>NW_020799092.1:45327225-45413333 GCF_003259725.1 Athene cunicularia | reverse complement strand
CAACCCCTGTACATGCACACATGATACATCTTCTAATTTCATATACTTTGTAGCTCTGGCATCTTTTTTGCTTGAAAACAGCTCAAACATAAATCATAAAAGGGCAGCTTTACAACAGCTTTAAAGTGCTATTATATTCTGCAACATTCCAAGTGAATTATTGCTGTGCTGTCAAAGAAAACAAAAACATTTGGGAAGGACTGTTTATTTTACAGTGGTTGACCAAAAGTATGCAAGTGGTTATAAAAAATGTAGACAGCTAACGATGGGAGGTGCCATTGCTCATTCTGTAACCCATTCACAAACCTTTGACACTGATTTACATCACTAGAGATAGAGCTAGGCACTTCCCACAGGAAAACACACACACTTCCAAATCACTCAAGTTATAAACAAAACACACTGTTCTCCCTTCCCTCCCTCCACCCTGATTCTTCTTACCCACCCACCCACATAGCCAAGCAAAAAGCATGGGATTTCTTTATGTGTAGTGAAGCCTGTTCAACCAACTGTTTCTTTGCACTGGTTTCCACTATGACAAAGTGTAACTTGTAGAAGTGTGTATTTAAATTTGACTTGTCTTTCAAAGAAACCTTTTTATTAAGGTGGTACCATTTTTGTTGCTATGGAGTACCATTTCCTATCATTAGAATCCCTTTGTATTGAGCTACCCAGCAAAATTGTTGCATTCAAGCTGAAGTTAAGTTGGGAGTCTATATGCTAATGTGTTTTTCAACATCTGAAAATATGGCATAGTGATTCTGGTCTGCTCATCCTAGAAAGAAAGTAGTAGAACAAAAGGTGGCTGAAAGGGTGATCAAGGAGGCTGCCATATGAGTGGCTACCCTACGATGAATGACTGAGTAAGCTGGGACTCTTCAGCCTGGAACAGATGATGTCTACAAAGTCATGAGAGTCATGAGACGCATGGAGTGAGTTGGTAGGGATTGGCTGTTGACTAGCTTTTCTAAGACAGGAGTCGGTGTAGTCAGCTAAAATCAGTAGTAGCCTATCAAGCAGAGATGTTTCTTCACGCTGCAGGTTGTAGATCAGTGGAACTCCTTGCCACAGGGCATTGAATGCTAACATTTTATGATGGTTCAAGGAAAGCAAGGGAAGACTGGAAAAATTAATGGAAGGGAGATCCTTTGAGGGTCACTAAACACATGCTGACCACATCTGGATGAGGAGCCCCCACAACTTAAAATAACTAAAGGCTTAGAGAGTATTAGGGGATTATCCTTTATCTGTGTGTCCTTTTTCTAGGTATCTGCTTACAGAAAAAGAAAACAGGGATTCATCAACATCTGTTCGGTCCTAGTAGGACCATTCCTATATATATAACATAAGTCTAATAGCAGGAGTATCTTGTAAGTGCACTCAGCTTCACTTGCCTTCCCTCTTAACAAGAGTAATGCAGGCAGGAATGAATTCTTGAAGATGCTGAACACCTTATAATGAGCATTCTCACTTTTCTGTATGTTCTTATGTGAGCACCATACAGGATCAGCTTCCAGTGACAGGATACTAGACTCAGTTTTCAGTGCCATGTTGACTTCATTGGAAATCTACCTGGATAGGGGACCAGTCCTAGGACAGTCATAAATCCTTTGGTCAGGATCCTCATGAGCTAAGTGGTGTTCTTGGCGTCCTCAAATACACCTCACAGTGCCATCTTTTAATAATGTCAGAGGCCATAAACCCATCTTCAGTGAATCTAAACATGAAGTTGCCTGTGTTTGTCTATCAAAATAGATGTAGAAGCTCATACTGTACTTGAGTACATTTATTCTGGCTTGAATGTGTGTGCATTTATCAGACTGATGCAGAGCCCACCTAAGTCCATGGAAAGTTGGCTTTACTGAGGATTATCAAGCCCTTGGCGCTGCCTTTAGGCACTTAGTAGTCTCCCAATGTGCAGACGATCAAATTTAGTACTTCAGGAGAGTGCATGTCTTCCTAGAAGATCTCTATCAGTTGTCACTGCCCAGCATGAAACACTTCACTGATCACCATCCCTTTCTGCTCAATCCCTCCTGAAACAAAACATCTGCCAGAGCTTTTACAAAGAAATAGCAATTATGATTTTTTATCAAATGAACCTGTTAAGAAATGGGAAATGGCAAAAAAAGAAAAAAATGGCAGAAAAGTCACCTCTGATTTAGGAATGATCTTGTATTTTATTTCCTTGCTCTGTGGAGTCTCTAAATTAACCATCTTGCTTTGGTTTGTCAGTGTAAATGTTGGTTGGGTGGGAGAGGAATCCTTAAAAGCAAAACAGTAATAGTCATGGTCATAATCATAATAACAATCATAATCATAGGACTCCTAATTTATGAAAAAGTCCCCCTGCAAGTTCTTGCACTCATTGCAAAGTGGTAGAATTATCAGCCTTGGTCTGCATCAGGTTTTAGCTGCCAGTGTCCTGCAGGAAACTAAAAAAGAGAATGTTAAAAGAGTATCGTCCATCCACTGCCATACTCTGTACAAGCTGAACCTGTGCAGCTGTTAATGAAGATCTGTTGATGCAAGAAGCATGAATACCAGTGAACCTGTCTTTCATAAATGTGCAGGGATTACTATGTCACTGCCGTTCACACATCTCCTTTTCCTGTAGGAGCACACCTTTTCCCATGCATTCCTGCAGGGCA
This sequence comes from Athene cunicularia, assembly GCF_003259725.1. Classification (NCBI taxonomy): domain Eukaryota; kingdom Metazoa; phylum Chordata; class Aves; order Strigiformes; family Strigidae; genus Athene; species Athene cunicularia. The sequence goes on along the minus strand of NW_020799092.1, from coordinate 45,410,682 downwards.
TGTGAGTTGATCTGAGTAGTCCTCCAGCTACACCCCCTATGTGGAATTTAGTTAGAAAGCCAAGGTGTGGAGTATCTGTGAGCTGCTTAACAGCTGATCAGTCCTTTTGCCCTTTATTTTCTACCCTAGTACATGAACAGTGCCAGAGACTGTACAGCATTACCTTGCATGGCTACATAATTAAAGCTATCTTCCCCGACCAGAAGGAAATAAGCATGCAAAAGCCTACTGCTCTTTGCCAAAAGCAATCTTAGTCAATGGAAGGGAGAGAGCTGTTTTGTGCTTGGTCTTTTTTTCTGCTTGTATTAGAATCATGCACTGCTATTTCTATCTGTTTTGCCAGTTGGCATCCATCCACCTTTCCTGTTCATGCTCAAGCAGCCAGGAACACTACGGCGGGAGAGGAAGCCCCTTCTCATATGTTGCTGGCTGAGCTGCCAATGGCTTGTGTTTGTAGTGGATCCAGCAACAAAACAAAACAACCCCATCAAATCAGCTGTGTTTGCTAACGAATAGGTCAGCTGAATAGTATTGGAGCAGTGTCCTGGAGCTTCCCTTCCTCTTCAGCTGCAATAAAGGCATTAGATTTATTTAATGTCCAAAGCAAAAATGGGCATATGTTTCTTTAAACTCGAAAGCTGCTTTATTAGACAAAAAAACACCAGAAGGAAGACCCCAAGTCACTTACTACTCAAATGTAGGTGGAGGTGAATAAACTCGGACTGAACTCATCGAGTTGATTAGATGGTTTAACTGAGCTCTGGTACAGCAGAAAAGTACAAATCTCTTCCGACCAGGAAATGGTAAAAGCTGCTTATAAGCAGCCTGTAATGAGAGAATCTGAGTCATTAACTTGCATGTGCAGACAGGGTATACACTTAAGTGTCTCATGTCCAAGTTACAACCACAACAGAAATATTTTTATATGAACTGAATAATAGTTGGGAGAAACAAAGGGGGTAGGGAAGCAAGAAAAACAGCCAAGTAATTGAAAACATCCTCCGGAGAAGTAGCCTACAAATGACATTTGGGATGCTGAATGTGAACTGCAATATGAATACAGTTCTGAGAAGCAGTTTGTTGAGGTAGTCATCATTTCAGGACTGCTTGATTTGGAAGGATATGCTTGCTGATAGGAACGGGCTTATCCCAGCCTACCCCCATAAGAACAGTACCTACTGATTCCTAGGCTAAATTCTGCTCTTACTGTCTTGCTGAAAAAAAGATTATTCAGTTTTTCTTCCACTCACTTGTTCTGAACCACCAATTTATGTGATCACCGTGGGAGTTAAGACATAACCAAGGTGCTGTGTCCTATGGTAACCTTAGTGGAACCACTTACTACTTTAGAGCAAAGCCTGAGATCCGTCTGTTATGTTTTCTAAAGCAACTTGCTATCAAGAATGATGGAAGGGAATATTTCTAACATGAATAGTATGGACTTGTAGTCAGACACTTTTATTTCCGGAATTTATTGGTGCCTACAAATACTGTTTTCTCCCATTAAGTCAGAGGTGACAATGATTTATTCAGCTTTCTGAAAATTCTAGACTAGGAGAATGTAATGTCGTTAGGGAAGGTTAATAATTGTTATTTAAAACGAAGTGACCCACCTTTTAAATAGTCTCTTTTTCTTCTGAATTAACTGGTATTTTTGTTCTCAGTCCTTTGGACCTCTGATGAGGAAAGTACTTTTTACAAGAGTAAAAAGTTGAGTATCTTCTATGTATTCAACCTTTCTGGTGTGTGGATCTCTTGGGCATTGTGTAAAGGAGAACGCCATTGTTCTGTGTAGGAAATTAGCAGAAAGTGGATTGGTGGCATATTCCAACTCTTCATTCCCTGTCTAATAAAGTCTGTTTCAGGAGTTTAAATTGTGTTATAAAATGCATAATATACTTTCCCATTGGTTGCAAGAAAACTACTGTATTTTGAAAAGTTTTATTTCTCAGCTGGGAGAAAAGAGTATTGTGAAGGTGTTTCAGAAACCGACAGTATGTTTCCTCAAAGACTGTCCTTTCTCTTACATGGAAGCTTGCCAGCTGTTTCTGCCTCAGCTCCACACATAGGAATACTTCAAAAATAAAAAATCTAGTCAATGAGCCACTCACATTACCGAAAAGGAGCAAGGGTTGACCCTGGGCATTTCACATGTTCAGTGTCTCTTCCCCACAAAGCCAGTCAGAGCTGTAATAGCCACGGTGTGTTGCTTTGTAGAGAAAGCTCACAAAAGGAGTGGGTCACAGGATTCGTTTTGCCTGTTGACTGACTTGCAGTAGTCATCCACGTGTGTGTGGTTAGCCTGCTGCAAATGGAAGGTAAAAGGCATCACTTTAACTGCTCTCAGCAAGCGAGCATGTGGTCAGTAACTTGTCTGTGTGCCTGTGATTCCTATTTTGAACTGACCCAGAGGCAATCGTTTGGTAGTAAAAACCTACCTGAGAGGCATTTGGCAGGGAAAGTTTAAGACATAACTGATACGAGAACAGGCTTAGTAAAAAGGGATTTAATTCAATGTAAAATGGGAAAAGTCAGTGCAAGCTTTTCATCCTAGTGTTAGCAGAGCTCTTAGTGTAGTTGCAATGTCTTGGGAGGGTGGGCATTCACTTCTGGAATGTCCTTAGATCTGGGGTGTCTGGGCATGGGAACGCTGTGTACACAGAACAAAGCACTAGAGCTCAGAGATTCTGCAGTTTAATATCCTTCAGGGTGCTTTTCCTTCCTTGCTTTTATGGACAATGAATAAACCTGGGAGAATAATATAAGTAGATTTACTGTACATGTTTTAAGGCTCTTATTCTTTATGGCACAAGGTAAGCTGTAAAAGTTCCAAGGTTTCAGTTCTGTGTAAATCAGTGTAGAGCCATCAAAGAGATTGGGACAGTGCTTTCATATAAGAATCAGGACATAACTTGGAAAAAACATAAAACTTAGTTCAGTATTATTCAACTAGAACCTTTTCATTACCTTAAAGCAAGTAAAACCATCCCAAGACTGGTAAAGCTTTTCCAGTGGCCAAACATTCATCTTGATAATTTTCAGTCATTTAGAAGCAGGCCAGTAAACTGTAAGTCCAGGTAGAGATGCTTTTAGTTGTGCCTTAAAGAGTGAACCATTTACAATCCTGAATCTCCAACCTTGCTCCTATGTCTGGTGTTCTGGGTTGTCACCACTATTCATCCTATGAAAAGGAAATACTTTCTTTAAGAAGGACAGTGATTTTTGCGCAGGCAAACAATATCAGCACATTAATTGAAAAGCATCTGATAGTCAGGATTCTTTTGTCATGAAAGCTCTTAATTAAAAAGTTCATGGAGTTTCCATTATTTTGTTTTTACCAGGGGTACTCACTGTATTCTTCATGCTGTAGGTACTCAATAGCAGCTACTGGGTAGATTCAGCTGGTGATGACTTGCAAGTGCTATGCACTATCTTTTTTTCTTTGCTGAAAACCCTGTTTCGGGATTTTGTATTGTCATCCCTCACTGGATGCCTTCTGCATAAAATCAATGCTGGTAGCAAAGACCCTAGAGAAGGGCACAGAACCCTCATTCCTCTCTGTAGCTGAGGTAAAAACCTTTGTCAGAGGCATGAGTGTGTGAGCTTGGCTGGCAGGAGAGCTGGTGGCTGAGCAGCTTGAGTGAGGCTGTGAGTGCCGCCCTTGCACTCTGCTGAGGGTCTTATCAGATCCCTCCAGCCCTCACCTCAGCCATTGGTGATGAGGTGGGCAGCTTTTGGAAATGGAAACACTCCCATCCATGGCTCTGCATGTTTTTGTCTGGGTCCAGAAGCCCGTGTACTTTAATTGCAGCATGCCACCCCCCTTCACACATGAAGTGTATTTATTCATGCCTCAGCTGCAAGCATGAACTTGTCACACAGAACAGTATTACATGATACCCTCTTTTCCTGGGTTTTGCAAAGTGAAACAATATGACCTGTGCACTTATTTTCCTCAGGCTCCTCCCAGTTAATACCTTTCTTCCCACTCTCCCATCCACTGCAGCTCTGCTGTGCAGGGGTCTCCATTGCCCAGTTGAAAGCGGTATTGTACTGATCCCTATGGGATGGACAGATGAAGAGTGTGTCTATGGATGGGTGGAAGGAGGATGTGGAGCTTGACCACCTTGCAGCACTGTGCAGGCCACAGCATCCATCCAGTCCCACATATCCCCCTTCCACTCTCTTCCTCTGTTTCAGCCTCTGATTTACTCCTTTTCTCCTTCTTGACCTACTCCACCACCTATTTAGTTAGCCCTGTGATTACAGGTCTCTAACGCTGCGCCTGCTTATTTCCTCAGAGCAGGAGGGAGGAAGGGAGGGAGCCCTGTCTCTCCTGCTGACACCCGCCCCCAAGGTCTTGTCTGGGGGACAGCTGCTGCTGGCAGCAGTCTGGAAGGAACTTGCAGTGGTAGCAGAAGAAAAGAATTTGGCAGGGAGGTGAGCCACATGATTGTGATTCATCTTGCACTCTTGAAATGTGGCAGGAGGGCTAGGAAAGGCTTCGAGTGTCAGCACTGAGAGTAGAGACACTCACGTTCAAACATCACATTCTTTTTATAGTAAGGCATGCCTCATAGGAAAAATATTGAACTTGGCCTTCCAGGATGAAGAAAATAGGCCAAACTTTGATTTTACTGCTTGAGTCACTCACTTAATCAGTTACTAGTTGCATGTAGGAAGCCTTCTATTAGGCTGACTTGGAAAAATTGTTTTTAATTAATTGTGACACTGAGCTGTTTCTCAGTTTGCTCAAAACTGCTTTCATTTGTAGTTCCCTTTATATAAAAACACTCTTAAAATACCATAGTTCAGAAGAGTAATCACTTAATCCAGTCACTTGATGTAACTGTCTTCTAGGTAGGGCTCTTTTTTTATCAGAGGTTGCTTGAAAGATGAACAAAGTTACACTGGAATTGTGATGGCTTTGTGGGCCTGATTCTCCCACCATTCCTCATAGAGCACGGCCCCTTAGCCCTGGGTTGCATTTGTGTCCCATTCACATCCCACGTAGGAATGAAAGAAACAGAAGATGTCATTTAATATACATGAAAGTGCAGTTCAAAGACCATATAAAAAATCAATTCCCATCCAGCTTAAAAATTCTGACTTTCCTTTTGTAGGCCACCTTGTTGTGAAAATCCAATGTTAACAAGACCATCTCCTTAGCCTTATTTTGACCCAGCTCCCTTGTCTGGCAGGAGGTGGTTACAAATACAGTTGTGAAAGTGCAGTTCAGTCGAAGAGCACCGGCCTGCACAGCCCCGCACACTCACGAGGCCACGTTGGCTCCAAGGCTAATTGCTTCCCATGTGCCATAAATCTGCATCTGCATCCAAAAATGTAGAGGCCACAGTGTATGGAAGTTCCTTTTCCTCACTGAGTGTGTTCATGGCAGATTTATATTGATGGCAGCAGTGCACCACAGCCACAGACTTCTATTATATTCAGGCTCTCTTAACTCAGTCCCTGTTTCCTGCTGAAGGTGAGACAAGGTCCTATATGAATGAGGGGTGAAATTACAGCTGAACTTTCTAATTGCTCTTAGTACAGGAGAACCTTTAAGAAATAGAGCAAGACCTTTTGTGTTCAGAGCTACCTCTGCCCTCTCTTCACCAGTTTGCTTTATGTTAAGTTTGCTTTTTTTCCCCCTACAAAAAGCCAGTAAATGTGTGCCTATATATCTTATTATGTTTACAGAGAGTATTTGAAAAGAAGGTCAGAAGTGCTTTAATTCTTGAGAAGAAACAGCCAGTTTCAGTTACCCAGAACTTTCAAAGTGTATACAAAACCACAAATGCTGGTAACTGTTATTTCAGGCCTCGGGCTTAGACATGATAAATTAACACTGTCCAGATTTTGTTTTGGAAGCAGTGCCTACTCATGCACAGACACATTCATATCCTGATGAACTCCACGACTGCTCGGAGGGGCAATCGCCACATCCTCTATCTGACCTTGATGGTGACTGCTTCCTCCTGCCTCCCACACTGGGGCTGAGCAGCCAAGCCTGGCTGTGAACACTGGCCATGGCTCCAAAAGCCAAGCAAATGACAGGTTCAGTTCTGTCAGAGTGTTCTAGGACCAGATGCTCCTTCATCCCAACCTCCTTTCCCTCTGCCTGTTTCATTGTGCCAGTGGAGGAAGAAAAATCTGATGTTTACAGTGAGAGCTTCAGAGGTTCCTGGTGCGTTTTAGGTGTAGTGCCAGCATCTTTGGGGCTTTCAAGAATCCCATCATGAAGCTGCTCTGCTAAACCACACTCCTCCTTCTGGTCTCATACTTATTTGGCACCAGTACTTTAATTTTAATAATTCCTTATCAATCTAAATTGGGAACTGGAAGGAGGCAGTGACATGCTGATCCTTTCTCTGTCCTCTATAAATGGACTTACTTCTTACATTTCATGAATAAACATCCATTTTATTTGGCTTGCTGTTGTGGGATCTGGTCACCTCGCTGAGAGACCTCGCTGAGAGGAGAAACAGGTCTCCCACAGACATGAGCAGTACCTAAATCCTTGTAAGACACTTACTGAAGAAACTGAATTAGCCCCACAAATCGCTGGGTGCAGTAATGCCTCCAAGCTGCCTTTCCACTTCTCTCTTCATCTGTACCAGCCTCTGAATCTTGGCCAGTCATTATTTCTTGCTTCAGTCCTTGTTTCAATCCAGGATTTAATGGTTTAGGATTTAATGGTTGTTTGCAGTGGTAAATAATTCTGCCTTGATTGAAAGGAGAGTTCAAAATCTTCTGAACCAAATCCCCTCTTTAAACAGACAGTCTTTATTTTTCCCTTTACAGCAGAAATCACCAGGGTGTTACTGTCAGTGTTTGCCATGATTCACCCATCAGCCACCTCATGCAGGGTGGTTCCATGCTGTTCCTGCCTTGAGCCTCTGTGTCACCCCACGTGCGGGAGGTTGTGTTGCTGGCTGAGCCAGGGTGTCTGAATGGCCAAGGTGTCGGCTGCTGCGTTAACACAGATTTTTTTGGTCTGATATATTATTGAAAACATCTGTCTGTGCCTTTAGGTTCCTAAAATATCTTTAAATGCCTGGGTGTATGCGTCTTCCCAAAGACACAGAGGAAGTCTGTGGTAGAGCAGGAACTTCTCCCTGGGGGAGGGACCGTGATGGTGCAGAGCAGCAAGTAAATCAGTACATCGTTCGTGGACAGTTTTGAAGGGAGCTCAGAACACCAGCTAGCAAAAGGAGCATGTGCTGAGATGATGTAACTCTGGCTTGGGAGGTAGAGCCCAGGGCTTCACGCTGCTCTGTGGCAGCGTGACAAGTCAGGCTTTCAGTGACAGTCATTTACCCTACTAGCCTGGATTTTAATGGATTATGGCTGGAGTTGTTACGGTCTGTTTGGTGGAAAACAAACAAACAAACAGATCTGTAGTTTTAGGAGCCTATTTTAAAATGTCAGCCATCTGCCAGGCAGAGGCTCAATAAATCAAGGTTGCAGGAGAAGGTTACTGCACACACGTGTGCGTGTATGTTCTGCAGGCTTCGCATACTTCTCCAGTGACCAGTTTTCTAAGTTGATACTTACTTTGCAGAAGATGCTCCTAATATTTATGCAGCTGATGGCAATTAAAGAACTATGCTGAAGAGACATGTGCCCTATTTGTAGGGAATTTAATTACTATCAGCATATCTCTTTTTTTCTTTTTTTTTAGTATAGCTAACTGTGCTTTGATTGTCTGGCCTTGGAAGGTGCTAAATATGTGCACTTCCCATTGTATTTATGTGGCATCATAGGTGTTGTATACCTTTGCAAGAGGAATGATGTATCTTGAGGTCTGTTGTTTTGCTTAGTGTCCACGTTAAGTGTGGGCCCCAGGGTGTGTGTGAGTAGCACAGCTCTTCCAGCCTGTCTGCCTTAATGCCATTTTTTTCTCAAAGCCCCATTCCCAGGGCATCTCACCCACAACAGCAATTTGGCATCTCACTCTTTGAGGACTCCCACTGAAGAAAACAAACCAACATAAATGAGGATGAGAGACTCCAGCTCTGCGTTTTCTACTAGAGAAGGCGATACTGTCAATCAGTTACAGTGACAGCACTCCCAATGACACTGTGGGAAGCTAGAGCATCCCCTAACCAGCTCTCTTGGGAATATTCACAGAAGGCAGAAGTTAGGTGTTAGCAGAAAGCTTCAGTTGGTTTTGTTCCTTAAAAAGCAGAGTAAAAGAGCTCTTTTGACATTACTGCTTTTTTTACACATCGTCACAAAACGCAGTGGTGCTCTGCCCAGCCCAGGTTTGTTTGTACACCCGGCTCTTTATCCCTTCGCTGCCGCTGTGCTGCTGTATGAACGGAAATCTGCTTGGACCAGTAAAAGGTCATTTAAAACAAATAGTAAAATGAACAGCATTTGCAAAGCAATAAAGGAAACACAGTTGCAAAGAATTCACACCCGTTTTGAAAAATGTTAGATTCTCAGTTGCCAAAGTTGCAAATAATATTTTTATTAAGTTTCAGATGCATGCACACAGATGCAGCATACACCCATAGATGCTTACAGAGCCTGCTTCCAACTGCATGATTATTACTTCACTCTTTCATCATCACAGCAAACTCTTTAATGTGCAACATAAAATAAAAGTAATGTTTATAAGGAAGCGTATTGTGTTTAAGTGAATATTATGAAGAAAAAAAGACATTAACATCATTCAGAGCATAGGAAGTGAGGAGGGAAGGAGGAAATTCATGTTTGCCGAATGTGTTTATGTGAGGATTACATGCAGTTTATGCAATTCAGGATTTCAGAAGCAGATAAAATCTTCTAAATCAGCCATAAAATCTGTATCTGATTTTTCACACCAAAAAAAATAACAAAAAATGGTTTTGTTTTCTCTGGAGGAAAACAGAGGGAAGGAGGCATAGGGCCAAATTCTGATCTCACTTTCGCTGGTGTTCAGTAAAATTGTTGGAAATATGCTGGATTTACACTGATGTAAGTGAGATTAGAGCCTTGCCTGTGGCAGACAGAACATCGCCTCTATATGTTTAGTATGGTTTGGGGCATTTTAATACAAAAACTATTTTAAATACATTGAGATTGCTGTAATGTAGTTGACAAGGTCATGATAAGCAAATACGGACAAACGTTACAGAACAATTTGCAGATTTAATGTCATTTTGCTGATATTTGGCCACGTTCTTTGGGCCTACATATAATTTTGCTAGTTTAAATGTGTTTCTTATGAACAAATTCTTAACTTAGAAGTAAAAGAGCATCCACTGTGTGAGTCTGAACTGAATCAATACCCACATGTCATGGTATCCCTTTCAGTTGCTAAATGACAGCTTGTCTCATCCGATCTTGCGAATTTAACTTCTGCCTGGATGTGTTTATACTCTCATAACTAATCTAACCAGGCAGCACAGTCTTAGCTGCCACTGCATAGCTCATAGGTGATGTGTATTCATTTGGCACATATGTTAACAAGGCGGGGTGAATCAGAGATGGGGTGTCAATGTCCCTTCTCCACGGCTGTAGGTCCATTCTGGTGTTTGGGTGCATTTCTTATATTTTATGGGCTAAAACTGAGGTCAAATTCTATACCGCTGTAAGCCAGTGGGGATCCTTTTGTTTCAGTGGATCAGTAGCAATTTGCACTGGCTGACAGTTTGGCCCCTAAAAGCTTGTGTCAACAAAAGTTTCAACTGGGGAAAAAGCAATAGAAAAGCTAAATAAAGCTGTTGCTGTCAGGAGACATTTCTATTACGTAATCCTAAAATAGTAGTATTTTGAGTATAGCCTATTCTATCATCCTAAAGAGAATTAGTACAGTTGGGAAAGGGGGGGGAGGTGTGAATGTTTCAAGGAGGTCTTTGAACATTTTCTTCAAATGTTCATTGCATCTAAGATCCCATTTTTTATGTGCCTTTATTTGCTCCAGAATACCGCTGGACTGCCAACAAAGGAGGGCCTGTCCTCCCAGGAATTTTCTGCATTCCTCTCTGGAGTAGGCATTTTTCTCAGCTACAAAGGCCCTTTGGCAAATTCCCTCTAATCATTGGATTTACCCTGGGCTCTGATAGGTGCCATTCATGAACTTGGTCTGCTGTTTGATGGGGCTGAAGCATTAATGGGATCTTTTCATGGTAAACAAAACAGAGTAACATTACTGGAGGAATCACAAAGCTGCTCTTGTAGGGCAGTGCAGTTCTTTCTCTCTCTGTTCTCTCTCTGTTTCCCTCCGTTCTCCATTTTCCTTTCATTTTTTTCCTCTTCCTTCCCTTGCTTTTATGAACATACGTTCTTTTTTGTCTCTGGGACCATTTTCAGTGGCAGATGTTGCCAGCTTTGCTCACCTCAGGAGGCAGTGGGCTAGCTCACTACCCATGCTCAGCCCCAGGAGATGCAGTAAACCCGTAAAAACTACCCAGCTTCAGCAGTGTGGTGGTTTCTCCAAGGCTTACACAGCATCAGAGCAGAGACATTCATGGGTCCTGATTCTTGTCTTCTTTCCCATGGGTTTCATTTCCATCAGTAATTGATGTTCAGATGAAGAGGGGAAGGAAAAGAAGTTAAGGAGGGGGTCTTACTTTGGCATTGAAATAAAATCCCAAGTTGCCTCTGCTTTTAAACTCCATTTCTAATAGTGACTTTTTAGTCTTTTTTAGGCAACACATGCTGGCTTTTGTTTCTAGTAACTTTTTAAAAAGTGCTATACTATCCTAGTAATGTATAATGCTGTGAAAAGCAACATTCAGAACCCATGGAAGTAATACAAAAGTAGCTGTATTTATAAAAAATAAGCTCAGCAACCAAAGATAAGACAGAACTGCATCTTTTATTTGAAGTTGTTCCTGCTCGTCTTCATGTGGTGATGGGACCCAATAAAATGTGAATAATACAATGCTCTTTGTACCAACATGCTTTTCATTTGAACATCTCACATGCCTTCTGATGAAATATCACACCAGTGGCTTGGGTAAGCAGTACAGCTTCTTTTGAAAAAACAAAAATGGCAAGATTTTTCTTTAAAAACCCTTTCATTTTAAAATTCTGAGTTTGAAAAACACATTTCCAAGCAGCAGTTTCAAACCAATTCATTTTCACATTCAACACTTAGTTTGTTAAAGAAATGTTTATTTGAAGCTGATAATCAATTAAGAAAACATAAACCAACTGGTTTTGTTTCAGAATTTCCTAAAGCCAACCGATCTTTTCTCACAAAAAGAGCTTTTTGCTGGAATTTTCCACTGCAAAATTAAAAGAAGGAGGAATCCGACAGGAGGGAAATGAGCTCATTGTCTTCCATGTGCCACACATAACTTTTCACGCTTCCATCCTGCTGAACAACACTCTGTTGGGAAAGTGTTGAGGGAAAAGCTGAATGTACTGCAAGTATGTTAGAGAGCTCTTCTTAGCCTTATAAACAGTGTATCAACAGGCTACATGCAAAGGCACTGCAGTCTGTAACTCCTTTTTTTTTTGCTGCCCTGGAGAACCCTCTTAAGTCTTCAGATAAGAGTCTTAACCTTAAGCATCTGATAGAATTGTTTAGGTTGAAGGAAACATAAGAGATCTACTGTAATTTGGCCTAGTTATAGCCCTTTTGGGGAAGACTCCCCAAATCTTCTTTCCTTCCTTCATCCGTCCATCTGCCTACCTGTCTACCCTTCTTTGTCTTCTTGCAAAGCTACCAGAGAAGGCAGGGCTTTTCTGATGCACTCGGGAGACGGAGAAGGCTGCCCAAGCTGACGGTTACAGGAATGGAAAGCCCCCATAGATCCAGCTGACAGCTCTGATGTGAGAATGAACATGAGCATGAGAGTAAGAGGTTGCATCTCTGACGGATTAAGGGAAAAATGGTGCGAGAATGACTGGTGCTGTGTAAGTTAAGCAGGCTGGCTGGCCTAGACATAATGGATGCCCTGGTGGGACACCTGCCTTGGTCATGCTGCAGCCAGGATCTGTTGGGCATATTTCACCAGCTTCCAAAGGGACCACAGCTGATAGCGTGCACTTGTGAAAATTTGGCTGCCACAGAGGGTCGGGAGAGTACAGAAAGGAGTCAAGGCACTGACTTGACAAAAATTCAGTCTTCTTAACTGTTAAGGAGACACAAGATACAAAAGACCTCAAGGCCCAAGAGCCCCTCAGCTCTTTCATATCATCTTCCAGTCCTGGAGTGCATGATGTTTTATTAACAGTTGCTATAACTATAAACACTGGGCACCAATCACTGTGGTGACCAAGGACCTTCGTGCATTTTAGTGAATCAGTTAAACATATTACAGTGTTTAATGCCCACGGTGGGAGATTCAGCCCTGGGCCATGTGGACACAGAGTTGCATGGTTTGATGTGACACATGATTAAAGTATGTGTAGTCATAATTCCAATCAGTGCACTCACAACTTTATTTTGTATTTGTTCTCTTTCTAAATTCATGTTCCAAAACACTCATTGCCAAAGATACCGCAGGGATAATGAAATAATGTGAAAGCAACTTTATGTTCAAAACTATATATTTCATACCTCCTGAGAATATCTTAAATGGTATAAAAATTAGAGGTGCCTTTAAATAATTAAGTCTTTTTCTCAAAGACTGTTGGTAAAAATGAGCTTAGCTGTCCTCAGAGAACTAGTGCTATAAAATGCCAATCACGGTTTAATTGTGATTCTGACTAAAGGTCTTTGAAGTTTAATTCTTGGTTGTGTCTAATAATCTGTTTTTTTGTGCTGCTGAACTTTAAAACATGGACCTGCAGCTAGACTGATGCAGGCAAATATAGTCATGCGGTCACATTTAACAGCAGTTGAAGGTGAAGTCCTTCTAGTGTTCACATGGAGACTAGAGTCATGAAGGGGTCACCTCAGAGGTCAGTCTCCAGCCACAAGCTCATGTTACCTGCAGATCTATTTCCCATGTATTTGACGAAAAAGCGTAAGAATAACCATTTGAAAGCTGTGGTGACTCAAGTAATTGCTGCCTTCTCCATCAAACATAGGAAATATTGGCATGAGGAGGGGAAAAGCTGTATCTCCCTGTGCCAGTTGGCCTCTTTGAGCTCATTGAAAAAAGTCACTGGACCTCTGCTCTGCTGAATGGAGTGAAATAGAAGGTGAGGGTCTGGTGAGGGTCTTTTCCATAGCCATACCCTTTGGGTGATCTCATTCCTCCAGGTGAAAAAAAAACTTGAAGGAGAATACATGCTCAATTAGGGAGATAATATTTACATTGGATAAAACATTCTGGCATAATAGAAGGAGCACGATGACAACTGTCTCCTTAGATCCCAGTGACGCTAATGGGTTGACAGCTTCTTCAAGGGAAGCATTCATAAGTGCTTGTTTTGGACTTTATTCCAAGTTAAGAAAACAAAAGGTATGCAACACTTCCCCAGAAAAAGATGTCCCTTACAGCTCATTGCTTCCCTCCTGCCTCTGGCTGCTGCGTAGATGAGCTGTGAGCAGTCATGTTCCATTGTTGCCATGAGTTCACAGCACCGGCTCTCCTTCTCCTCTCTGTTATGGAGGTGTAGTTCATGAGCAATACTAACTGAGTGCAAGAAAACGCATTGTGTCTCTGTTACGCACAGGGCTGTGATTACAACTACAAAAAAATTTGAGGTGCTCTGACTGGGTTTCAGCTTGGGTAAGAGTTTACTGGAACTGCATTGGAATTTTTAGAGGATTTTTTTATTTCTTCCAGAAATACTACCTTATATAATCAAAGATTTGTAAAAGGAAAGATCTGTTTCAACAAATTTCTGATTTCAGTTAAAACAAAAAATACTTTACATGTTTTGTCATTTTCTAAATGAACAGGTCTGCTTTACGGTTTGAAATATGAATCAGTCTATGACTAAAACAAACATGAGTGATCAGAACTGAGTACCAATATCTGAAATGAGAAATTTTAGTTGATGTGTTGGTGGTTTTGTTTCATGAACCTTTTTTTGATGGTTTTATTTTAAAGGGCTTTTAAATAGCTTTTCTTCTTCAGTCCTTGAAATACCAGCTGCTGGGTCAAACAAATTCCAATTAATTCTGTAACCCTTAGCATGGCATTTGTCAGATTACAAGGTGTAGTTACTTCCCTTTGGTTGCATGTCAGTGGTGTGTCCTCTGTCTTGGTTCATATGGAGGAATGAGAGATGCAGCTGGAAAGAACTTCGATTGTTAGCACCATGGTCTCTTCAGGAGCTGACTCTTCAGCCCTAGCTGTTTGGCAAGCAGGCCAGTCTAGGGGCTAGGGAAGAGCCATGGTGCCACTGCCATTGTGGTAGCTGTTGTACATCATGCACCTTGTGCAAAAATGATGCAACTTGTCAAGTCTGTTTTAGCCTTGAAAAGGAAACACAATCTGAAAAGTTCTCACAAAGTGAGGAAAACGTTTAGCATTTCTCATGCTAAATTCTGCATGAGATCTTCCAGAAAGATAGTATAACCTCTTACGTGGAGTTGTAATAACATCATAAAACTGGTAACAGGTTGATTCTTCACTCAATGCCAGAACTTGGCTCATTCGCCCTTGGTGTTTTCAGCTCCCACATGCACAAGGTATACATTTTGAAGAATGAAGGCAATTGATCGTGGAAACAGCTTGCTTAGGGGATGTGGTGAATTCTTCAAGACTTGCAGTTGTTAAATCACAATTGGATGTTTTTCTTAAAGATATGCAATACTTCAACATGAAATTATGATGTTGATGCAAGAGTTGCTGGGCAAAACTCTGTGGCTTGTGCTGTGCAGGAGGTCAGACTAGGTGATACTAATGGAACCTTCTGGTCTTATTAGTGTCTGTGCAGGGTGTTTGGGAATTTATTTATTACTATGACCTGTACACTGTGCCTCAGTTCAGTGTTGTATTCAGTTTGCTGTTCTCATGAAGTCTATTCTCATTGCTGTAACAGTTAAAATGATCTGAAAGCAAAACCATCCTTTCCAGAGCTGTGTGCTGGTGAGAAGGGACTGATTGTCCGGGTGGTACAAAGTGGGTGAGGTTGGTGGAGAAAGAGGACAAGTCATCCTGGCTGCCCATTGCTGGTGGAGGACTGCGCATAGTTAAGCTGTAGGAAGATGTCCCCTTTGAGATCCAGCTGTGCCGATAGAAGAGGTCACTGCCCTCGGCTGCTTGTTGCAGCCTCCTGCCCAGAGGTTACTGACCTTGCCCAGCTGCGGCCGAGTGCTGTCTGTGAGCACTTCCTAATCAGCTCCAAGCAAAATCAGTCGGATTAGTTCAGTTGGTTTAAGTGGTTGATCTTAGCAAGCCTGATCACTTTTGTCTGAAGGGGATGGGAAGCCATGCCACAATGCACGCCAGTGACAGAGAGGGGAGAGCAGCAGCTCTCAGCTGGCAGCAGTGCCATCCTCCTGAGGGAAAAGGATGCCTGCCCTCAGATTCAGAGCTGGCTCTCCCTTTCCCTCTCCGCTGCCCAGTTCCCACCTTGGAGACTGTCTCACGGGGAACAGATGATTAGGCTCCTTATATTACATATCTAATTATCCTGTGGCACAAGGCTTTTTGTTGCCATATTTGCACGCACCCGAGCCCCACCTGAATTCCACTGTAATTATCTTGACTGCACCTCCGCTATACGGAGTCTGGGTTACAGACACATCCTTTTGAAAAGGATTTGTTTTATTTACTTGTCTAGGAAACAGAAGTTCACATCCTGTGAGTTGTACTGGCCTTGTTTTTCCTGCTCTTTTCTGGCATTACTCTGCCACTACTGTGAAAATCTGTTCAACTTGTCAGCTCCCGGCAAGCAGTAAGTGCATTATCAGCTCTATGAAGTTATCAGCAAACGTATAAAGCAGAGTCTTCTAATGAGCCCCTGTGCCTTGCAGCCTCTGTGCTTGCAAAGCAGCACACATGAAAGATTGCTGTGCCTGGCATCAGTACAGACTTGTGCTGAGACTGGCCTCATTTAGTGCAAGTTTTATTACCTGTGGAATTTAAAAATGCTGTTCAGTGTAGCATGTCCGATGGACAGGAAGCAAACTAAAGCTTGATTTTTAACTCTGGTTAATATCCAAATATTCTGTTGTACAGAGACTGCTAATTTTTGTTTAATCTTTTCAGCTACTGAGCCAAAGTCAGCTGTTGTCATAACCTCACTAAAGAGGCTGAGGGCTTGCGTGTTCTAGATTTAAAGGAGTGTAATCTGGTCAAATGATGCAAGAATCTGGTCTAGCATCAGTAGTTTCTTTTGATTTGAAGAAGGTGCATTGGTTTATAAAACCTGCTACTCTGGGAGAAATTTGAGGATGGCAGTCTTTGAGAATTGACAGCAGCCAGTCCACGCTAGTTTTATTTTATTCCAAGCATAACGTTAGCTGGCATGTGATGAGATCAGAATTTCTGTTAGATGTTCATTGAATTTATTACAGCGGCCTTTGCTGGTATCTCTTCAGTGGAGGTCCTGTCAATGTTTCCATTATAAACTTTGTTTAGTAGTAATAACACAGCCATAAAAATTTTCTCCAGATTGAAACGTAGTGCACAAGTTCTCAGCTGAGATCCAGGAACATTTCTCTATTCCTTAAAATTTGAAGGAAATTGGTTTGGCCATGGTTTAGTTAAAGACAAAAATAGGATTTTGGCTGCATTTGGACATATTTTACATTTCTTTCACTAAAACAGAAACAAATATGGGTAATAATTTTCTTCACTGTTTTTATATATAACAAAATTGAGGAACCAGACAGTAAAAAGATTTTGCGTACAATTTAACTGGCTACCCACATGTGAAAATATGGCATAATTCCCCATCTCCTCAGCGAGGGGATTCTTTTTTAATCTTGGCAGTGAGGGAGTAGGGGTTAGTACACTATGCAAGTACTATGTAGGCATCTTCTTTTAAAAAAAATACATGTACAATACAGGATTAGATCACAGATTTGCTAATCTGATGTCCTGTATATAGTAATCAGCCCCAGAAAAGGATACAAAAGTCTCCTAATAGACAGTTATTAATGAATGAAGCTTGTGAAGGAAGATTCAATCTGTTTTACAGGCCTTTAATGGTTGTCAGATGCCTTGAAACACAAGGATGTAGATGTCAAATGACACTAATTCACTTTTTCATTTCTCTCTGTTCTCCTTTAGTTTCTATAGCTACTTCTAATAATTTGATGTCAATAAATGACCCACAAGCAAGGTGATGGCCCCACAGACACCTCATGCAGCCCCCACAGAGCACTCTAGCTGTGGACAATTTGGGGACTGCAGAGGTGACAGACATGCTTTAAACCCTGAGAGCACAGGGATGTACTGGTGCCCAGACTTTCTGTGTCTGCAGACTAGTGTGCTGGAGAAGGGTGATTCACTCTCACTCTGCTCCCATCAACCACTGTCTGATCAGCTTAGTAGGATCAGCAGTTGCATTGGGTGACACTCTGCTCACCAACATCAGCCTTACTGCTTTCACTCAGTGTAGGGAGGCCAGCCCCCAAACAAGTGGCCTGAGCCTTAGCGGATTCCTAAAGGGAAGATAAGTCCATCTTCTCACAGTTGGACTCCCCCTGTTTCTTGGTGGCAGACTGCTTTGGGGGGTTTCTTTGGAGGCAGGAGAGAGAACGATTTTTAGATGGAGCTTTTGTAGGTATTGTTAAATCTGTAACATCCACTAGATTCACCTGGAAATTCTAGGATTGTTTTAAGTTATAAAGCTGCTTTCAGTGTTTCCCAGCCTGTTTTGCAGTGGCTGGTACTATGTATGGTAGTTCTTTTAAAAACTATTTTGTTAGGTGAATTTAGTTCTTATGAAAGGTGTTAGCCTGACAGTCCTGGAAATCAGTCATTTGAAAATCCCTTATGTGAATTACATTGTTACTGTATTATCACTACTATTGAAGCTTCCTGGAAGAAAGTACTAGCCGCATAATTTCAAAGAACAGTCATGTGCATAAGTGCTGATCGGGAGGAACAAGTCTTAGCTTGTTACTTGCCCATGGTCTGTGACTGCTAACAAGAGCTCTGATGAGCAGCAACTGCAGCATCCTTGCCTATGGAATGAACGACTGCTGCCGCGGGACTGGGACACCGCCATCATGTTTTACACCAAGAAACTTGCTGGTTTGGGTGACACAGACTGTATCTTTATTCAGATTTTAAACCTTTATGCTAGAAGCTGTGTTGCCTCTCACTGTAGTGGAGGAGCCACTAGGACCATGGTGTCGATGACCAGGACTGTAATCATGCCTACAAGGCAAAGCCTGGGCTGTGCTGTGCTGCTGGAGCTCCTGGCCTGGCTGTCCTGCAGGCCAGTGCTGCGGGGAGTGCTGGCAGCTGGGGCAGCTCTCAGGGAAGAGGTTAATGGCTCTGTGATCTACACTGACATGAGATGGCATACATGGCACTTTCCGGAGGTTTGGTACTTTTTTTTTAATGTAAGTCCCTATGTTAAGCACAGGTTGCCAGATGAACATTTCACTTCCCAGACTGCTATTGTGTCAGATGGGGCAGGCTCATGCAGATGTGATGGAAGAATTAGAGTGCAAATGTGTGTTCTTTAGACACTTTGGGATCATGAGGTAACCAAAGGAGATCTTAGAAGATTAGGTGACAGAAGTTGTACATAAGCATGGCTGCTCAAATGTGCTGGAATTTGATGCATGCTCGTGAGAACATCCTCTGTAGACACTTGTGACATGAGAAAAACTCAATGCAGTAATTAAGCTGTTTCTATAAGCCAGCAGGAAGGGGGGAAAAGATTAATTATTTATTTATGTTTTCTAGTGTATGGGAAATTGTTCAGTGCTGTAACAATAGGGACTTCGTACAAACTTGAAATGGTACTGCGAGCCAGAAAGATCTCAGTACTCTGCTACACTGACTGGGTTGGTCTCAGGGGATGTACACTTGGGTTCCTCTTGGAGCTCTTCATAGCAGAGTGTGTCTCCTTGCATGACATGAGCCAGTTCTCACTAGTACTGCACCACTGGAGTGAAACATGGCTGATCACCAGCTGCCAGGTGTGGATTTTGTCTGGCGCATCCCCAAATTGCTTATGTTTGGCTCTCAAACACATCCCTGTATACTTGGAGCAGACAAATCCAATGGTTTAATATGTGCTAACCTCCTCTTCAAGGAGATGTAACAAGAGGATAAAAGCAGGGCACTCAGGGGTCTGAATCAATGAAGTCTTCATCCGTGGGCCTGCAGGCCATATTGAAAGCCAAAATGTGTAGGGATTGAAAAGGGAGCAGAGACACACAGAGGTGCACTTGCTACAGTGTGATATAAAGCTGTGTTAGCTACTGACAAGGCTATTTCTCTTGAAATATTTTCATCAGAAAATTTGGTTTCAGTTGAGTATGAAAGTTTGACCTGAAAGTACTTGCTCACTTCACAAGATTTTATCTTCATGGAAAACCCCAGAATGTAACATTTTATAGTCCATGCTGAACTAACATAATAGTAATCAGTTTTCCTATGAAAAGCTGATGTTATCTCTCTCCCACTGTGTGGAAATGTGTGTGGAGAGGGGAGGAGGTAGCAGAGGTGCATGTTCATTTTCCAACCTGCTACTGTGCGACCCAAACCAAATCCAAATAGTTCAGAGTGTACTGAGATATGTGGCATTAATCCATTCACAAGTTTGAGAAGGAGGGAAGGAAGGAGGTGCTTACAGAGTTACCATGCTCATGTGAACCTTGCGGGCCAACTGTTGACCTGGTGTAAACTGGTCTGGCTCCACTGACCTGGAGCTATGCTAAGTATGCATTAGGGGGTCTGATGCATTCAAGCAGATCTTGCTTTGTTTGCATTCATTCAGAAATTGTACCAGCACCCAAAGCATGACATGAGCATGTATTTTACTACTTAAAAATATAAATCTGGCTGATTTTGAATGTGCTGATTCTCTTAGGGCTTTTTTCCTTTGTGTTAGTTACTTATGGTACTGGAAGCACAAATTAACATGGAACCCAAATAAGTGTTTGATCTAAAATAAGAAAACTTCCTTTAAAGGAAAAACGCTTAAGGAGCTGATTGTTATTTATTTTATTAAGCATATAAGGGTTATTTGGATTTGTGTCCTGACTATAATTCCTGTGTTTAGAGCAATGCTGATGGCAAAATGGTATCCAGCAATTTATGAAAGGGGATACTATGTCAACAGATAGGCAGTGGGTTAGAACATGTGACAGTAATCCGCGGCATTCAGAGCATTCAGACCATATGCTTTAAAACATCAGTAAAATACACATCAGAACGACTTCTTCCCCATGCCCTCTCCCAGAGACCATGGCAGGGGGATGATAAGGAGGGAAGTTGGGAGGCTGCTTTGCAGCCCTCAAAAAGACCTTGAAGATAATATAGACCAGCCATTAACCTCACACTGACAGTTCCCAACTACACCAGATCCCTCAGCGCTATGTCAACCCGACTCTTAAACACCTCCAGGGATGGGGACTCCACCACTGCCCTGGGCAGCCCATTCTAATGCCTAACAACCCCTTCTGGAAAGAAATGCTTCCTAATATCTAGTCTAAACCTTCTCTGGTGCAACTTGAGGCCATTCCCTCTTGTCCTGTTGATTACTAATTGGTTAAAGAGACTCATCCCCAGCTCTCTGCAGCCTCCTTTCAGGGAGCTGTAGAGGGCAATGAGGTCTCCCCTCAGCCTCCTCTTCTCCAGACTAAACACCCCCAGTTCCCTCAGCCGCTCCCCGTACGACCTGTGCTCCAGACCCTGCACCAGCTTCGTTCCCTTCTCTGGACACGCTCGAGTCATTCAATGTCCTTTTTGTAGTGAGGGGCCCAAAACTGAACACAGGAATCGAGGGGCGGCCTCACCAGTGCCGAGGACAGGGGTCAGATCCCTTCCCTGTCCCTGCTGGCCACGCTATTGCTGACACAAGCCAGGATGCCATTGGCCTTCTTGGCCCCCTGGGCACACTGCTGGCTCCTGTTCAGCCGGCTGTCAATCAACCCCCCCAGGTCCCTCTCTGACTGGCAGCTCTCCAGCCACTCCTCCCCAAGCCTGTAGCACTGCTGGGGGTTGTTGTGGCCCAAGGGCAGCCCCCGGCATTTGCCCTTATGGAAACTCCCCCAGTTGGCCTCAGCCCATGGCTCCAGCCTGTCCAGGTCTCTCTGCAGAGCCTCCCTGCCCTCGAGCAGATCAACACTCCCACCCAACTGGGTGTCCTCTGCAAACTGACTGAGGGTGCACTCGATCCCCTCGTCCAGATCATCAATGAAGATGTTAAACAGGAGTGGCCCCAACACCGAGCCCCGGGGGACACCACTCGTGACTGGCCGCCAACCGGATTTAACTCCGTTCACCACAACTCTCTGGGCCCGGCCATCCAGACAGATTTTTACCCAGCGAAGCGTGTGCCCATCCAAGCCTTGAGCAGCCATTTTTTCCAGGAGAATGCTGTGGGAAACGGTGTCAAAGGCCTTGCTAAAGTCAAGGTAAACAATATCTACAGCCTTTTCCTCATCCAATAAGCAGGTCGCCCTGTCGTAGAAGGAGATCAGGTTTGTCAGGCAGGACCTGCCTTTCATAAACCCATGCTGACTGGGCCTGAGCATCTGGTTGTCCCACATGTGTTGTGTGATGGCACTCAGGATGAGCTGCTCCATCAGCTTCCCGGGCACCGAAGTCAAGCTGACAGGCCTGTAATTTCCCGGATCATCCTTCTGACCCTTCTTGTAGATGGGTGTCACATTGGCCAATTTCCAATCTGCCAGGACCTCCCCGGTCAGCCAGGACTGCTGGTGAATGATGGAAAGCGGCTTGGCGAGCACCCCAGCCAGCTCCTTCAGCACCCTTGGGTGTATCCCATCTGGTCCCATGGACTTGTGTGTGTCTGTGTGATGCAGCAGGTCACTGACTGTCTCCTCCTGGATTGCAGGGGGGTCGTTCTCCCAGTCTCTGTCTCCTGGCTGAGGAGGCTGGGTTCCCTCAGTACAACTAGTCTTGTTATTAAAGACTGAGGCAAAGAAGGCATTAAACACCTCAGCCTTTTCCTCATCACTCGTTGCCATGTTTCCTTCTGTGTCTAGCAGAGGATGGAGTCTCTCCCTGGTATTTCTTTTGCCGCTGAAGTACTTACAGAAATATTTCTTGATATCCTTGACTGCTGAAGCCAGTTTAATTTCTAGCTGGGCTTTAGACCGCCTGATTTACGCCCTACATAGCCTCACAGCACCTTTATAATAATTGTGAGTGGCTATCCCCTTCTTCCAAAGGCCATAAACTCTCCTTTTCTCCCTGAGTTGCAGCCAAAGCTCCCTGTTCAGCCAGGGTGGTCTTCTCTGCACCCGGGTTCTCCTACAGCACCTGGGGACCACCTGCTCCTGAGCCATTAACACTTCTTTCTTAAAGAGTGCCCAGCCTTCTTGGACCCCTATACCCTTCAGGATCGTCTCCCAAGGGTTCCTTTCAAGCAGGTCCCTAAACAAGACAAAGTCAGCTCTTTGGAAGTCCAGGATGTCAGTTCTGCTGCCCCCTCTCCTGGCCTCTCTAAGAACAGAGAACTCTATTATTTCATGATCACTGTGCCCTAGACGGCCTCCAACCACCTCATCATCCACCAGTCCTTGACAAAGAGGAGATCCAGCAGGCACCTTCTCTGGTCGGTTCACTCACCAGCTGTGTCAGGAAGTTGTCTCCCACACATTCCAGGGATGTCTGGGACTGGTCCCGCGCTGCTGTGTTGTATTTCCAGCAGATGTCTGGGAAGTTAAAGTCTCCCACAAGAACAAGGGCAAGCGATCATGAGATTGCTCCTAAGTGCTTATAGAATATTTCATTCACCTCTCTGTCCTGGGTGGGTGGCCTATAGTAGACTCCTACTACAACATCTGCCTTGTTGGCCTTCCCCCTGATTCTAACACAAAGACACTCCACCCTGTCTTCACTACACTTGTGCTCAAAGCAATGGTAACAGTCCCTAACATACAGAGCCACCCCACTATCTCTCCTTCCTTGTCTATCCTTTCTAAAGAGCTTGTAGCCATCAATTGGCACACTCCAGTCATGGGAGACATCCCACCATGTTTCTGTGATAGCCACTACATCATAGTTTTCCTGTTGCATCATGGCTTCAAGCTCCTCCTGTTTGTTACCCATGCTGTGTGCATTGATATAGGTGCACTTCAGATGGGCTGATGTCCCCAGCACCTTTTTGCATGTAGAGGTCTTAAGTCCAGTCTGAGTTTTCACAGGTGTTACACAGTTACTGATCCATCAATATCCTTTGCATCTTTGTTGTGCTGCCTGTCTCCATCCCTTGCCTCCGCTGGGGTAGCAAGATGAGGGTCGTCACTGGCACAGCAACCCACAAACTGTGGTAATCTTCCCTGGGGCTTATGTTTGGGAGTTCTGGTTTTGTCTCCTTCCCCCTTCAAATCTCCGTTAAAGCTCTGTCAATGATCCCAGCTAACTCCTGCCCCAAGATCCTTTTCCCCCTCCGGGACAGGTGCATGCCATCTGATGCCAAAAGGTCTGGTGGCCTGTATACTAACCCATGAATGAAAAAAGCCCTGCTGGTAACACCAGTCTTGGAGCCACAAGTTCATCTGTTGACTTCTCCTTTAACCTTCTTCATCCATCCCTGCAGCTGAAGGGATGGAGGAGGGAGAACACAGTTTGTGCCCCTGACCCCTTAAGCAGTTTCCCCAAGGCCCTGAAATCTCTCTTCATTGATTTTGGACTTCTCCTGGTAATACCATCATTACCCACCTGAAAAACCAAGAGAGGGTAGTAGTCCTTGGGTCTCACTAGGGTAGGGAGTGTTGCTGGGAGGTCCTTCACAGGGGCCCCAGGGAGGCAGCAGACTTCCCTATGAAGCGGGTCTGGTCTGCATATGGGGCCTTCGACACCCCTCAGAATGGAGTCACCCACTACAATGACTCTTCTGGGGTTCTTTTTAGAATTGGTTTTAATACCTGCTCTAGGGCAACCCGGCCTTGGTGGACCTTCATCTTCTTCCTTATTTGGCTTATTTTCTTCATCCTTCTCTGCTTCATTCGCAAGTTCCAGGACCCCATATCTGTTGTGAAGGGATACCATGGAAGGTGAGGGAGGTCAGGAGAGGATTTTCCTGCCTCCCTGAGCAGGGACCTGTTTCCAGCCTCCCCCATCTCTTATGTCCCCTCCTTCTGCCTGGTTGCAAGAGGATGAGGGATCACCTGCCTCTTCTGGAGCCTCCATTTGCTCCTGTTGCCTCAGGGGTGCTAGAGTGTTACTCCACCAATCAATTTCCCTTTCACACTCCCTAATACTTCTTAATCTTTCAGCCTCTTCTTTGAGCTCCACTACCAGGCTAAACAGGTCATCCAACTGATCACAGCGCACACAGGTGTTGTCACTGCTGCCCACTAATAGGATTGGCAGGCTCAGGCACTCACTAGTTGCAGAGAGGATGAAAGCTAAATAATGTTAGAGAAAGATTATTTTTCAGCTCAGTGAAAGCTCATTGTCAGGACATCCCATCTCTACCCGCTGCTTCTGCTCAGTGAAGGCAGGGGTTGCAGCTACAAATTCAAGTCACAAAATTGAGGAGAGTAATTTGGGAGCCCTTTTGAGTGCACATACAACCCATGGGAAACCCCCTTCGTACCTCTTTGGCTCAACCTGGAAAACTGAAAGTTCAGATAGGAGGAAGCACCTCAAGCCACAATAAAGCGTTCTGTTTATTTGAAGGTAATGGGCCAAAACTTGTTATTTTTACTCAGGAAGAACTCTCACTGAAGTCATTAGGTAGTGTGTCTGAAGAAGGGTGGCAAGTCTTGCTCTGAGGTTATTTATTAGGACCAGCATTTCTGAACCTCCTGCTAGTAGCTCTCATCTGCCTAAAAAATAGATTTCTTGGGAAGGGAGCAACAGGAAAGTACTGTGTGAAGGCAATAAAATGGTTTACATTCTGTATTAGTGCTGATTTAACAATCATAAAAGGAACATAAATGTTTAAAAATTAAACATTTTTTGTTTAAATATTAAATATTGAAATTTCTCCTCCTCCTGATTTTTAAATCAGCCTTGAAGGCAGCTGGGGCTGGTTTACAGTCATTTTTTGCCATCCCTCCTTGGATAACTGATCAGTAACACAAAAGCTTCCAGGCAGGAGAGTGTCCCAAACAGCTAATGGTAATTGCAAGGGTTATTTCCAAATGTGTGTCACTGTTTGTTCCTGTTAAGAGGTGTTCCTCAGCTTTTGAACTCTCTGACTGCCAGCCAAAGTGTCATGCAGATTGATACTTCTGAATTCAGCACAGTGTAGAGCAGAATAACCCATTCAAGCCTCCTTGAAAGATCAGTGACAGCTTTCTTAATTGAATAAGGGGTGACTCAGTGTTTTATGAGCACCTCTCAACACAGTCATTAGTTTTATCAGTCTGAAGTTTTAAAAGACAGCCCTTGTGCAAACAGCCTCTGAGTCAGTGCCAGCTTGAAGCTCTCTTCCGCCAGCCTCACCATCAACACCTACCGACTGCTACGTAGCTGGGCAGGACTCGCCTAAGGCAGAAGAATTCTCAGCGAGTTTACGGTACTCTTCCTGTCTGGGAAAGGGCATGGTGACTTTATACCTCTTCGCATTTCCTCTTCTTGGGCAAGAGGAGCAAATCAAGCTCATGCAACTCTGGGCAGCTTTGGAGCTGTTTGCACCAGTGCCACATCTGCAGCTCGGACCTGCTGGTGTAGCGGCAGCTTTCAGCCTTGTAGCTGCACCGACACAGAGGCACCTGCCTCACCCCTGGCTCTACATAACATGGAGTTTCCCGGCAGCAGGCTGGCTTGGCTCTGGTGGTGGCAGTGCAGCTCTCTGGCATGAGCGGGGCTGGAGAGTGACTCAGGGAAGCTGTCCATGAGCATGTTCCTCTGCTGCTTCCTCACTCGTGCCCTTTTGAACAGCCAGCCAAAAAGAAAGTTTCTTTTAATCCAGGCAGGAAGGCTTGCTGCCCTCCCTCAGCAGTCTCCAGTGCTGTTGCTTGAAATAGAGACATGTCTTGAAACACCCTCATCATAAAAAAAATTGCTTCAAGGCATTCCTCCCAGAAGTGAAATCTCTGGGACAAGTTCAGTCAGCCAGAAAGAAACTGTGCAAGAAAGTTCCCACAGTCACACTTCCTCCTGAGCCATGAAGCTGGATTTGGACAGACCTCCACAAATAAAGCCATTTTAAAGCACATTTCTACCTTGAGTCCAGTTGCCTCATGCCCATCATCGGGTGTGTTTCTGGGTGGCAGAGTGGGCTTCCTGGGAGAAGTGATAGGCAGTTGCGAATACCCCTCTCCCCCCGACATTTCACGCAGCACACGTGAGGGGATGTGATGTGCAGCCTTACTGCTCACTGCCCCAGCAGCGTCTGCTCGAAGCAGGTACCCTGCTCCGCACTGCAGGGCATGGCTCTTCCCCACCAGTGTAAGCCTGGGGAGAAAACAAAACAGCCAAAGATATGTTTGAGTTTGAAGAGCTGGCAAGAAGGCGACTAAAATTTAATGTACTCCATGTTGTGTAGAAAATGTTTCAGAAATGTGTAGGATTGCAGCTTCTCTCTAGCAGGTCTCCTCCTTCCTGCCCAACCCCTCACGGCTGCGCTGAGAATGCTAAGGGAATAGAATTGTTGGAGTTTGTATTGCTGGCTGCCTCGGAATGCTCCTCTGCAGAAAAAACGCTGAAAGTTTGTTTTGCTACAGCTGTTGGGAAGCTTGCAAGGCTTGGGAGCACCCAACTGGGGGCAGCTTTCCTTCCCCTGCTGATGGTCCCAAAATGCCACATTCTCACACCCAGTGAATAAAAGACTAGAGGGAAGATGTGCAACTCCCTGTGGAAACTGTGCTCAAGCCTCCTGTATTCCTTCAGGAGAGTAAATCCTCTGGCTGCTGTAAATCCCCCTCTACTATTTGCAGGGGGTGGAAGAATGCACTCAGGCAGCAACCCAGCTCTGGAGGAGGGCTGGCCGAGCAGGGGGAGACCAGCAAAGAGGCTGGTCACTCCCATATTCCTGTGGAAGTGACAGGGAGAGCTGTTTGTGAGGCACACACGTCTTTTCATCAGCAAGTTGTTTGTCTTTTACTCTTGATTGTTAATAAACGTGACATGCTAGCAGGAGGCCAGCCAGGACACCCATTCTCTCTCTAGGTTTCAGGGATCCTAGCACTTTGGGATCATGAAATAAGTGTAGGTTATCAGTCCAAAATAACAACACCTTACAAAGTGGAAATGCAAATTTCCTGTGATATCCCTGAATAACAGGTGGTATTTCCTGATGTATTGTTTCTGCCCTTCAGGGAAATTGATATTATGAACTGACTGAGGAAAATTAGTACAGTATCAAGCTCCTGCAATTAAAGTAAACCAATGAGAGGATAGTAAAGAGTAAAGCAACAAGCAAGAGAAGGCTTGCATTTTCTGTATTTGTTGTTGTGGTTTTTTATAATGCTGTGGGCACTGAGTACAGTTTTTTACAGAGAAGGCAGTGGTGGAAAGGAAATAGGAGAAAACATTTAACATTAAGTTCACTTGCTTTTAAGGGCACAAGCAAATAATTGAAATAATTAATAGTATTAGTATTATTAAATAAGTAAAAATTAGCTGAGTGTCGGGTTAACTAATACTTATATACGTCCAGCAAAGCAGACAAACATTCACTTGAGCTTCTAACAGTGAGTTCAGGAGCAGACATGCCTGTGTTTCTGTTAACTAGATTTTGCTTTGAAGAAAGGACAATCTGATAGGCAAAAATCACAATTTTGGTTCTATTTTTATAAAAAAGAGGTGAGCTATGAGGTTTGCTGGTCTACACTTCATGTAATGTCATGTGGATCTCATTTGAGTGAAAGCCATCTCATGTGATCTTTCGTACATAATGCTGTTTCATTGAGTGTATTCAAAACCAGTACCTACCTAAAGGAAAGACTGATCATTGATTTTAAATCAGGCATTGCTGCATATTCCTATATTATATATAACTTCATAGCTGAAAGACCTATATAATACTTTGCCTCGTCCTGTAAAACGCCCAAGATTAATTTTATCCCAGTGCCGCAGTCCTGTGCTCTCCAGCGTGCAGTTACTCTTGCTCAGGCTTTCAACCTGGTTGATTTGAGTTGGGTTCACTTCTGTGAGATTGTTCAAACAAATTTGAGATTTCTAGTTATGTGCATCTGGTCTTAGTGGGTTTTGTGTCATATCCTTTAATTTTTCTTGATCATAATTTATTATTTAATTTCTCTGCCAGCACATGCATGCATGTTCCTGTTATGTAAGGAAATGCTTGTGAAAAGGAAACCGTCTTGGCAGTATTTCGATGAGACAGACTAGCTCTCACTTGTTAGACTAGTGACATTGGTATCGAACTCGTGATTCACAGATGCTAAAGCCAGATGTGACCATGTGATAATCTGATGTGACCTCATGTGCAGGATGGCCTGAGTCTATCACAAGTGAAAGTCTCCTACAGGTTGTTTAGGATTATGGCCAGAGGGGGATTCCTTCATGTGGATGGCATTTGAATGCAGGTGACAAACTGTCACAATCTTTTGAGACATATTTTTAAAATGTGGACTGTAATAGAGGTCTTGACCAGTTCCAAGAAACCTGCATTTAGTAATATTTTTGACACCATCATGTTCTGTGAGGAAGCATTTCATATCTCTGGTCCTCTTTTCCACAGCCTGCCTTTTGTCAATCTTCCATGTTTGGAGCACCCATTGTTCATGTGAGGGAGTCAGCTGTGCAGCATCTAATTCAGGGACAGTAAATTTCCCTGATTGTCCCCAGTATTGCATGAAAATCTTGTTGCCGAGAGTCCTTCTGCATCTCTTGCCGAGTTCACTGCTTGTTTCCCCAGAGTTGTGCAGTACCGTGGGAAGACAAGAACAGAGCCAGTAGATGGGTGAACATTTGCTGGGCAGCCTGGAAATGTCGAGTTTGGTGGCTTTTCCTGTCTCCAGTAGCACAGGATTTGATTCCTCCTGGTCCCACTGCTGGCCGTGTTACATAGTCCAGCGCTATAGAGTTCATGAGCTATTGGAGGGCCACAGTCATTTGAGTGCCTGGAGGCACCTGCCATTAGGTCTGGCTCT
Organism: Athene cunicularia; assembly: GCF_003259725.1. Classification (NCBI taxonomy): domain Eukaryota; kingdom Metazoa; phylum Chordata; class Aves; order Strigiformes; family Strigidae; genus Athene; species Athene cunicularia. The sequence continues at coordinate 45,381,665 of NW_020799092.1, read as the reverse complement.
CAGCTGAGAGAGTCTAAGAATTACCCTAGAAGAAGCAGGGGCTTGTTGAGAATTGTGTGATGTTTTGTGCCAGGCAGAAACTGTTCAGGGTGGGTGGGTTGTTGAACTTAATTTTAAGAATTAAGACTGATCAAGAATTAAAGTCTTAATGTGTAAGCCACCTTAGTGCATTAGCACAAAGTTCCTCTCTCCATCTGTAAAACAGATACGGACATAATTTCTAGTCTGAGATATTTAATGCACAACTGGGTTATAGTGTCCTGGCTGAGCGTTGATAAGTATTAATGACTACCCATGCACAGACTGCTAGCCTGTCCTCATTGCTTCACCTTAGTAAAGTATGTGTAAAGTGATGCTATATATCTTCACATCTGAAGTCGGCTAAAGCTGTATGTGTTCCATTATCGCTGCTTACCTGGTGGTGACTTTTAAAATGCCTTTTCAGTCAGTGATTGGTTTGTGTACTTAAATTGTGCAGAATGCAGTATCTCACTAATACCACAGTGGAAAGTTGTTTGTTTGGCTAATAGCCATTCATAGCTTAAATACTTAGGGTGATTCACATTTTAGATGACAGAAGTCAAGTCACAAAATGGTCATGGGAGGAGTATTGCTCTTTTGAAAATAGGGGGTTGTGATCTGAGTTTCTGATAAATACATCCAACACAAGCAGTGCCCTGTTCTCGCAGCAGACTAGTGCTGTGAAAGGACTATGTATATGTCTCCTGGATGCTCAGATTATATAACCTAACCAGGAAACAAAATTAATATCCCCAGGGACACCTAGCTGCTGTGCTGGGATACACTTTTTCTTCTGATTCACTTAGGATAAATGTCTTTACATGGTACTCAAGAAAACTTGTTAGAGGTGTTGTTTTTCAGATGAGATGTAAAATCAAGGCCCTGACCACTTGTGGACATTAGCATTCCCATGGCACTTTTCAAAAGATTTTGGGTTTTGACCCCAGTGTCCTGGCCAAATTCCAGTTTGGATAATTACATCCTTCCTTCTCTGCCACATACACTGGATATGCTATTCTTCAGCTCCTGCCCCAACTGTATGTAACATTGTCTTGTGCTGTTAAAACAGCTGCCAGACCTCATCCCAGAGATGGCTGCATTTTAGTGCAGAGTGAAACAGATCCCTTGATAAGATTCCCATGTCACTTCCAATGTATAAATCGCTTTGGGATCTACAGAGATGAAAAGGATATTCAGAGGTGAGATTATGTATTTAAATGTTGTGATTGGTTTTAGTTATCTGATACATATTCTTAAGGTTTTTGTAAGGAAGTCCATGTTGAACTGAGGAGTAGTACCGATATGACCCATCACACAGCATCACAGGTCTCCCACAGGAGTAATGAGTTAGATTTCTGTTTCTGAAGGAACACTGAGGGTTAAGAGAAATGTACTTGGAAAAAAAAAATCCACCGCAAGTGATACCGATGAGGAGGTAGACAAACATGTTCATCATGGTGGTGTCCAGGCACTTCCCAAGTTTATTTTGCTTGCAGTTTACCCTTGTCTGCTGTGTACCAGTAGGTCAGGTTCAGACTGGGATTAGTTCTGTAGTCTTCAGGAATTAGATGCCCTTGTCTGTACTTGTGTTACTGTGAGATGCTTATCAGTTAACATATTATGCGTTTTGCTCCTCAGGTCTCTGTAAGACTCAGGCTCTTCCAGGAATGTAACTCCTGCACACTAAAGACTTCCCCAGGACATTGGCAGCCCTGTAGGTGGAGTGTAGTATGGCTGAGACAGCCATGTGAAAGTGCACTCCTTTACTGGCCAGTGCTATAAGTGAAGGTTCATAAATTTAAATGGACCTATTAACTGTTTTCTAGTGCAGGCAGGGCTAGTTAAACTGAAGTTTATGGGCTGGATCCTCCCTGCCAAAATCATCTACAGTACAAAATTACCCTGCATCCTCTTTTCTGAATGTCCTTATCCTGGGCAGAGGGCAACAGCCTTCTTTCTATTGTGCTCTCTCTTCAAGGATGCGTGGATCCTGCTCTTCACCCATCTGATCTCATGTCTATCAATTGGTCTAAGCACAGGCATCATCTTGGCATGGGATGAGAATGGAAGTGAAGGAAACATCTTCATGTATTAAGTCATGGAGTTGACCATAGAGACCTTGAGTACTTCCGTAAGGGACCGTTCAACTAACACCAGCCCAAAAGGTTGGGCCCCATCACAGTTAGGAGTAGGGAGAGGGAGAAGACATCCACAGTGCTGAGCAGGGAGCCATATGGAGCTTATGTGATACTAGGGAGGGTTCCCTCTGAGGTACAAAATGTTTATTAATAATACCCTGATGTGGAGATCTCACAGAAGTCCTGGCTTTCTTGTCAGTCAGGAAGCTTTCTGGAACTGTGATGATGCATCTGGAAGTCTCATGAAATCATCAGTTTCGGGCTTGCAAATGAGTTTACAGTTAGCAAAATATTGTCTTTTTGACTCAGAAAAAGAAGATAAGAAAAAAAAAAAGCCCAGTATTTGCTAAGTAAAATGGAGCTAGACTATATCACTTTTAGGAGCTCTGCATTATCTTAACTATAAAAAAGAAATCTATATTCAGTGATAAAGGACAATTATACAATGCTGAATGAGCAAAATAACCACAAATTGCCAAGGGCATGTGGCAGCAAGGGCAGACAGGAATTAAAGTGAAAAAAACATAGCTGAAAAGGCCACACATTTATTAACATAAATGCATGTAAATTAGCCCTAAAGGCAGACATTCCTTGGAGATGATGAAAGGTGAAAGAGCATGGGCAACTCCTTATCCCATCACTGTCCCCCACCCTGTTAAAGTGCTTGTATAACAAACAGTGAATGCCCTGTCCAGTCCTGTTGCCAGCGCTGTCTAACCACTAAGCTGAAGCAGACCTGCTTCTCCACAGATTGCTGTGCTGAGAGATGACTTGAGTTCTTCTTCAGGAAGAGCACGAGCTCATGTGGATTCTGCTGTCAGCAGCAGCCTTGAATGACAGGTTGTTTCTCTGCTTGTGTGAAGAGGTGTAATCCTCCACTCACCAAGTCAGTACAGTCCCAGGGCCTTCCTATTTCTCTCTTCCTTTTTATGATCTGAGAAGGTGAAGCACCCCCATAAAGCCTACAGAATGTATCTGATCCTAAAATCTAAAAAACCCACTGGTACCTAAAAACAGTCTTTCTAACCAAACTTCCCAGCTGCTTTCTTTAAAAACACCACAAAACCCCCAAAATACATCAGTAACGTGCACACTTTTAAGAGCATAAAAGAAGCATAAATATTACAATACAGCCATCGTGTGTCCATTGGTGGACAAAAATAAATATAAGGTATTTATTTGTGTTTCCTCTCAGTTCCTTGCACATAACGGGCAGTGTAGAGACCTTGGTGCCATTTGTGTGCAAGCAGGAAAGGTGGTGTGCATTTGGTCCCCCTCTTCCCTACCATCTCTCCTTTACACTTTCATTTCTCCATTGGATCATTCCCACTCTGCAACCCAACCAAAACTTCCCAGCACTGTTCCCTACCAGCCAAAGACTTCCAGAAACTCCTAGGTGTACACACACTGTCCCAAGCTATACTTTCCTTACTCCTCCTTCAAATGCTGTCCTTCCTTCACTGGTGGTCTCCTTGCTGGCCATGGGATTTGCCTGGGAGAGGAATGGATTCACAGCAACCTTTTGTGTCCCTGGGGGCTTTCTTCAAGTTGCACCTTCAAGGTGCTTCCTGGCTCCCTTCTCAAGATAAAGTCTTGCTTGAGGCTGGGCTGGGGAGTCACAGGCATAGAATGTGGGGACATTTAGGTGCATGGCAGCAGCCTGCTGACCACCAGCAGAAGGACCTTGCTCCACACCATCAGTAGCTCCCATACCTGTTAATATCTAGAATATCGGGGTATCTTTGGCCATGTTACTGCCAATGCTAAAATGATCTTGCAACTGCTGTTAAGCAATCTGGTGCTGATACCTGATCTCACGGAGGTGGATTCTGTTCAGCTGCAAATCAAGCTTCCGTCTACCCCGTGTACCTAATTCCCAGAAACGGTATATCTCTGTGCCAACTACAGCAGCACTTGGAGGCCACCTACCCCATTCCTTCATCCAGCAAGCTGCTTTCACCTCTGCTGCCAGGACCACCTAGCCACAGATGCTACCAACTGGCATGCCCCAAACCACATAGGTTCCAAGCACAATAAAATGTGACTAGTTGGAAGATGGAATTATTTACCTCTTTGGGTAGACTCTGCAACTGGTTTGAACCAAGGACAAAATTCAGCCAAGGACAGGATTTAGTTTTGTTTTTTGTGGCATGAAAAATCAGGTTTTGTCACTTAAGCAACAGGAACAACAAAATATGGAAGGGTTATCAGGAACTGAGAGTAAATACCAAGCACTCCTATTCTCTGAAATGACCTGCATTTGGTAAAACATTTACAAGCGCTCCCTAGCAACAGTAACATTTAAAAGCAGGCCTCTTTCCAAGTGGTGGATGGAGTTCTGCGAGCAAGGAAACCACTTTAAGCTGTACCAGGGAGCAGACCTGTAGTAGGGTCCTCCAGGCACTGCATTCTTGATGTGGTATTGTGTTTCAGTACTATTATGAAAAAAGCTGCAGGGGATTTGCATGCATACCTAGCACACATACCTTTGATGTTCACATTGTTAGGTCCAAGCAACGAATAGGATGTTCAGGTCAGATGTAGCATCCAAAAGGCTATTAAATAACTATAGCTAGACAGTCAGGTAATTGCCCTGTAAAAATTACAGTCAAATTCTTCTCTCCTAGACTGGGCTAAATTCAGAGTCTGTTCGGGGACATAAATAGAACAACTTCCAAATTACACCAGGATTATCAAGAGCAGAATCTCTTTCTCCTCACCTCTCTTCCCGCTTCTTTCTGTCTTTCAGACTGAGGGAAGCATGTGTACACAGACACTATACATACTTCTGCTGCTTTCGAGAGGCTGGTGACAGGATTTTGTAGACTTTAACTTTGCAGTCTTCTCATAAGTGGGTTCTATCAAGCTGGTTCAAAGATTTTGCTACCATATTACAAAATACATTACTGTGTCATGCAAATTTCACAATGATGCATATAATGAAATTGCTATTAATGAGTGAATGGTAAAAGCACACCAGAAATGCAGTGCAGTGGGTTTTTTCTGCTTTGCAAGGAGTGCCTTACAAATCATGCCTTTGGACATAATGAATGTAATTTCCATTTAAAAAATAACAGTATGGATTGAGTTCAGTATTTAATGTACCACGCATCAGAATGATCTCAAAACATAGCAAGCCAGGAAGTGGATTAATTACAACTTGCCACCAAGCCCCTGCTATATTTCAAGTATGTGGAAAATGTATTTCTGTTTTGGACACTGACTTCTTTATGAAACTGTGCCAGTATGTCAGCAGGCTCTGGTTGGACTCTGACAGACAGTCTTAGCAGCATCAGTTTCCTGGAGGCAGTAATAATTATCAAATCTATTCGATAGACAGACAGCTATCAGACATCTGTATATCCCAGACATACAAAAACATCCCCAGCCAACCATGTGGCTACCAATGGATCTGCTCAGACAAAGAAGTTCAAGAGAAGTGCCTCAGGCCAGATCCTCAGCTGCAGAAAATCAGCCAGGCACAGTCAGTTGGCCTTCCTTGGACTGTGCCTTTTCTTTGGAGGAAAATCCTGCTCATCCGTCACAGGGCAATGGGAGGTCATGGAGGCAAGGGGCTAGTTGTGAAGGGGAAGCTCCTGCAGGAGTTTAGGGCCAGACCTGGGGGTGACCATATAAGCTCTCTGCAAGATGCTTTACATCTCTGAAGGGGCAGAAATGGCTGTGCAAAGAGGCTGCCTAGATCCCTTGTATCCTTAGCCCAGTTTGTGCAGATGAGGGGACAGTTAGCCTTCTCAACAGGATCTAGAGTTGTGTCTGTGCTCCATGAGCTGAACAGTGCCTGGGCACAGCCTTAAGCACTGCCCTGCAGTTGTCTGTGCTGTGCAGTTGGGAGCTTTCTCTCCTTCACCGTCTTGTCCTCTGCCACCTAATATGTGCCCAGGTGTGGTTAAGGAAATAGCATGGCCCACGGGGTCTTCCCTCTTAAGCACTGTGGAAGAGATGGCCGCATATGGGAGGAGGAAAGGTGGTATAGATGCAAGCCAGGCTGTGGACTTGGGCTGGATTGTTTTCTCCGTAGGTGATGTCTGCAAGTTTTCTAGGTAGATCATGTTGTCCTGCACCTGCCTTTACGTAGTGCCTGCCCTGATGGTCTCTTCCTCTTGCTAAAACATGAAGCACAAATCTTTGGAGGCAGCACTTTTAGCATGCAGCTAAACTGAAGAAATGTGCCACAGGCTGCCACTGGGAAATACCTGAGGGAGGATGCTGACACTCCTTGGTTTGCATTGCTACCCTGAAGGCAGCTTGAATAGCTAGCTAACTTTCCAGGATAGTGAAGGTGCCCAAGGGCTGAGGGAAGTGCATATTGTGTTTTCACCAGTATCCTCCTTCAGGGGCTCCTGTGAAGCAGTGCAGCTCCAGACTGTGGCATGGCCATTGCAGCAGCACTGTGGTGGAGACTGGGACGGGGAGTAGAGTTGCCTCCTGACACTGGTGGGACAAAATGGTCCCAGGATTTCCCCATGGAGCAGTTAACCCCTTCTTTGCCATGACTGCCACTTCAGTTCTTTTACCATCCCTGCCTCTAGGCTTGGGCCTGTTGTTGGCAGAAGCTTTCATAGGCCTGGAAATGAATTTGATGATTGTTTGTATCTAAGCCTACATTGTGGAAAATGAGCTGTTCATGTTTTCCAGTCTCTAAATGACATAAGGACACTGTTACTGAATGAGTTAAGGTCTTTGAGACCTTAAAATGAGGAGAATGAATGTAGGAGGCCAGAAAGAGAAATGTTGCCTGACAGTAGTTACATTTTGAGCAAACCCATTGAAGTTCAGAGTTCGCTTTCCAAACAGTAACAGATTTTGTAGCAGCTTGTCTGGTTTGGGACTTTACTGCCTTATTTACTCTGTTATTTCACTGGAGGCCAGTGCAAAGGTCAGGGGGATTCAGGAACTCCTGGCAGTCAGGTCCAGATATGAGTCCGCTGATGACAGTCTTGTAGCTCTGATCAGCAACATGCAGCCACCATCAGTGGTACCTCCAGGAATGGCCTCTGAAGCAGGAACAGCCCTTGGTTTTTCGGTCTGTATGGCAGGAGGTGCCTGAGCAAAAAGAGAGGGAAAAGTCCAAAACAAAAGTTGGAACCGGACGGTAATGTGATACAGTGCCTTTCACCTCTAGGTCATTAATTCAAATCTGTTTCATAGTCACAAAAAATAATTTCCACATGGGCCAAGAGAAATGCATGGTGAACACAGGGGTTGCTGTATCCAAACAGACAAGATAGTCTGGAGATAAACAGTTGCACAATAGTTATTTGTCTGGAGAAGTCTTCAAGGTATAAAGCTAAGTAGTTTCTGATTGGTTTACATCCCTGAATCATGAGGGCCTGGTTTCTTTGCAAATAATTTTATAATTTATTTCTGTCTACTAAAATGGATGGGTTTTTTCCTTACAGTATAACTAAGAATATCTGGAACCTCCCATTTATTTGGCTTTCTCGGTAGTCTGCCTGTATAGGGAGTTATAAATAGACAGATACATATGACGTTCATCAGACAAAAGAGCCAGCTCATATTTCCTTAAGTGCGTATCAAGAAAACCTCAGTGCTGAACTGTCTACTAGAATTATTCTGAAAGGCAGAAATTGCTTCTTAATATTTTAGCAGAAGAATGCATAGGGTGCTGAACTAAACCAGACCAGAATGCATCAGGAAAGCTTATAAAATACGTGGTGGATGACAATTAAGTAAGAGGGGAATCCAACAGAGCAGCTGAAGAAGAGCAGTCAGCAACAACCGATCCTTCTGCTGCCAAAATGCATTGATTTTAGCTGAGTACGCCAATTTAAACTTTATTTATAGTATTGAACCGCAGATAGTAGGCCCATTAAATGGGTATTCCATAAGCTGCAGTACCCTAAGCATTTTATGGAAATGTAACCAGTACTACTGGCTGAAACATTATAAAAACTAATAACATCTATCAAGAAGTCTGAACTAACAGCTACTGCATTTTGAATTTTGATTATATCATTGATAAACTTAATGGGGTATTGTTGTGCTTGAACTAACAGTTCAGCTAGCAAATGAAGAAAAATTATGTTTTTTCCCTTTTTGTTCTAAACGTTAAAGCTGTAGTTACCAAGTTCTGTAATGATGGGAAATCTTGCCTCTGTGAAGAAAGGTGGGTCAAAGCAGCTGAAAATTAATGGATAATGCGAGCATAAAAAACCCCAGAATTTGATTTTTAATATGTTCCTTTCACAGTTTTTACTCTCTCAGCACATAAAACCATTGCAAATGTAGCAACTTAAAGACATTTTGTAGTGAAGGTAGCCTTCTGTAAACAAAATGTGTGAAATCCTAAAGCGGCTGAAGTCAGTTGTTTGACTTCCATTGGATATATACATACCTGACTGCATATATGTGTCCGTTCCTGAATTTTCAGGCTACCAAAAGAGTCATTTGAAGCAGTGTGTTTTGAATTCGCCAGTTAAAATGTAAGATTTTGTTGCCAGTCAAATAGCAATTAAAAGCCACTCTGTGTACTTGGAAAACTCTGATGCTCTCTGATCTCCTCCACAAGTGGAATAGAAGTACTATTTACTTTGTCATCAGCTAAAGTTATTGGTGCAGCTCTTGAGATGTTGCAGGGTTTTCCAGCAGCAGTCAGGGGAGGTCAGTTTAATAAGCTAATAAATATTTTTTGAATGACCTGACTTTGTATTTGGTATTAAAAACTCAGAAGAGTGCCAAGCAGGATAGAAAATAAAGAACAAAAGTTCCACAGATTTTGCCAAAATTTTCTGCAGATTACTATTAGCTTCATTTATGAGACTGCACAGAGGACTGTGAATCTCCTTTGAACTCTTAAGGGCCAGATGGTTTTGCTGTTAGATCCTAATGACCCACAGCAGTGTGCATACACAGACACCACGGTTGACAGTTGACTGCCAACATGCAATAGAGGCAGAAGAATTCATGACCTGTGCTTCCAAAACACAAGCCATTCCTGCCTGGATGGAGGGGGCATCCCCCCTGGCTTAAAGAAGCATTTCTGCTACACCTTCAAAAAGACGATAATTTCTAAAGCAAGTCGTGAGCATACCTGGATCAGAGGAGACAATAGCAGGTGCACTGTCCCATGCAGCCCTGGGTGGATCCCTGCTGAGAATCATGAAGTAGTGTTTGCCCAGAGGCAAGGGCTCTCTGGAAGGCTGCATGGTGTGGGCCCTGGTCATGTGCTGGGAGAGGGAGGGAAAGGCTGAACTCAAACCAATTAAAGCTGTAGGGCAGAACAGTCATACGGAACTGCTTGGGGGACATGAATTATTTTGGATTATATTTGTTTCAACTGGTATAATATGAACTTCATTATTTTTTTTAGGAAATGTAGACAAAAATAGTAAATATGGTTTTACTCATCTTTTAATTTAGAACTACAAGTGTTTGGGTGACCTATGAAATTATTTTAATGTTCTCTGCACAACACTGTGCTGTCAGCACTATAAATGGGTGTTAGTTTCTATCATGGTCATTTAGTCTCACCAGCAGAGTTACCTCCATGCAAATGTCTTGACTGTGTCAAGCTGTGGGAATAAAACAGAGAGTCGCTGTTGCCAAGAAGCATCAGTCAAATTTCTTCATAATACTCAGTTTGAAGAGGAAGACATGAACACAACATCTAGGAGGAGTGTGACTGGGCAGCTTGCCCTTGGAGATTCAGGCACAAGCAGTCAGGATGATTTGCATTCAAATCAGTGCTTTTATGTCTGATTGTTAAAAATGCGTTCCAGCATTGCTCATATTAGTTGACATAGACTACCTGTATCCTTCCTTATTTGTATAATGCTGTGAAAAGTCACGGGGTAAGAAGAAGTATGGAAGAGAATGAGAAGTGTGACAAATTTGATTTGATGCAACTTTTGACCACTGGTACAAGATGAATATGGACTCATAACTTGAGGCTGCTCTTCTGTTCTCATATAGAAAGCATAGAAATTAGCCAGTGACTGTATAGGCTATAAGGATGCATCTAAGATACTGATGAAGAGTGAAGTAACAGAATTTGAAAATAAAATGAGGGATGTGATGACAGAGTAGGAGTGGAAGAAGTGTCTTGTAGAACATAAACAGTTGAGCTTTGAACATCCAAAACTTACCACAAAGGTAAAACCACCAAAAACTTTGTGTACTTTCCACTTTAGGTGTTTGGGGGGTTTTCTGTTCAAAGTTAGGAATCTTATCCTGAAGTTTTAAATTGTTTTCCTTTGCCTTAGCTCACATACTTAATAGTTTAAACATGGTAAAAGAAATTCTGCTGTATTTTGGATTTGTTCTTGTATGATAGACATTTCAATTACATGGTCATAGGATTTTTCCAACACTGTCGTTTGTTCTTTCTGTCTCATAGAGATTTAAGAAAGCTGATTAAGGTTGACTTGTACTTGCCTATGGTGTAAAAAACCATGAATTTTCCTTTTAAGTGCATGGAATTTCAGCTGATACACATTCAGTGTGCAATAGCTGTTTCTTAAACTTAGGATAAAAATAAAATGTCAAAGTCCTGTGTTGCACAAAGCTCCCCTTACATATAATCACTGACATAAGTGAGAGAGACTCTGGCAGAGCAGAAGGTCTGCCATCTTACTCTGCATGCTCCTGGAGGGATACATAATAGTTCAGAACTCTTGTGTCTTGCGTACAACTTTATTTTGCTCCAAAGCACCTCTTTAAAGTCTCTTGTCCTTGGCTTTTTTTTATGGTTTCAGTCTTTTCCATAACCAAGACAGATTCTTTCTTTCCAGCTAGTTGAACATGCAGTCGCAACACTCTTTTGAATCAGAGGTGTCTCCTTTGAAGCCCTGAAAAGATCTCTTAACTCAGAGAACACAAAGCTTAGTGAGTTGAGGCATTTGCATCTATAGCGCGTTAAAAAGTTTCCAAAGGCATCACATCCACAACAGTTAAAGAAATGAAAAGGGGTGCTTGGGAAATTTCTCACTACTCCTGTATGCCTCAGTTCTTCTGATCTGGGCTGACCTAAGTGAGTGGACACTGCAAACCTCTCAGGATTGCTGGATTTATCTAGCTTGCATTCATCCAGATAGCTCTCCCACTCAGCCAGGCTGAAGCAGGAAAAGCAATGCCCTCGAAAACCAGCACTTGCAGTGATTCAGCTGCCACAAGCTGGAGCCCTCAGCATGACACGAGTGGGCACACAGCATGTTGGTGGTGTGTAGTGGTGTGTGCTGTTAATACCAGCTGAGGGGCCGAGCCCTGCTTTTGAGCTTTCATAGCTGTGCTTCTTCCATTTAAGGGAGAATACATAACACACGCTGAAGTCCAGATCCCAAATCTGGTGGAAGCCTAACTGGCAGTAAGCAAGCACTGCCAGGGAGCTCTCGACATGAAGCACTATGATAGCAAAGGTCTTGTATGACTAAGATTCTTGAAAGCCTTGGTCAGTATTGGAGACAGTTTCCAACTGGGCAAAGTACAATATTTTCCTTCTGCTTTTTATGAATGGCTGGATAGGATTGTACTGGAGTCAGAGTCCCCTGTGAAAACCATTCATAAAAATAACAACAAAACAAAACAAACACACACAAAAAACTTTCGAAGTCCAGTCCAGAGCCACTGGGTGCCAGAGGCTGGGAAAACATGCTGGCAGCTCAAGCCCCAGCTATCACTGAAAGTATTCAAGGGGCTTTTTGGTGGTCTGAAAAGTATGAAGTGCTGTGTAGAAGGGCAGCTGGTAGAATTACTGTGACACATACTAGGCAGAAAGCCAGAGCTGGCCTTGTTTCAGACATTGTCTTTCCTCTCATTGAAGTGTCAGAACCTAATTCATGGAAAATTTGGTGAGTTGGCAGCTCTTTCAGATTTCATTGAGCTACAGTGTGTGAGAGTCACATGAATGCAGAGCACACAGCCAAAAATATATGGGGATTTCTGAGCAGGAGAAAACAGTCAGCTTCTAAGAATGTCTGCAGATTTCTTATGGTTTGGGAGTAAACATGTGTACAGGTGTAATCAGCAGGCAAAAAAAGAAAATAAAGCTGAAAAGCACTAGTGGCAGATTACTGAATTGCTCAATGAGTTCTGTAATTACGAGAGATTCCTTTGAAACAAATCATTCTTTTGTCCAAGGGCAGAAAATGTCCATTAATGAGTTTAGGGTTTGCAGTCCACCTGGAGAAGGCATCAATAAAATATGTGCCTTCGTAATAGCTTCTCCATTGCAAGGGAATTTAGTGGAAAAGGGTCCACCCTGAAGTTTAAAGACAGACCCAGTCATCATATAGTTTTTTTCTCATGTGTATTTGAGAGCAGAATTTGGAGCCTGAGGCACAGATACAAAATATAACAGCAGTAGGATTCCACTGAATTAGAAAAAGACTAAACAAACAAAGCATCTCTTGTTAAAATGGGACGCTCGTGGTGGGCAGTCTGAATTGAATCAGTTACATTTCATTTACATTTTTATTGATCCTTCCCAATGTAATATTGATCTGAAAGGCTAGTTGCACTAAACTGCTTTTTCAGAAATATTCCAGTTATTTCCTACTACACTGTCATGAAAATGAGGGTTTTGGCCATGCAGAGGGGGATAGCATGTTGGCTTCAGCCCAAGCGAGGCACTAAAATCACAGCTGGGATTAGGAACAGGCAGGAAGCAAGGGCAGGAAGAAAATCATTGGGTGCAATTCATATACCTTGAAGACAGAAAGTCCGGGGAGGAGCAGGAAGGCAGCAGCTTTGCCCTGCTGAAGTAAGAAAAGCCCTTTTGTGCTCTCAGTGTCAGGATTTCATCCTTTATCAGTGGTCTTTTTGTTCTGTGCTGCTCCTAGCACCCACAAGGGTCATCATATCATCTGGGCAGTGGTGGTGTATTTTAAGTGTGCCTGTATTAGTTCCTTAATTGGTCCTTCTCCCCAGGGTGGGGATGAAGCACACTGTCACCTTGGTGGGTCTCCTGACTCGTGTGGGGATGACCATGTTTCCCATTCCCAGGTGGGAGCACCCAGGAGTGAAACTTGCTGAGCAGACCATGGCTGTGCCACCAGGTCCTGCGTAGGCTGGTGGACATGGCCGCCAGCTCTCCCTGCCCACACCTGCCCAATGTTGGGCATCCCCAAAATCATGTCAACAGGCCTCACAAGGGTCAGCACAGCATCACCTTCATGCAGGTAGAGATCTCAGAGCAAAGCTTCTGAGAGCTGCAGCCACAGCCTGTCCCAGCCTCTTAGCTTTGGCAGAGATGGCTGTGGTCAAGTGGGAAGCCCTGGCTTAGGAATGGGTTTATATGTCCCTCACCTCTCTGCCCAAGCTGTGCTCCTGCTCATGGCCAGGAGGGAGGGCTTCCTCCACTCACAGCTGATAGAGGGTGAACAGCATCAGTGGAGACAACAAAATCCAGTTATAAAATTAGGCCACTCTTATGGTCTGTTAAGTAAATGCAGCAAAGTAAATCTAGCAGTACCATAGAAGAGATGAAAGATGTAACATGCTAAATTAGAATTCACCTCGGTTTTCATTGTACAAACTTAACATACTCATCTACATCCCCAGTAATCTGAACTACTTCAGAGCAAGGTCATAGATAGCTGTTGGAGAGGCTGGGTGTGAAACTGTGTATGTTCATCACTCCATTTCTGAATGTGAGCTTTGCCTGTTTTTTATTTCTGTTGCTGAAAACATTTTTCCCAGCATCTGTGAAATCACATTTAAGTGACCTCAGTGTCTTTTGTTTCTTACCATGCTTTTGTTTTACTTTTCAGCCTCAACAAGTGGTTCAAAAGAAGCCTGCTCAGGTAAGAAAAACTAATTTAAATTCTTTAGACTACTTTAAATGAAATAAATTTTCAGTATTTAAACTGGTCTCCTTTACTGTAAAAAATGAAGGGAAATACATCAAGCATACGAGTTGGGGGACAGCTGTTGGCTTGCTAGGCGCAACCACCAGAACAATTCACATGGTAGCCCTTGGGAAGGAGAGGAGGAAGTAGTGGACAGTCCTTGATTGGAAATGTCCTCTTTCTGAGCGGCCACCTTGAGATGGTAATGCAGGTACACGTACACACAGACATGGTGCGAGTCTGGCATGTGATGGGTGTCTCTGTGCCCTGAACATGGGTAACTGGGGACTGCTTACAGCAAGGGAGGGGCACAGGTATAAAACCCTTCTCCCCAGGGGTCTAAAGGAGTCTCTAAATACACAAAATAAAATAGGCTGAACTTGGTAACTGGACTGGATCCATCATAGAGTCTTAACGCATTTGAACTTCTGTTGAGTGGTATTATTCTCCTTTAACACCTTGGAAAAAGTGCAGTGTGTCATGAAACCAGTCAAACGCTGAATTTACGATCACCTCTATTTTCGTTCTCCAACTGTGTTAAAAAACCCAAAACCTAACTCTGCCACTTTGTTACATGTGCATGTGAATAGTCCATGGGCATAGGAACAGGTCCATCCCTGCTTGGCAGAGTCCATGGGCTGTGATAATGTACCTCTGTGAATATGAATGATTGCTGAGTCAAGAGTGTAAAGGTTCCATTGCTTTTCTGGAAAGAAGTCTGCTTTCAGAGGGGAATAATACTTTTGGTTTTCCACCTTACGGTTTTAATACATTATTGTACAGCGTACATTATTGTAGTATCAACTGTAATCTGAATTAGGAGCTGTTACATAAGAAACAGAAAACCTTCTATCTGAGAGTTGAAGGGATGGAATGATGTAACTCTCCAAATCATGTGCAGGAATTGAGTTTCTACAAAATAAACAGTTCCAGCAGTGATGGATCTGTGGCACTGGCAATAATATTAATGTCTCTGAATGGCAGAGATAACGTACAGGATGAATGTAGTAGTATTTTCAAGTGAGGTAAGTTTTGCAAGGAGTGATAATGTCTTTTATTAGGCCAATTTATGCAAGAAACACATCAGTCCCCGAGGACTTACCATCTATAACGTTCTGACTACACCACACAATTCAAAGCACACCAAATTGTTCTAATAAAAGGTATTTCCTCTCCCTGGTCTCTTCAACTGTTACTGCTGCAATCAGACTATTCCTACTACAACATGGTAGTAAATCTGCTGGTGGGCACAAAGCCAGCAGCCATCTCCTCTGTTGCACCTGAGGGACAGGGAGGCTTAAACCCTGCTGTGCAAAGGAGGCCAAATCTGGGAGGCAAAGACTCCCAGGAGTCTGTTTGTGTTGTGGTTTCCTCTGGTACATAGCAGAGCTCATGCCCACCGGGGTCAGCAGGATGAAGGGCACTAGACCTGGTGGTTCTGCCCACAGCCTAAGCCTGACAGAAGCCACTGCTGCTGATGGCACACATGGTGCCACTGGCACTTACTCTGTGTGTTCTGTTTGAACAGTAAGCGAGTGTGAGCCCTAGTGCAAGAGAGGAAGAAATGGTGAGGTTTGAGGCTGGGTAGAGGTGTGAGAGGACCTGGAACTCTGCCCTTTGGTAGCAGAACAAAGTACCGAAAAGTAGCAAAATGATGTAGGCATTTGAATCGAAGCACCAAGGATCCCTGTATGGGTCTTCTTTCCCAAAGCAAGGATTCCAGTGGAGATGCTGGAGGGTGTTTCAGCCAGCCGGATGCAGTGGCTGCTTCACAGTGCCTCAGCAGCATCTACGTGGTCAGAGGCAGAGAGAGAGAGAGAAAAAAGAGGCGCTCTGACATTCCCATTATTAATGAAAATGCTTGTGTAGAAAACAAGGAGGCACAGAAAAATGCATGAAAAGAGAGAGAAGAGGGCCTTTTAGAAATCCCCAGTCATCACAACACAAATAGTGAAATTACACTCTTTAAATTATTTGTGTGCCATGTCTTCACTTAGAGAACATTTCTTTTTTTAAATCTTTGTCCTGAGGGATGTTCAGTGCAATAGTTGACTTGTATTTAACCCTTCCTGGGTTTAATAGGCCCTGCTCCCACACTTAAGCTAACACAACATTGCGGTTTTGCTGGGCGTGGGTGTCTGGTAGAGAACAAAAATCATATCTGTGATCAAGCACTCATGACAATGTCTTCCTGAGGCTGAAAGAAGGAGGTAAAAGAGTGTAATTCCTGGGACGATCAGGAACTTCATGCTGCTAGGTTTCATTTAAGTCCAGTTACTCTTCTCTGTTTTCTCTTTCACTACTAAATTTCCCTTTAAAGGAGGGAGGTTCAGACTCAGACTTCTAACAACAAGAACATGAGCTCATTCAGGCTTCCTAATCTGAGCTGTCTAAGGAAATAGTGATAAATTATATAAACATGGGGACTACATGGAAGTTCATGGAGGATAATGTAAATCTTGCACTATATTCAGAGGAATCTCTTCCTTTTCCATCTGTTTCCTTCAAAATATCCTCCCAGATGGCTTTACCATGTGGCAGTCTGGATTAAGTTAGAAATGTATCCTTTCTTCATCAGTGGGGACTGTGAGATGTTACAGCCAAGAACTGCTGTGTGATGGTGAATATGTTACCCCAGCCTGCCTTGGTAAAAGTGGCAGAAACTCTTGGTCAGACTTCATCCCCGAGTGCTTTCCTGTGCTTTGAATTTTTGGTGTATTCTCAGAGATTTCTGTGAGCATTAAGTTTACACTACCGTTACTCTTGTTATTGCTGCTAGTGCCTGTGCCTCTTGGATTTGTGTCATTTTTAAAAGTATAGAAGCAGCAAGACCATTCTTATTTTATGAATAACAGCTTTGTTCCCATCACTTGTTTCCCAGATTTTAAGCACTTTCCAGGGCTCTGCCATGCTCTAAATCTCTTTATGGATATCTGGTGTCCAGTTTAGGGCCATATAGATGCCTATATAAACCTCTGCAATATCTTCAAACATCCCCAGAGCTCTGAAGATTTACCATCACACAGACAATAAATGCAGTAGTATAATCCACTGGAAATCTACACACCCATATCATTAATACAAACCTTTAAATACTGTGGTCTGTACACATCTTTGTGATGATTACTGACGCATACTCTCACACTTCCTTAGGGAAATGAGGAAAAGATAGCCAGCCTAACTGCGTGATATCTGTAAGTTTAACACTTACACATAAATATGTGCCTAAACCTCAAAAACAAGACGCTCCTTTGAAATTCGCTCTCTCTCCGAATGATGGACAACCAGATCTTACAATCATGATGTAGTAATATTCTTACTGAGGTGTGCAAATAAACAGTTGAAATAGAAATAGAAATTTCTCCATTTCCTCATTTTTAAGCTATTTGCAGCAGCTGTAGCCTCAGCCATATGGGGGAGTTACACTCTTAAGTAATACAAAGGAAATAGATATTTTTAGGAAAACACCATGAAAGCTATCAAAGCTTTCTGGAAACGGGACATGGTTTATTTTTATCATTTCTGGAGAGAAGAAATACTGTGAGTGTAGAACAGCCCTTTTAAAATCTTTTTTAATCTCTTTGGGAGGTCTATTAAAATCTCAAAGCCTTGCAAATCCTTTGTATCAGAGTCTGAAAGACAGCCTATCAGTCAGAAAGACAGTGTATCAGTCAGAAAGGTACACATAAAGTGTAAACAAAAAAGTGTACAGAAAAAGTATTCCAGAAGTACACGATGTGTACTTTTCTAGCTAATGCTAGCTGCAGTAGATGCTCTTAAAACATTAGATGCTTTTAAAACATCCAGAAAAATCAAATCCCAACAAGAATAAAAGCTAAAAAGATAAATGTTATTTTGTATAGGAAAGGAAATACAGATTCACTGTATTTTTTCCTGTTATTCATTTCTTAGTCTTGGTATCACTAAAGTTATGCATATTAATTAGTCATAATATATATGCACCTCACAACCTCATGTTATATGTGTTCCCTAGCTACATCCATCACATATGCCTACTCAGTATAGGACACAGTAAATGCTAAAAGCATCAGATAGGCTCTGCAGCGCAGGAGCTACATCTGTGATTCACACATTCATATGCAGCCCAAAAGCAGCAGACTTGGTGAGCAGAGCTGAGCCCGGGACCCATGGTGGCTGTGTGGCAGGTCCGATACGCTGGGATGCCCTGGGCAGCAGGCCTATGGTGCATGTGCTGCGTCACTTCTCTGTGCTGCGCAGTAAATCTGCACCTCCACAAGCTTCGGGTATTCAGCATACATGCTAGCTACCACATGTGGATTTAATTTTATGCCTTCTGGGAAATCCCAGACAAAAATGCGGTAGAAATGTATCAGAAATCCTCTTCAACAGGTTGAAAAGAATTGCCACAGACAGGATTGCCACAGACAGGATGGCAAATCCTTCGCATCCAAGGCAGGTGCACATACACATCTGAGAGAGCATGTGCCACTGTCCAAGCCCAACCTCTCTCCTGCCAAGCCAGGAATATTGCAGCCTTACTCAACTGAGCCTTTGCTGTAGAAACTGAAAAACCTGTTCCCTGGAGGTTGACCTGGTGCCTCAGGGTTTCATTACTCTTCCCGAGCATCCAGCAAGTTGTGTTGTATGTTGTGTACTTTTTCTTTATTTACTGATACAGAGAGTCAGAAAGTTGTCAGGCCCCAGAGGGGTAAAACTTTATTTTCCAATGGTACATGGAATTTCGTGCTAAAGTGTCTGGTAAGTGCATGTGTGTTATATACATCACTCCAGAACATCCTCTGAAAGGCTGAGTTGCCATTCTTTCATTACTGTTTTTTTTTAAAGCAAATACTGAATGTTTTCCCAGAGGCAGTGGCAGAGGCCATCTTGTATGTGCTGAAGGCTCTTGGTACCATGTGGAACACATGCTGAGCAAGTGTGTATCACAGCTCTATCAGCCCAGACTCACTGCGCCTCCCCATGTGGAGCATGGTCCCAGTGGAGCTGCCCAAAGCTTTTCCAGTGGGACTAAGCCCTGGACCTGCTGCGGGGCCCTCCAGCTCAGTGCCCTGCCTTCCACCACCACCAGACAGGGGATGATGCTTGATGAAACTGGTCAGAGGTTTTGCATAGCTTCATCATGAAATACCTGTGGGTTTTGACACTTTTCCCTATAGATGTCCTTGGAATTTTTGTTTTTTCAGAGCTTCACAATATTATGATCACTTGGGGGACTGAGTTTTTTTAATCAAAATGGGGCTTGATTAGTTTTTGAACACTTTTGCTTTGCAAAATCCCTCCAGATTTTGCTTTTGAGTATTCTGGAAACAATTTTCTGATTTGAAAACATCCTTTTCACAAATGGATAAAAATGTCATGCGAAGTCCTATGAAAAATGGCTCCAATTTGAAAATTATGTTTCACTGTTACCAGTTCTGCTGCTTATATCTCGGGCAACCTGTAAGGATTGCTTAGTGTAAAATGGAAAAAAAAAAAAAAAAAAAAAAAAAAAGGATAATAATAATATCAAACTTGTGGACTACAGCCAGAATTATTAAGAAATTAGGTCCATGCCTGAACTGCAGGAATGGGCCTACCATTGCTCTGGGAGAGGCTTGAATTTGATTTTAAGGAAATCATGAAGGTCTCTTGCTTTATTCATGGATGCAGTAGATGGGAGTCTCATGGAGGGTGATGGTCTTTAAATCCTTACCTTCTTTCTCCTTCCAAGGCAAATTGTGGCAACTGCATCATGTGGTTTCCAAAGGAAGACATGTTCAGTCTTATTTTATAATTGGTTTATTGTGACAGGGAGACTGAATAGTTTTTCTGATGACTAAAAAAATAAAAGAGCACAGTTTTTTGAAATAAAAACAAAAATCTGGGCAAAAATCTGGAAGTTGCAATTACCACTTCTATGAACAGATGAAGCACTAACCTGTGCTAAGTAATGAGGGCTAAAAGAGGAAGTCAGGCATTTCTGATAGCCAATATTTTTTCACATATACAACGTAAATTCTGAATAGACTCTGCATATTGTAATTCAATGAGGCTACACACCCAAGTCCAGGTAAAATTCAGGTTTCCAAGGTTTAAGTATTTATGATTGTCATTTATTACATAGCTGTGGTAGAGTAACATTTTTGAGATGGCTACTTCCAGAAATTTGACTGTAAATAAATTAAACAAATAAGCTGAGATATGATGTGACCAGAGGAAGAAAAGATAAAAAATTAGCTTCAGGAGAGGAATATGTTCACATATTCAGTTTAAAGAGTCAAAGATCAGAAATACAGTGATCTGAAGATGTAGGTTTCTAGGTTTCTGTTTTATGAGACAATTTTTTTTTACATTTTTATAGTTTGTTTTATTGATAATGGTAAGTACTCGCTGGCCTTTCAGTGTTGGGATGACAAAGACTTTGCTGGCAAGTGCAGTTTCACACAATGAACACTGGAGCCACAGGATCATTACCACAAATCATTTTTATAAAAATTGCTTTTGCTCACAGCTCATTTGAGTATTTTCTTCAACTGACCCATCCTACCAGTAATGAAATTATAGAAAGAGCTCACCCAGCATTTCCATCATTATGGAGGGCACAAAGGGAACAGGCAGGTGATTTTTACAAAGGTAGTTCAGCATTTAAGTGTGCATTGTAACTGTTGATTTACTAGATATTCAAACCTGTTGATTTACTAGATATTCAAACAACCTTTCAGAATCCAGCCCTCAATCTTTTTGATTTACCAGAAGATATAGAGGTAGCCCTGTTTCCCTACAGGCAGAGTTTGGGCATTTGTAGAGAAAATCACAAAATACCCTTACCCCTACCTGCCCAGTCTCTGTTGTGGTCAGCAGGCACCTTAGCTTCACTGCAAGAGTGAGAAGCACTTGCCCAGCAGCTGCACTGTCATAAGGCACTGCCTACCCCAGCCTCCTGTCTCACATTAGTTGGGACTTAGAAACCCTGTATGGCCTCTGATAGGATCCAGTATTTACGGGGGGGTGGGCATGAGGGTGGAATGAGCTTTGCAGGAGAGCAGAGGTACCCTGCTTCCCGTATGACCATGGTGGCTGCAGGAGTTGCTCTGGAAGTAGGTCACCTGAGCAGCAGCCTCATTTCTCATCCCAGCAGTGCTCCAGGCTGCCAGTGGATTCCCTTTCTGCTAAAAATTAGGTGCTGATGCTCCCTTCTTGCGTAAAAGAGTTATGAGAGTGCCCACACTTGCAAT
Organism: Athene cunicularia; assembly: GCF_003259725.1. NCBI lineage: Eukaryota > Metazoa > Chordata > Aves > Strigiformes > Strigidae > Athene > Athene cunicularia. The sequence goes on along the minus strand of NW_020799092.1, from coordinate 45,360,464 downwards.
TTGTTGTGACTAAAAAAGAATCAGATTAAGCAAGATATTTTTGCTTCATGGCTTGTCAGGGACTGTCTGGGGGATTCAGAGTCTTGCCTGCTGCGACATGCCGCTTGGAGATGTCATGTCCTTGTCAGAGAGTTCCCGAGTCCGTTGAGGAGCCGGAGTGCCATGGCATAGCCCTACACAGGAAGAGCCTTCAGCTCTGAACAAGAGCAAAATAAGATTATTTTAACTGTTCAAATACACAGTATTTAATTCCCTTGAGACAAGCCCTAGAGTAGGGAAGCAGCTTTCTGAATGCAGCGCTGGTCACACACTTTACCATTCACTACAGACATGCTCTCAGGTTGCTGCTCTCTTCCTGTGTGCTAGGCAAAACCTGTCCCTAAAAGTACATATAAGTGTTCATGGACTACAGCTGCTGAGCTGCTCCATGCAATTGGTGGTAGAAGGCTGGAGGCCTATGGGGTAAGCTAAAGTATTTCCCTAAGTCAGCAGTGCTCCTCTTTGTGCTCTCCCCACCTCATCCCTCTCCCCTCCCAGGTTGGGGAAGAAGCCCAAGACGAGCAGGTGATGACTGTGGACAGGGTAGCTTTGTGTTTGACCCCATGGTTGTGACCACGGAAGCTGTTTAGGGAGGTATGCCAAGCAGTTCAGAACTTGACTCTGATTTGATGTGAACTGAAATCTCACTAATGATAGCCAGAAGAGCAGGGTGGTGACGTGTACTTGGGTACCATGATTGAGGAAGATGGCTGGGCAGGGAGCAGTGTTTAAAAAAGTGTCAGTCAAGAGTAAATTAAACAATGCTACTTTTGAATACACATACTACATATTTTGGCCAAGATTTCAAAGAGTAACAAAGAATCTGTGCTGCTAACACTTGGGTATCTTCACAGACACTTGAGTATCTTCACAGACAGACAGGATTCTAGGCAGTACTTGTCTACCTCCTGAAAATCTGGATTATTTCAAGATGCTTCCAGAATGAATCCAGAAAATTGAAACTACCATAACAATCAGCCTTTGGACTTATAAATAATAAAAATAATAATAATAATAATATAATCAAAATACTAATTAGCAAAGGTAAGGTGTGTCAGAAGGCTGCACAGTCAGAAAGCGCTCTTTGCTGAGAGCTTGGTTCCTGAAGTTCTCATAAAGGCTCTGCATCTTTCACAGTCAGCATCATTGTTGTTCCTCCACACCTGTCTAATATGACTGAAAGATGCCCTATTTCCTGACATAAATATTATTAATAGATACTCCAGGGCTGTAATATCTGCTGCGCTGAAAAAACACGGACATTAATCTTCTATGTAGCCACTTAGAAATCGCTACATCTTTGCCATGCCAGTTCAGAACCATGTCATTTCTGTTGTAAATTGTGTGTTAAAAATTAGGTATGCTGCAGTAGATGTGGAATAAGGTAAACACAATCAAAATCAAAGTTAAGACCAATGAAAATACATTTTTTTAATGTTAAATAATCAGCTAGGATGGTTAGTTATAGTATTTGCATACCAATGCTATCAAAAAAGATTTGGCTAGGGAAAAGAGTGGTATGCTCAACCCTTATTAACTGATATACATCTTTTAACATGTTCTGGAAGGAAGCACTAAGAAGCCAATATCATATTTCATTCTGGGGTTTCCATGACATCTGGGGAATTTTGTAAGGTCCCCTTTTTGCCCAGAATAACAGTCTTGGAATAGAAGAAGAATAAGAAGCATTTCACAGCTACTCTGTCAGTCACTATGGGGCATTTGTGGAATTCGGTGAATTTAGTTCCTTGAAATCAGTGCTGCCATGCTACCCTGGGGTAACATGTGGCCTCCCTGGGCAGCCTGTCAGTTTGTGACACCTGTGCCAAACATTAAGACTGGGATGGATAGGCTGGACCTATGAACATGCCTCCTTCCTTGCAGCTCAGAGTGGACAACTCAGGCAAAGGATTCGTAAAAGTCAGCACAAAATAAAACTGTGATAGACACTCTGAAACTATTTTCCCCAGTGGAGCTTTCATCCCACATCGTTTCTGTTGGTGCTCTCATTGTGCTGTCCCTTAGTGCTGTGATAGTGTGAAGCAACCCAAATGGCAAGCACTGGCTGTGACAGACAGGCTGCTGTTTGGGGGTCCATTCAGAGCTCCTGGTCATCGATTGTTTATTGGATATTGTGAGCATGGTGCTGCTGTGTTTACAGACAGAGCAAGAAGTTTGGGAATATCACAGCTTCTTAGTAGGCTATGGAGTGAGAATTGTGCTCCTAGGTACTTCATATTGAAGGATACAGGAGTATGTAAGTGGTTTTCAGACATTAGCACATTGCCAAGTAGCACATGAAGGACCTAAACCTTTGGGCAGTCCCGTGTTTTTAAGTGTCTTGAGTTCATCCTTATAGGACCTAAATAAATAAAGGAAGGAAAAAAGCCATTCAAAACAAAAGCATGACTGTTGGGCTTTGTAGCACTCACATCAGCATAGCAAACTATCTCATGGATCCTGTTTCATTGGGATCCCAATGCCACAAATGTTAAATTCTTTATGAAATCTGCTCCAGCAGATGGTGAGCATCACCATGATGAAGTTCTGCTGCTGATCCCATTGTAAGGCATTTCTGGAAATGCCAGAATGTTTTTAGATGTTGGCCAAAATCTCTCTTTAGAAATAACTGTTACTTACAATAAAAAAAGGGATATAATATTTCTGATGTACTTCTTGCTTTGCCTCTGCTCTGTCAATGCAGTCGTCACATTGTTCAGGGTCAATCTTTGATCTCAGGTTTGGCCACACAACAACCATGGGAAAAAAGAAGGAAAGAAATAAAAAAATGAATCACCCACATTCTGCCTGAATTCAGATCTCAGATTTCCCACATCCTGATATTTAATTTCTCACAGAGTTACCAATGGTTGATCTTGTGGCAGGATTAGTGGGAAGAAAAATGAGAGCTCCATTGAAACCAGACTTGAGTCTGGGAGGAAGGGACATGTGAGCTCTAGGACCCGGGAGATATCAGATTCAGGGCAGTGAATGGCTTCCACCCCCTTCCCTGATTCACATGCTTATATTGAGGCAAAATCTGGAAACCGAAATCAGAACAGCAAAGAGACAGTTACAGTATGTTAGGCCACTCACCCATCATTTTAATAGTCTCCTGAGAACTGTGTTATATAGTGAGGCATTAACTGTAATTTATATTAGTAGTTTTTTAAGTTTAGGAAGAGTAGAATAGAGCAACATTGAGGTATAAATTGCAGTAAATCTGTCTCGGTCCTAAAAGAAGATGTGTTTTGAACACACATTTCCATCACAATACCTTTTCTGATTTGATTATAGAATTTAGATGTGTTCAGTTGGAAAAGAAACTCTCATAAAGGTTCTATAATCAAAAGGAAGTAATCACTATCTATTAAGTTGGACAGTCCCATCACTTTGAATCAGACTATCTTGCATAGAGAAAGAAAAAGCTTCACCCTGTGGTAGCATGGTTTGTGGCACAGATGGAGCTTCAGGAGTTGGGCTGCTACTCTGTGCTGAAGAGGACCATACTTTATCACCCTTTCCACCAGATTGTGTGGAGATATTTAAGAAGTTGAAAAAAATCTTTAAATGTATCACTAAATCCTTTAGGAGTTGAACATATTAAGATGACAAGAAGAGTATGTCATTAAACCATAACTACCATTTCTGGATTACCTGGTATTTGTAGATTTATTGGCAAGATGGCTTAAATTAGGGATATATTTTTAGCCTGCAGCATTACATAATAAAATAGCAGCAGAATTCTTTGCAGTAAAAAAAAAAGGGAGGGGATAGGGGGAAGTTTATTAAAACCAACTCAAACTTCTCTGATTCTGCGCTTTTGCCTGCACAAAGAGGTGCTCCATGGTTACACAACCAGTAAAGTTTGCAAGAAAAGCATTTCCATTACCCCATTTTGCTCAGCCCTGCCTTTTGCTGCAGACCTGCTGTTTAGTCTGAAACTGAAAATTAAACCCAGAACTTCAGCTCTCAAAGTTAAATACTCTGCTTTACTGCCAGCACACAGCCTCAACAGTGTCTGTGTGGTAAGATCTATGATTAAACTCTTCAGACATTTTTAAAAGTGTTTTACAAGTCTGTTAAGTTTTAGTATTTTTGTTTTGTTTGGGGTTTTTTTAAGGAAAAAAATCATTTAGTTGAATTATACCACAAAGTCTCACATGAACTCTGCTGAACTAGATGGGAGAATTCAGCTCACTATCTTTCAGAAATATGTTTCTCATTTGGGGGGGGGCATTTTTGAGCACAACCCAGGGAAGGTAGAGCCCTCCATGATAAACTATCTCAAAAAAAAAGGGAAAAGCTGGGGGAGACTGAGGAAGAGCATTGGAAGCGGCAGAGCCCCCCACACCCCTGCCCGCCCTGAGGCCTGCGCTGGCGGGCAGCAGTGTGGCACGGGCCACTCGCCCTTGGGGCTGGCACTTGTAAAAATGTCACCAGTGCACTTCCACTGTGAAAGGCTCTTTTATCTTCCCTTCCCGCAGCCCCTTTCCAGTGGGAACATGGGGCTGGGCCCGGCGGCTGCTGCTCGGCCTTCCCGCATGGCTGGGCTCTAATGAGGTGTGTGCGGCTCTTGGCTGCAGGTTTTCAATCTCTTTCTTATTACTTCAAAGCTGCTGCTCTGAGGTTCAGACAAGTTTGATCACTTGGCAAAATCTCTCAGCTGGGATTCAAAAGGGAAGATGCTTTATTTTATTATTTATCATTACAGATAGATAGCTGTTCCCAAACCGCAGTTGCCAGTGGCTGCGTGGACGGAGCCATAATGCTTTTTTAAGTGATAAAGGAATAACTTCTGGCAGTTTGCTTCCTGCCTGTAACAAGCAGCTGTTTTTAGGGTGGGAGGAAGGAGAATAGAAATCTAACAGGCCTTACTTTATTCTCTTTTTCATGTTCTAAAATGGGGGGGAAGCGAAAGGGAAATGATACGGGTTTGACCTCCATTTCAAAGCCTGTCCTAGTGTTCCTTTCCCCACTTCGTTCTGGGAGACCTTCACATGAAATGCACACAGAACTTGGCTCTGTTTCAAGTACCACAGGGGCTCAGGAGGAAGGCGGGCTCCCTCAGGTTTGCCTGTGGGGGCTCCAATATCCTTTTGGGCTTTGCATCTCCACTGCCACAAGAAAGCAGAGGTAATGTAGTGACCCACAGCGTTTCAGTGAACTGTACAAGCCTAAGGATGTCTACAGATTGGCATCCACCTTTTTTTTCTCTTTCATCTAATTATGGATGTTTGTATTAGTGATTAGAGACTATTATTAGAGCCTCTGCTTGCCTTGCACTCCAGTCTGGATTTTGGCTCTAGAGCGTGATGTGCTGCGTGAATGCAAAGTAGTTTACCACTCCTCCAGTTTACAACCTCCACAAGAGGTTTGTAAGAGCAGCTTCTCAAAGCTGGGGTTAATCCAGCTTGGTTGTATATATTTCTAACAGCAACCCCTGCCTTCTTTTCCTTAATATTTTATTTCCTTCCCACCAGAACTATTTACATCTTGTAGGGTTGAAGCTCTTCAAGACAAAATGCGTCTCTGTCAGTATTAGCACAGCACCCACGATTGTTTCAAGAACCATTTTCACTTTAGGTCTGTGCTTTGTAGACTTTAAATGGTGCTTCCTGCAAAATTCTTTTGACCGGTACTGAGATATTGCTGGAGATTTTCAGTCTCCTTTTAATCACATGGGGAACAGATTTTTTCAAAGTGTTTTGACCTGCCTAGGTCAAAAAGGCACTTGCTATACTCAGATGCCAAAACGTGTTTAAGAAATCCGGCCTGACGTAATTTAGACAGCTGAGTCTCAATTTCAAAAGGCTTCAGCAGCACAGGCTTCAGTGCTGAGCGACCTGCTGCCTTGCAGAAACCTCACTGCTGAGTTAACTTCAGGGCTGCTCTAAAATCCATGGCAAAGTTGGGCTCTTGGAGCTGAGGTTAGTTCAAGCCTATCTGTAGGACATGTTGAGAGGCAAAGCCTCGGGTAGGTACTTTCTCAGGTAGCTAAATGTCGGTCCTATGCCTGTTTCTGGAAGTTCTCAGTGTGAGCTCTCCTGGATTTAAAAATCCTGTGTCAGATAAGCCCTTTCTCTCAAAGTAACCAGAGACTCGTTATCACTCCATTATACCAAACAGTTCTCCAGGTGGGCGTTAAGCTAGGAGATAGAGAAATGTTTTTGAATCTCCCTTAATCTAACAGGAAGAAGAGACTTGAATTGAAAGAACTGACTGTATTGAAAGAAGGTTGTTCTAACTTAAAGAGGAATCTCCTTTCCTGTCCTCTCCTGTCCTGAGAGGATCCTCCTGAGCAGTGTCCTGCCCCACCCCCCAGTTATCTGAACCTGTTACTCAAGGACCAAAACTTGGCCAAGCCTTGTGAGACACTTCTTCCAGCAGAAGGGGATCTGTAGGAGTGGTTCCTGGGTGTGTAAGGATGGTAGCTCTCTCTGACCTCTACTGCTGTTGTTGGCCTGGGCCATGCCCACCAGCAGCTGAGTCACACTGCAGCCCCAGCAACTTCACTCTGGCTGCCCCAGCTAGGTCACTTCCTCCAACAGCTGGGGATGTGGATCATCCAGTTATCCCCATGAACAGCCTTTTTGTTAGTCAAGCAGTGTTATTCCAGCAGTGAAAGGAGAGGACTCCCTTAATTTGCTTACTAACTATGCAGCTTAAAAGCCACAGGCTGATCACCTGCAGGACAGCATCAGTGTTTTGCTTTATCCTCTCTGCTCCCTTTCCATCTGCTCCTTTTCCATTTATGTAAAAGCAGAGTGACTTCAGCAGAAGAAAGGTGCATCCTCCATACACAACAGCTTGGTGGGTAGGCTTCTTCCTAGAAGCTAGAAAACGCATTTTGAAATATCTGCTTCAAATCAGAGAGCACGGGGATTTCAAAACAAGTCTGCTTGTGAGTTTGCAAACTATTGCATACATGCACACCCAAAGAAAAATGTTACTCATACTGTCTGTTGTGCATTGCCTTCCTGAATGTGGAAACTTTGAGAACATCTCCAAGTCAAAATGATCTTTAAGACACTTGTCAGCCCTTAGACTACTCACGAGAGCATTAGGCAGCTGTGCATATGCCCACTAGCATGCATTTGGGCATTGGGAAAGTTAAGTGGCAGCTCAACAAGGGTGCTTACTGGGATCCAAATATTGGACTCATGCTAGGGCCAAGTCTGTAGTCTTTTGAAGGCCATCATCCTTACGTGATGAGGTGAGCCATTAGAGGCTAAGTCCATAGGAACTTACACATTTAAAGCAAGAATGTTGGTTTCCAGTCCTTAAATATCAATCCAAAACTGCCCCATCAGCTGTCATCTCTCTATTTTATCTTTAACATCATTTAAGTACCAAGAGTTTTGCTTTCTTGGAGGGTTCTGCCTGCTCACTACCTCCAGGATTGTCCCATACTTTAGTCAATGACTGCAGAAACAGTGCTGGGAGAGGGAAGGGTGTCTCAGAACTGCTCTGTAGGCAGAGTCTTTTAACTGTGCTTTTAGCCACCAAGATAGAGTTGTGCCTTCTTGCATGCTAGCAGTGACAGTGCACAGAAATCACTTGCTTGTGGGCTGGTTGACTTACATGTGTTCAGATATGGAATTTCTGTATTAAAATAATTTCCTTACGTGCCTTTCTTAAAAACATACTATAATCTGGCAGTAAGAAGAGTTGTGTGGCGTTTCTGTATATGGTCGCAGTGCCCTGTGTGTTGGGTTTGCATGTGGCAGGGTGTTGGTAGTGAGGGAGGGGGCTACAGAGGTAGCTCCCTGTGAGAAGCTTCTCAAAGCTCCCCCAGCTCCAAGTCAGACTCACCTCTGGCCAAGGCCAAGCCAGTTAGTGACAGTCGCTGCACCTTTGTGATAACATATTTAAGAAGGGGAACCTAATAAGAGGGAGGAGTAGTGAGGGAAATACCTATGCAAACACCAAGATCAGTGGAAGAAAGGAGGAGGGGGAGGTGTGCCAGAGCAGAGACTCCCCTGCAGCCCATTGTGAGCGGGCAGGCTGTCCCACTGCAGCCCATGGAGGACCGCAGGGAGCAGATGCCCACCTGCAGGTCATGGAGGACCCAACACCAGAGCAGGCGGCTGTGTCTGAAAAAAGGCCAGGACTCTGAGGGAAGCTCGTGCTGGAGCAGTCTGTTGCTGGGAGGACTGCAGCCTGTAGAAGTGACCCACACTGGAGCAGTTCGTGAAGAACTGCAGCCTGTGGGAAGGACTTATGTTGGAGGAATTCATGGAGGACTGTCTACCATGAGAGAGACCCCATGCTGGAGGAGGGGAAGAGTGTGAGGAGTCCTCCCCCTGAAGAGGAAGGAGAGGTAGAAACAATAGGTGATGAGCTGACCACAACCCCCATCCCCTGCTCCCCTGTGCTGCTTGAGGGGAGGAGGTAATTGGGAGCAAAGCTGAGCCCAGGAAGAAGGGAGTGTGGGGGAAGGTGGTTTTTTTACATGTGCTTGTATTTTCTCACTGTCCTACTCTGATTGGTAGATTGGTGGTAGTGGTGTTCAAATTAAATTTATGTTCCTTGTCTTCCCCAATTAAGTCTGTCTTTTGCCTGTGACCATAGTTGGTTTGTCATCCCTCTCTGTCACTATCTCGGTCCCCAAGCCTTTTGTTTTATTTTTTCCTCCCCATCCCTGGGGGGGAAGGAGTGAGCGAGGAGCTGTGTGGTGCTCAGTTGCCCTCTGGGCTTATACCACAACACCCTAATAAATCCTTTTATTGTGATGTGTGAAGTAAATACATGCAACAATTTGAGCTCTGAATCCAGCTCCTGGAATTAAACTTTGCCTTACTGCTGAGTAACAGCTGTCACTAAGCTCACCAATGCCCGTTGAAGAGAGACAAGTAGCTCAGAGCAGCAGATCCCACCCTAAACTTCACACAGAGGAAACCCACTCTGCCTGTTAGTGCTGTAAGAATTTCTAAAGGAGTTTGCTGCATTGGCTGTGGAGCAGTTGGGATGGCACTGTGTTTCAGCTGGGCACAACCTGGGCCCCTGTGTCTGCAATAGGAGCCACTGGCTTCAGGGTCTCTTCTGAAAATATTAGCTTGCATGCCAGGGGATTTCAGACAAGTTAACAGCAGACAATGGCCCACAGTTTGCAAGTTGCTCTTGTCAGCAGTTCTTTTTGACATATCTATTCAAGCATACCCTCTTGGGCTTAGAAAGCAGCCAGCAAAATCTGTGCCAATAGCTAATACTTTGTTATAAAATAAAAGCTCTGACAAATTCAGAGGCTCCGTATGTAGCATTACAATGATCGTGCAGCTCATCTCACAAAATTGGTTCTGGTTTTTTAAATCCACAGTTCAGAAATTCATGAGCAGAAGGTGAAAAAACTGAATTGCCAGTGAGTTTCTTGAGGCAAAGACAATTAACCTTGAAGTAACTGTAAAGGAGTTTTGTTCCAGGGTATTAGAACAAACGTTTTTACACAAATGCCAAACAGTTGCCCTTCTGCAGGTGAGGGTAATGCTCCTCTCAAACACCCAGCAGTTGTCTCATCATTGGGTTTTGTTGTGACCATTGTGTGGGGGTCCACCAAAAAAAAGGAATGCCGAGGACGTACAAAGACAAACTAAACCTTGTCTGTTCTTGAGGACACCGGGATGCTACTGGCTGCTTGTACTGACAGAAAAATAGCCTGCACCAACCAAATGTGGATCACCAAATAAACATCTTGAGTGACAAGTAGAGATACGTTTCACCCATGCAGGATGTCATGGGAAAGAAGTCTCTTGGGAAGATGGAGTGACTCTGACCTGAAAAGACACTGTCACTTAAATACGGTCATTCATTGCACAGCTCCATTCTGGATAGTGCCACCTCTGAGCTTTAGAAATGAGGTGCATGTGCTAGTAGTTACCACTTCATATATTCCTGCAGTATGCACCAGTTTGTTTTTCCATAGTGGAGAACCTTCAAAAGCAGAGATGAAGCATCATAGCTCTGGAGAGGGTTAGTGGGACCACACATCTCGACACTGCTGTTCTGTGCCCTTTTAGGTGTCCCAGGGGATCACAGGCATCTACACAGAGCAGGAGGGCATGACACAGGGGACCAGCACCCTTCTGGCCTGGCTGTTGGATACCAGATGAGATACCCAGAGCATCTAAAAGGGCCCCAAGGTCCTATCTTCAGGCAACCAGATCCCACCAAGAATGTAATATTTTGAAATTGTATTAACAAATGGGCATAATGGCTGCAGAGAGGACTTCTAACTGAAGCTTGAAGCCTCCTGTCCTGCCTCCTGGTCCTTTTTGTTACAATCACCTCTGTTAAATCACGGCTAACAATAGCTGTGTGATACAAGGAAATGATCACCTGCTTTGCAACTTATTTCTTATAACAACTTACAGTAACTTATAATGATTTCTGACTATTGCTTAATAATCCTGCTTGCCCTGACTGTTCTGTGGAAGCTTACCAAGGACTACTGTGTTCATCAAAACAAAGCAGTTTTCTGTGGAAACTTACCAAGAATTACTATGTTCGACAAAAATATGTTTCTTGTCCTTGGAAAGCAGATGTGCTCTAACTAGTATAGTCTTTTAATGAATAGATAGCCATATATGGATGGTAGAAATTGATACACTGGTACTTTTAGATAAGATAGAATGAGTAAACCGGCTGAAACCACTCTTATTCAAGAAATTGGCTAAGAGAATCTGAACGTGGTCCGAGGAAAAGTACAAGTGAGAAAGACTACAAGCCTTCCTCCCAAAGACCCCTGAAGACAACCACCAGGAGGCAATGTGCAGGCACAAAGAGAACATAAACTGCTGACACCAGCCTTTCGAATTAACCCAGCCTTACTCATGCATATGGATATTTGTATTATGTAATCCAATGAATATCCACACTCTATAGGATTTTGGTAAAATGTGCTGGGGGGTGCAAGCTTTGTGGAGAAATCCTCTTGCACTCTGGCACTGGAGTAAACATACCCGCTTTAGAACTCTATTCAAGTTGTAAAGTCTATTTTCCGCAAATCAGGTGCCAGCCCCCGTAGAGTAGCCCTTCTGAGGGCAGATACCTGCTGTGAGCCATTGGGAAACCTTTGTCCTTTCTCTCCTGCTGGGGCCCAACATCAGTGAGAGTCGAGGGTCCAAGTTCAGTGTCCGCATCTGCCAGCCACTGGCCAGTGATACCGCTCAAGGAAAGACCTGCTTAAACATTTGTGCACATAGGAGCTTTGGAGAAAGTCTTCTTGCTGCTTTATTTTGGGAAAGAGAGCAGCTCCCCATCACTCCCTTCTTATCAGGGCAGTTATAGCAATTAAGGGTGGAAACAGCTCAGCGTGCTGGCTTCCAGTTTGTCTTACAGTATCACGTAGCAACTTTACCCATGTATGCGACAACCAAGAACAGGATGTGCCGAGTAAAACTGCTTCTGTGGCACGTGTCAGTCACATGTGTGTCTGAAGTGTAACGTGTGTCCCTGAGGACACATGTATGGGGGGCACACAGATGCATGGGGAGCCACCTGGGAGTAGCAGCAGAGAGTGAAGCCTGAGTTATGCATGTGAGTATTTACCCTACCCTTCAGGTGCTTGTCCTATTCACCCTGAGCTCTGTGTCGCTGTGGCTTCTCTTAGCCAGATCCGACCTGGTTAGTTTGAAGCTTTCTCAGGTTTCTCTTTGCAGTCTGCTATCTCAGCCTCTCGCTAGCTTGCTGCAGCAGAAAACAAATAACAGGGGAGTAGCTGCTCAAGGCAAAACTGGGTCGATGAACATTTACGCTCAATTAACACATGTCACCATTCTGTTTCTACAACTACAGTGAATGCACCTAGAAAGTGAGAACAACCTGAATTAAGGCTGGTGTAACCTGAAACGTTAGCTTCTTGGCTGCGGCTTCCTGTGGTTGTTGAATTTATGCTCTGCAGGGCTATCATGCTGTGGCTGAGTGACACGGGTTTCTGATGTCTTCTCTAACGACCATGCTCTCTTTCTTGAATTTTGCTGTTCTCTACAACTTGATTTGAAGCACATCTAGACTTAGAAAATATTTAGCTTCAGCGCCAGTTCCTCCTTCAACTTTTGACTGAGGGACTGATCCTATGATACATGGCTGTGCCATCGACCTTCGTTGGTCTGTGAGGACTTGTAAGTGCCTGGAGGGTGCTAACTGATGATAAAGCATCCTTCCCCTGAGGTGCTCAGTGCCCTGACATGCCAGGCAATGCTATTTAGTAAATCTCTGCCTGAAATCACTCAACGTAGAGCAGTTTGACACTTCTAAGGGGTGCACAGTTTTCAAAACACTTGCCCTGCTCCATCTTTTGGGAAGAAGTGTGTGTGCCCATGGGTGCTGTAGAAGCAAAGGGTGGGTTAAGGATCACAGCTGCACAACTGTCTGATATTTGCAACCAGTTTTTCACAAGTGCAAAAAATCTGTCTTTGACAGAATCTCTGTTTCTGTCTTATACATCTGTATTTTCTTTTTCAGAACCTCTACTCGCTGCTTTTGGGTTCCTCCATGCATATATGTCTGATTTGTATTATCCCTTTGTTTGAATTGTAAGCACTCCAGAGCAGCAATCATGTCTCCATCTGTGTCTTGACAAGGGACTTACATGATAGGTTGGCTTAAAACTACCCATCTGTAACTGAGCTATCTTAAGCTTTTGCAAGGAATGAACTTAATGAAGGAAAGTTTTCTTTTTGCTGCACAACATTCTGATCCCTTTGCCAGCTTTCTTTCATGAAAAAAAAGTCTTTCCCAAGACTGATGTGAATTTGAAGTCCCCCAGTCTCAAATATTTTTTAATTATTAGTTTATTATTTAAATATTGGTGGGGGGATTAGCTTGATTTTTGTTTTCTCATCCTTTCAGGTACTGCAGGTACACACATTTGCATGTGTAACACGTACACATGCAGATAAAAGAAACTCATCCTTCATTACATGAACATTTATATATACATGAAGGAAGAGTTTCTTACTAATTTTCTTGGTTGCTGCAGCAGGGGCTACAAGAAAAAATAAGTATTGTGAGATTCACAGTAAAAATCATTAGAGTGGTCAACTCGAAAATAGCTCTCTGTGGCCACCCTGGCTGGGCTCTGAAGTATCTGAAGTATGTATCCTTCTACATACTTTGCCTCTACCCCCTCCTTCTTATGCTGTGACTGGAAGTCTACTTTCATGGAAAATGAGTCCATCAGGTTTCAGTAGTTCCCTGACAAGCCAGGCATAAAACAAAGGGAGCTGCTGCTCTCCTCCCACATGTGCGCTGCTCTCTTCTGGTAAACAATGAGAGGCTCAAGGCTGACCATGGCGCTGTAAGGAATTAAACACGTGATCATCATCAAATACCACAGTATGTCTGCCTGTACTGAGAGCACAGGAACCACAGTTGCAATTTTTAACTGAAATCCTTGGCTTGGAGGCAAAGCCAGTGTTTGCCACGGTCATCCTGAGTTCTGAGTTACCAAGGCTCAAACCAACATATTTCGCACTGTCTCTCCACATGCAGCCCAGATTAGCCCTTCTTAGGTGCCTGTAGATAACATTTTTCTTCTTGGCTAAATGTTCTAACAGTCACAGTCCCATTCTGCAGGGGAAGATAAGCAGGGAAAACGCATTACACATTAATGGGATTCAATGGAGTGTGAGCTCAGGTCCCCCCAGTGCTTCCAGGAGCACAGAAAAATTCGCTTAATCGGTTCATGAGTCGGGGATAATTTTTGTAGCAGCACTGTGAATATAACCCTGCTACAAGTGGACACAAGTTGTTGTGAGGAAGAAATTGTTCATCTGCATGATAGATTGGTGTCTTCTGGAATTTAAATATTAATTGAAAATTCAAGGTCAGAGGGCAGCTGACACTTGACTTTGCTCTCTTTCCTCCATCCACAGCTTTGATCATGCTACATCTTTCTTTGTGCCTGGTGCTCGAGAGAGTACCCCAGGGTCATGGCCTGTTTCCTAGTCAAGAGGTATAAACCTACTGGCTTAAATATCTGAGGCCCAAGCTTTAGCAGGGGGTGGGGGTATGAAGGGAAGGGGAGAGCCTCTGCTTCATGCTTTTCACATTTCCCACATAACCCAAAGCAGACTAAACAAAACCAGTGTGAAATCTCATGGCTTGATGCTGCTATGGTTGTATTTTTTAAGCTGTCATCCATTCATTTATACTTATGTTTATTCCCTAGATTTACAGCTTTTTTTTTCAGCCTTTTCTTGCAGGGAGGTGTTGGGGGAGGTTGAAACCTTTTGAAAGGGGATTGCAGTGAGTGGTGGCCTATGATTAAAGCCCAGTGTTTTTCCTTGATGCCGCTCCTCTGCAGCAGTGTCACACATGGTAGCATTTAGGAGCCCTTCACAGCTGAGGTGTTTCAAACACTAATGAATGGAAGTTTGGTCATATAACGCAGGCAAGCTTTAAGGCATGCTTTGCTGAATGGTGTACTGTAGTGGCCTGGGAAAGGAAGAGAGTTATAAATTGTGTCAGTTAGCCACCCAGACAAAATGAAGCCATGTGGAAAATCAAATCTATTAAAGTATGAAGACTGTTATAAGCTGTTTTAAGCTGGTCATTCTTAAAAGGTCTCAGTTGGCTGAGGGGGTAAATTCCTCTTCTTCCTAGATCTTTTTCACGTGCTGTCTTAGGTGATGATACACAGCGTTTGATAAAAAACAACTTTGCACTGACAGCCCCTTTGATTAGAAATGTTTATTGCCCTCAGTTTACCACCCATGTCCTGAAAGGTACTGCATATTTGTTAAATAAGCAGTGTAAGAGCATTGCATTTGGTCAGGCCTGCTGAAAGTAAACATGAAAGTAGCACTAGGATGGAGGACGACAGCTGATGAGGAGGAGAAGGCTTCCCAGAGCACCTGCTCAATATTGGATACCTGCTCAAAATGCTTTTCCGTTTTCTAGCTGCCCGTGTCTGCTGGCCATAAGATGCCCATGACGGAGCATGGCACGGATTACTTGTTCTTTGTACCCTCTGGGGCAGGAGGAAAGCCTGGCAAGGCAAAGTGGGGGGATCGGAGAGCAGGGGATTTTTCCCCTCCACCCCAAGGTGGTGGTTCCTTCAGATGTCACAGCATCTGTAAAGGGCATTTTGTTAGTTCAGGAAGTAGTTGTCAGCTGCATGAGAGAGGTGGCAGCCTAAGACACATGTTCACCACAGTATTTATATTTTCTGTTTGTGTATTCTAGGAAGAGACTGAAGAAACATCCTCACAAGAGTCCGCAGAGGAAGACTAGGAGACCACACCATGCAATTTCTACCTCATCAGCAGTTGGGTCTTTTTAAGGGAGAAGACGCTGCCTTGACCACTTATTTTCTATTGCCATGGTCTTTCCACTTTTGCCTGGGGGAAAAAAAATAATTGCATAACCTTAAAAAGGATTTGACTAATCATCTTCTTTGTAATCCCTTCACAGTCCCAGGTTTAGTGAAAAACTGCTGTAACACAATGGGGGGGGGACACAGATTAACGATGCAACTTTTAATTACTGTTTTCTATTTTCTTAACCTACTAATAGTTTGAGCTGCTAAGTAAGGGTGAATGGGTCAAGAAGAGCTCTGAATCAGGTTTATGTCATTCACTGCACTGCATATAAACAAGAAATTTGTAACATAGTCATTATAATGGGCATTGAAATAGAAAAGGCTGGGTGTCTAACACGAAAGCCTTGCAACACTTCCAGCAACCCGCTCCCTACTTAGTCCATTTTAGAACACCAAAGACAGGGGATAAATATTTTGCTTCCTCTTTTGTAACCTTGTAGACTTGTACTTGATTTAAAAAAAAAATATTTTAAGACTTACTGTTATTTCAGGAAAAGTACTGAAAGCTGATCTTTCACTTCATTCAGCTGGTAATCAGAAGACATCAACATGAAAAAGGTACTTTCATTTTGCAAAAGGGAAGAAAGACAAAGATACGTTGTATAGTTATAGATACAAACATATCAGCAGAAGCAGTAGTAAACAAAATGAATAGCCCTCATCTTCTGGACTATAGGAATCCAGACTGAGTCGACTTTCTGTAGAGTCAGGTGTTTCCATGGAAACAAATGACTGACACCAAACACTCTTTATGCCATTAATGACTAAGTCTTTATCGAGAAAAGTGTTTTCAAACATATAGAAAGGTACCTCAAAATTAATGATGAATTTATCTAAACAAAAATAAACCAGATGTTTTGCTTAGTTTGACTAATTCTACTCACCCCATACCAGTATTTCAGAAGATTTGAATCTCTTCTCATTACTCATCAGTCATGATGTAAGAACTCACACCATGTACCTCAGCTAAGCTTGTGCATTACTTTAAGCAATGTATTTTGACATAGGATGGTTCACTGAGCACTTCCGTGCCAGTGGCATTTCTCCATCTTTTCATTCAAAGCAGCACTTTTAGCACCAGATGCAATATTACCCCACTATTCAATACTACCTCTGATTTTTACAAATAACTCAACAGACTGATAAATACATGCTGCTATACACATTCAATGCAGGAAATTTTTACTGGGTAGATAATCATGAGTATCTGCATTTTCCCCTTATTTCTACTTCAACACCTAGTTGCAGTTAAGGAAGCAATATCTTTATTGTGTTTCAGCATGACTATGTATTTTTCTTTCTCTTGGTTTGGTTTGGTTTTTTTTTAATGTACTTACCCTATTCTCTGCTAGACTTCTGTGTAATGTACTGTTAACTTGAATATATTTTTGTACTGAATTGCTGATAGGTTAGTGAGAATAATTTTCTTCAGTGACACTACATGACATAGAAAAAAATTTAGCTGTAATGTTTAAATATTACTGTCCAAGTTTGTACCTCAAATGAATTGTTTAAAGAAATGGACTAATTGATTGACAAAGATCTACCTCCAGACTTTAAATGGAATGAACTTGTTACTTTCAGCATTAGTTTTGAGACGTTTGAAACAGTTAGGACTGCAACTAATCCCTAATTCAAAACTATTTTTGTAAAATAACTTGTGGAAAATGAACACATTTTAAATTACTTTCGTATTAAAAAAAAAAAAACGAACAAAAAAAACCTTCAAAGAAACTTGAAGCTTTGTAGGTGGGAAGCAACAAGCTCAGCTTTTGCATAATGCAATCACAAATATGTGTTTAAAAAAATAATTAGTAGCTTGTGTATTTTACACAAATGTGATTTTGTAATATGTTTCAGCCAGATTTATTTTAAATGCTTCTTGTGTAGAGGTTTTTTATTCTCTTCTCTCTCACTTTTGTTGTTCTTTCTCTCTCTCTCTCTCTCTCCCCTTTCTCCTATTTAGTTTTCTCTTTCTGTTTTGTTTCCCTTCTTCCTCTCTTTCCTAGTCAGTACTTTGTACCATAGTATTAATAACTGGGCCAGGGGTAGTTTCTCAGGAGGGCGTCTGTTGGTATGGCTTTAGTACTGAGCCAAATGCAGTTAAAGATAACTACTTTACGGGCGTTTTCCAAGAGGCAGTGTCAAGAAATGCAGACCTCCTTGAAAGCCCGCGGAGGGTTCAGTGACAGAAAATCGCTGAGAAAGAGCTGATTGGAGTATAACAACTAGACACATTAATATTAAATGAAAGAGGAATCCTAGCTATACAGTAGCTTTAGCAGGCTAAATCCACTGTCACTTGAAGGCAGGAGAAGGAATTCTTCTGACTTCAAAGAGCATTGAATCAAGCCTTAGCAAGTCCCTTCTGGGGTTTGGGTTGGGGTTTTTTTTGCATTTTTAAAAACAACAATTATCAGTGGATGACACAGAAATAATTGCTGGATGTGTGTCACACTTCAACCTCCGAGAGACTTACCATTCTGATGAACTGAATCTTCTGTTTCCTATATATTGTAGTACAATCAAAATACATTACTACCTCTTAGGGCCTACTATACCTCATTTTTTCAGACTGAAAAATTGCATGTGGCCATTGAATCAGTGAGAACATCATAAAATTTTTTATATATATAGTTTATTTTTGTGGGAGATAAATTTTATACGACTGTTCTTTGCTGTCATTGGTCACTGCTAACTAAGACTGGACATTTAACTTTTCTACCATTTCTGCAAGAGAGGTGTGTTTGCAGGAAAAAAAAAAACAAACGCTTCAAGGTGTTTAACTACAGTTTACTTTTTCTTTTGAGTGTCTTCTAACTTTTTGCTTTATTCTTTGTGTAGAGTTGCTGTCTATGATTGTATTTCAAATCGCTTGCTTGTTGAAAATGTTCCTTTAATGGATTATCACAGTCTGTTCAGCGCAATAAACATAATAGCCTCTGTGATCCCCATGTTGTTTGATTCCTAGACTTTTGTCACAGTTCCATAAAATGGGTAATAAAGTTTGGTCACAGTGACCAAATTTGTAAAAGCTTTGCATGCAGATAGTCTTTTTTTTTTGTCCCAAGACCCTAGATGTGTGCCTAAGGTGAAGTGCATTTGCTGTTACGGGCCCCAGGGGTGGGTGCTCAGCAGGGGGACACATACTATGAGGCTCCCCCAAAAATGAGGCACCCATTCCTGGCCTGGCACTCACTGTGCTGAGCAAAGGGCTGAGCCATGCACTTGGGGACCAGCGATCCTACCCACCAGGTGGGAAACGATGGCACAGGCCAGGCTGAAATGGGTTTTGTTGCCTGGCCTTGGATGTGCCCCTCAGGGGTCCTCCAAGATGATAACCCTTCTCCTATTTTTAGGCACAATCATGGTTTGCAACTGAGTTTATGGAGTTTCCATTATGTGTCCATTAAATTAAAAAGAGCAGATACTCAGAGCAGCAGAAATGGGGGTGTGGCTGGGGGACAAATTGAGGAGCTCAGGAAACTGCATTAAAACTTAGACCCCCTCCAAGTTTGTCACAGGCCAGTTGGACAGGATTCTTCTGACTGCTCCTCTTCTTTTGCTCTTACATGGCCCTGTTACAGTGGGATTTAAAGATTGTGGTACTTGTCCATTGATTCATATTTGTAACCATGCCTCTCTCACCTAAGGTGATTGTTCAGATATTCCTCAGATGAACACATTCTTTGTGTTCACTTATTTGCAAACTCTCCACCTAATCTCTTTTGGCCTAGTAACCTCTGCTCTCCCAAGGGTTCCATGGCATGTTCCCTTTGGACTCGGTTACTTGTAAAATAACCAAGCTGCAATCACAAAAAAAGCAGTAAGCAGAAACACTCATTCAGTCCTGAGTAAGAGACATGAGTAATTACATTCATCACATTATGTATCCTCCTCTTCTTTCTCATTCTGCTTGGTGGTATGAAAGGATCATTCCACTTTTCAGTCTCCCTGGTGGTCTTCTTGCCCGTGGTTGCCATCACTCAGCTCTTCCTGTTACTGTATCTGATGTGATGCTCCAGCTGTAACCCACTCACCTGATGGATCAGCCAAGTGGTTGAACTTCTGCTACCCTGTGTTTAACTCCCCTCTGTTTCTTAGTCACTCCTCCAGCTTGCTTTACGCCCACTTCCCTTCTCAGGGCATCTTCCAATAGACTTCTGCACGCTTTATGCCACAGTAGAACTATTTGTGTGTATATAGCTGATCAGCTTCTGCAGGATTGAGGCCTGCGTTTGTCTAGCGGCCGAGAGTGCTTTATCCAGGATGCCTGTGGCAAGGGTCATGTTAAGTTTCTGCTTTTGCTTTCCACTCCCATCACATCACATCCACGCAAAGATGGGGAATTACTGAAAGCTGGCGCTGCCAGTGCCTTGCACAGCAATTTAATTGTCCGTAGCTTTTTTTTTAAAACCAAAACATCTGGTCTGGTCATCATTAGAGACAGAATCCAGTGCAATGGCAACAATGTGTTCCTCTGATCACAAGAGAGGAGTCAGATTTGTCACACCTCAAACTTCACCTGAAGCCTGAAGGAAGTAATGTTTCTCATCCCAGCACCTCTGCATACATGGATGTAGAATTTCTGTCTCTCAATTCATCCTGTTTTAATCTCCCACCATCTTCCTGATCACATGAACTTTTAAATTTACAAAAGCACTTCAGCATATGGCTTTTAGTACAAATAAGGGTCCAACTGATATATGCCTTCTTGATTCAGAAACAATACCAATTGAAGCTTTATTACATCTACTTGCTCAGTCAAACAAATGTCTGCCACTGCGTATTACATACATTGTCTGAAAATTCATCTTGCTGTCCTTGCTGTTTGGATGTTTCATAGCTGACACAGTCAATGTGGGTTAGTGCTCTGTTCCCACCTGGCTCCTGGACCTCATGGGCTGTGTACCATGCTAGGAGACACTAATGATGGGGATACCTCTATCCCCTTGCCAATCCACCTCACTCACGGATGTGCGAGGAGTAAAGCCGTGTGTGCATGCACTCCACCTTGCTCTGGGATGTCTCCAGCATGCAGGTCCCTCTATAGCTGAGTTGCTGCTCTGACTGTCCTCATGTCCTTCTGTTGGTGTGGTGAGCTCTGCTATTGTTCTTCCGGCTGATTCACCTCTGTGTGATAGCAAGGTTTCTCATGTCTTCTTTCTTCCTACCTTTTGTTTCCCTTTGCCACCACTGAGTACTGCTGTACCAGATCTGTTAGAGCTCCAATATGAACTGGAGTCAAAGGCAGCCAAGTGGTATGCCGCAGTCGACCTTGCCAATGCATTCTTTTCAATTCCTTTGGCAGAAGAGTGCAGACCACAGTTTGCTTTCACATGGAGGGGCATCCAGTATACCTGGAATCGACTGCCCCAGGGGTGGAAGCACAGCCCCACATTGGGTGCCAAAATAGACTGTGGTGGTTTGATCTTGGCTAAATGCCAGGTACCCACCAAGTCGCTCTGTCACTTCCCCCCCCCCCTTCCCTTTTTTCTCAACAGGGCAAAGAGGGGAAAGAAAATAAGATAGACCAACCCTTGTGGGTAAAACAAAAGCAGTTTTAATATAAGCAAAGCAAAGCAAAGGTCTGCACACAGAAGCAAAAAAAAGAAAACAGATTTATTCTCTCCTTCCCATGAACAGTGGCTGTCGGGCCTTCTCAGGATCAGGGCTCCCATATGCATACTGGTTGCCTCAGAGGACCAAGGGTGACCCCACTCCCTTCCTCCTTTCTCCATGGTTTATACTGAGCAGACGTCATATGGTCTGGAATATCCCTTTGGTCAGTCCGGGTCAGCTGTCCTGGCTGTGTCCCCTCCCAAGATCTTGCCCATCCCGTCCCACTGGGGGGGAAATGTCTCGGTGCTGTGCAAGCACTGCTCAGCAGTAGCCACAACACCAGGGTGCTACCAACACCCTGCCAGCTCCCAACATGAAACACAGCACTGTGAGGGCTGCTATAGGGGAAAGCCAATTCCAGCTCAGCCAGACCCAGTACAGTCTCCCAAACAACTTTTTGACCTGTTGGAAATTTTTTTTCATTTCTTTCCTTCCCACCTGTGATTTCATGCTTTCCCCCACCTTTATGCACTTGTTCCAATATTCAAGAAAAAGAAAGCATCTTCCTGTAATTAACATTCTCTGAAGATAGACGAATGTAATTATGATTAGACTGAAGATAACAGTCCACTGTATAGTAGTAGTTTAAATGGGAAGCAATCTGCCTGTTTACACTCTAAAATAAGGCTGCAGATGGTTGTGCCCCAAACCTGCAGCAAAGAATTATAATCAGCTTTTATCTGCTGGCAAAAGGGAAAATTGAAACATTAGGAGATAAAACACAAGTCTTCAACAGTGCCTCCCTACTAAGATGGGGCTAATTAAGCAGAGCTAAAAACATTAGCATTGTCATATAAAGGAGGAGCTTTACATTGTTAATAATGGCTAGTGTAAAACTGGAGTAAGAATCCAAATCTATGCTACATTAAGGCCTGCAATTAAAGTAATTGATGAAAGAAACAAATGAAAGCTGAGTGGATCTGAAAAATCAATGGCAGGCAGAAACCTTAATTAGCCAGAGAGGAAACTTAGCAAAGGCAGAAGTCCCATCAAAAAACAAGATTATATTATATTATTTATGAATGTCAGCTACAAAATATTATGTGGGACCACCAAAGATTATGATTTTAATCATAGAGGTTTTTAATTCAGAAAATCTATTAAATATATATAGTCACTTAAGGCATTTTATTCTTAGTTCAGGGAGTAGGCAGAAAAATAAGCACGTTTTTATTGCACTGGAACACATTTGCCGTAAAAACATAGTTTTAGCAATATCACATAATAAAATCTAAAATTTAAATCAACATTTGAAAACAAACCAGCTCAGCAGATGCATAGAAGGGGCTACTTTGGCTACATAAGTGCAGAGTATTGTCTCTAAAGCTGCATCATAGTCTTAAGGGGTTTTATGAGGCCTGACATGCTCTAAAGGTGTTCACAATGAATTACCTCTTCTAGGCTGCAGCTGTGCTTGGGCCAAGACAAATTAATCTCTATCTAAGGTGCTATTATAAGACTGTTTTTGCCAAAGGTTCATAATGTGCTTAGTTTGGGATGGTTTGGGTTTACATCCCAACAAGCACACAGTAACTTCAATGATATCCAAGACCTGGGGAATGTCACCCGCTGGCGTCTCCCCCACAATCCAGACTTTTGGTCTTCCAAAGCAGGAAAAATGCAGGAGAAAAGCAAGACCACATGTAGCTCTTCCTGTGTTACTAGCAACGCCCTTGAGATCCACCTCACTGTCCAGGTATACTCCGCATAGGTCTCAGAGGTATAACCATGACTAGTCAACAAGTCACCTTACTTCTCTGAAGGGAAAAACGCGTCTTGCCCTAAACAACACTCTGTGTGTCAAAGCTCATGAGACAGAACTTGTGTTTGAGGTGGCCATAACAAAAATGGCACTCTCACATTTGCAAACAGTTTACAATCACAAGATGCATCTCTGTTTGTCTTTGGGTGCGTGAAACTATACAGCAGGACAATAACTGTCACCGTATCTTTTTAACACTTAAAAAAAAAAAAAAAAGTGTATTTTAGATTTTTCAAAGGCTTCTGGTGATTCTCCATCACATGTGCCTCTGGCACGCTGAGCAAAGTGTTATATTGTATTTAAAACAACACCACATCAATGACACAGCACAGGGTAGGAGATCAGAAAGAATGTCAGAAGCCTTCTATTATCCAGACCAATAAGGACATTTCTTTCATAAATAAGCTTCAGTGCATCATTATTCACAGTTTTATAGGGGCAAAAGTAACAGTTTCTGATTAAAATCCTTAGAATTAAATTGTTTCATCAGCAGTAAATTATCCATGCCAGGAATGAAAGCTGGCTTCCTTCTGTCAGAATTTGACACAAAACACCTCAGTTTGGTTATATGTGTGTATTATAGGAAAATAGTACCCATCTTTCTTAACCAATACACACAATTAAATGGTATAGCTCCTGATTTTGATAGAAAATAAGACTTAAGAAAGGAAGATAGGAAGTTTTCATTTCCTATGGAACACAGCAAACATTCATAATCTTCTGTCTATCCCCTTTCCCTTAACAGCTTGAAGGCTGTTTCCATTCTTTTCAGTAATTAGCCTTGACCTGGAAAGGGTAACCTCTACTATTGCCTTTTTCTCATGAAGTCTTGACTTAGATCAGCTTGCAGTGCATAGATTTACCTTTGTGCTTTTCTGAACTCTATGTTATGGGGTATCTTAAGGTCTTAAATACACTCCTAGGACGTGCAGCCCTGAAAGTAATGGATAAGTAATAACTTTTCTGGTAGCACCAAAACTTGCAAAATCATGAGGCTAAATAGGCACAGATGAGGGTACACACAAATGACAGAGGTGGTGAAGAAAACAGTGCTGGGGCGCTGAGTAAAATTTTACTGGAGTTGCTTATGGCAATGAGTGTTAGCAATAATTAACCTCTTTAATGGAAGTGAAGACCATCTAAAGTTGCAACCTCTATTCCATACACAGAAACTAGTGAAAGACACTTTATTGTTAGCATAGTAAATTATATGTGAAAAAAGCAAGAGAAAAAACAGAAGTGGGGAAAGGAGTAACAAAATGACACAAATAGCAGTGGGAATGTGGCTGGAGGAAAGCTTCACAAGAGCACTTTTGGCCCAAGTGCAGACTACAAAGACTAAACCTGTGAGCAAAGAAGCTGCATATGGCTCCGTGGTCTGTTCCTGCTCTGCTCAGAAGACCAGATTCAGTGCATTCCTCATGAAGAGGCAGGCTTAGGCTTAAGTCAAGGAACACCTGACTTGATTTGTCTTTCTAAATGACACTACATCCAGGCTCTGAATCTTGGCTAATTGCTTGGCTTGGAAATGGGAAAGTGTTCAAAACCAGTCGTATGCACACATGCAGAGCAGAGGGCATTCCAGAATGTATCAGAAGGTTGGGATCGCTTCCCCTACTCACATCAGCTGTTTGAGATGGAAGGCTGTTGATATTGTGCTATTTACATACCTGCTTCTCTTCTGCTCAAATACTTTATGGAAGTTCAGAGGCTAACACACAGCTCTTAATAAACTTGGCATTCTGCTGTTTGCTTAAGCATAGCTATGAGTTACTCTAGAAAATTAAAAATAAGGAAACAGATCAATAAACTATATAGAAGTAACTGCTCCTTGCCTGCTCCACACTATGACAGCTAATGCACCAACTCCATCACACTCTACAATAGAGTTGCTTTGAAATACCCTTACTGGTAAGATCAGGACTTCTGAAGCACCTTTGAAAGCTCACCAAGCATGGTACAGTCTAGAGGCCTCATGCTAGATGATGCTGATCAAGCTGTCCCTGGGACCCGAGGGACTTAGCACTTAGCAGGATCTGGCCTTGAATTTGGCCTCCCCTTAGTTCTCCCACTAAGGATGATGTACTGTATAGAAACTGTTAAATTGGCTACATGAGGTTTGCCTTTCACCCATTGTTGTGGGTTTCAGGAAAACTGTCCAGTGGAGACTAAGCAGAGAAAAGCCTCTTCATCTGAGAAGTTTCCATAACACTTCTTATTTTTATAAGTTCAATGCATCTGCACTAGCCCCACAGTTTTGCAATGAGTGATTGAGATGTACAGAAGTGATTTTACACTGACAGGAAGATGATGCACAGAGATCTAAGGCAACAGACGCCTTGGGTGTGTGTGTCTGTTTCCCAGTGACAAAAGTCCAAGACTTCTCTGTTCCAAAGGGACTGAGTCCCTCGGTGACAGAGCCCTGCAATGGTGTCAGCAGTGCAAACCTTTGGGATAAGTTCTTCTCCCCCACCACATGCACAAGGGTAGTTAAAGACACTTTGACAGAATCATTAAAGTGAGTGAGTGCCCTTGTAGGTTACAGAGGCATGGGGGATTGTACTAGAGTAGCCACACCATGTTTTCAGTTGAGGCAAATGCCCACAAGCTAAGGAGGGCTGATCCCAGGAAGCAGTGGGATAGTAGTAAATAAAAAAGTGAGCTTGAGTGGTGTTGATGAAAATTTAGTGGGATTTTTTCCAGATAAAGGTCAAAAGACTAGCCAAATTAAACAGGCTTTCTGCATTTAGAAGGAGATCTATGTCACCAAGCCTTAGTCATTTAAAAGTTAGATGTCTCATCTAAGGTTTTCATCAGTCAAAGGGCAATTCATTCCTTCCTAAAATATGGGTCTAAACTGGGTGGGATGAATCACTGATCCCTCCCCAGTGACTGCTCAGGAAGCTGAGACAGTGATGTTAACCTAGCTCCAAAAAAATGAGTATATGGGTCATTTCCAATTACATTGCTGAGCTGAGAGCTCCTACTCACGAGCAATTGCTCTAACCCTTGCACTCCTCTTCCGGCTGTATCTCCAAAGGGAGATAAGCTGGTTGTCTTCACCACATGCACAGGGTAGGTGTATAAAATCCAGAGTAAGTTTCAGGCTCTGCATCCCAGTTTCACAGAAATAACTAACTGCAGACTGGGAAAGGGACGGAGTCAGTATAGACAGACATCTCTCTGAGCCAGCACAACCAGGAAAGCATTCCCACACCTGTCCCTTGAACACTACGTATCAAAGACTAGAGTAATTTCAAATGTAAAGCTCCGTCCCCCCTTTGATCCCTTGAGTACATTAAGGTCACTAAGATCATACATGCTTTGAAGTCCTTCTGTACAGTGCTGTCATGTACCTGCAATGAGATGTTTACCTGTTACAGTGGCAGTTCAAGCCTCAAACATAAGTATACATGTAAAACATGGAAATAAAAGGCAAAAACACAGTGTCATTTTATCACTACAGTTTCTTATCATTGTGTATTTTGCTTATGGTTTGTGCAGCCCTTGGTATGGCACTCAAGATGTTGGGGGAACAGTGTCAACAGTCACAACAAATATCGGAGCTAAAGCGAAGCTTGCAGTCTCTCCCAAAGGATGGGCGGGCCAGATGGGCTGCACCAGCTGAGCAATCAGTGGGAGTCATTTTGTGTAGTATAAAATAGTTGTCTTCTGGTCTTTCTTAATCTGATTTCTCTGTTTTCTCAAATAGTTTCCACTTAAAATCACCTGGAACAGCTCATTAAATAAGAAAGGCTAATTAGAGGTATAGACTAAAAAATTATGTGTCCTCAGTCACAAGTCATCCTGACAAAATACACTTATACACAAGATATACTTCCTTAAAGAAAGTTTCACTGCAGTGAATGTAGCACCTACATGACAACTTCAGGCTCTTTCTGTCCAGTCAAATTTCTTGTGGGCTGAGGATGAGAGACAGAAATAAATGCTCAGTTTAAAACAACCATTTCAGCTGAGACTTGCTGCTCAGTGAGTGCACTTATGTCACAGACAGCAAGGATAATTATTTCAAATAAGAGCCAGCAGCTTCTTTGAGATTTGGAAAGTTTATCAGTGCTGCTTTTCCTGATTTGGAGCAGATGATGGCATCAGGGCATGGGAAACTACCAAGCCCAAATCTGATCAAATTTCCTCAGCTGTAGATAATATCACAAACATATCAAAACATGCCAGACACTTCCTGCAATTCAGATTGGTTTGTTAAAGCCAATGTTCATTTCTACCAACACTGCCATCAGGCTCAATCCTGCTGCACTGAGTCTGCCCGTGCTGGCTTG
Source organism: Athene cunicularia (assembly GCF_003259725.1). Classification (NCBI taxonomy): domain Eukaryota; kingdom Metazoa; phylum Chordata; class Aves; order Strigiformes; family Strigidae; genus Athene; species Athene cunicularia. The sequence goes on along the minus strand of NW_020799092.1, from coordinate 45,333,421 downwards.
AGTGAAAACTACACAGTCAAGTCTTTTAATGGAGCCTAAACCTCCATCTATGCAGTCCAGTATAAAGACTATTGTCCATAATATGATGTCATAACAATAAAACAACATCAGGAAATAATAATAATATGATATACCTTTTTGCTGTAAATCCTTTGTGACAGTTTTCCAGATGGTGTGAATCTGTGTAGCTCTGGGAAATCAATGAAACCACTCTGTCTTATGCCACTGAAGAAGTTGGCCTATCAAACTCAGGCCAAAATATGTCCAGAACCTCCTTAGCTGAAAGGAGGAGAGGGGAGATGCACAGGTGCAGCAGAGGTAATACCTAACAGCACTTCCCTGGAGCTAAGGGCAGGTGCTCTAAAATCTGAACACCTAGATTCGACCTCAGGAAGATCCAGATAGAAGGCAAAGGTATATTCTCATTATACAAGGATAAATGAGGAATGACCCTGCAGAAATCAGCATTACACTCATTTGAACACAATATGTAAAGTTTTGAGCCTTCTGAGGTTTTGGGGTTTTTTTTTTCTTTCCATTCGTGGGTTATACAAAACATGTTCATACTGCCTTAGATATCTCACGGGTTGTGGTATCTTCAAAACGCCCCATAACATATGTTCTGCCTTCAAGCGTTTTTGGAGTCAGAGCCTGAACTCGGCAGTATACTCCACACTGGGTGTTACTATGTGGAGACAGTGCTTACTTCCCCATATGGAATTAATTTCAATAGACGCTATCAATTCTGTATGCATCAAAAGCGTCCTCTCCAGTCTTGGGATGGTCTGGATTGAGAAGCTGGATGTCCCCAAAAGCAATAAACCACAGACAACAGGGAGTTTCTTTGTACCCCTCTTTGAAAACCTTTTGAAAACCTCCCTCATCCGCATGCTGCCTCCCAAAAACCTTGACCCCTCCCAGCTACAGCCCATTCCCATGCTGCTCCCAGCACCGCGTGCACCACCTCCTCCTCCACATCCTGAAGGTGACGGTGACCCCAGAACCAGGGTGCTGTCGTGGAGGTGACCAAGCTGAGTACCCCACCAGAAGGCACATCGGGCAGGAGGTCCCAGCTGCAGTGGCGGCTGTGGCATCAGTGGGGCCATGCACTCACCTTCAGTGCTTCGCTGAATCATAACTTTACAACCCTGCAAGATCACATATGAGAAAGAAAAGAAAGAAAAATATGAACAGGAACACTAAAAGTAGTATCTAACAACCAGCTATCACTTTCCAACTATTTTTCTTCTATTAATTTTAAGGGGGAAATCATTTGGTGCTAAATGGGGAATAAACTAAAACCATCTGCACCCTGCTAGGAAGCTGTCAGAAAGCCAGGCGAGCTTTTGGGGTATATAGGCCTGATGTTTAAATCCACTGAAGCTATTCCAGCAGTGTCAAACACACTGATGAGAGCCCTTTCTGAGCACCACGCGTGAGAGGCTGACTCTATTGTTATGGGAAGAATATTGCTAAGATTACAAAGGTGCAGTAGATAAACCACTAAAATGATACATGTTTGCAAGAAATGGGTTTTGTCAGGAGATTAGTCATATGGCACCCATCTATTTTAGAATAAAAGGAAACTAGGAGGGCAGAGAAGAGGTCTTATGGATTGATGGGATAAGATGCCTAACACAGTATGCAATTTAAAAACCAGAGGTCCAGACTCAAGCAGAAAGGGAGTGGAGCAGCCTATAAACAATTTGAGAAGAATGTCTTAATCCAAGAAGTAGTTAGCAGATAGCCTGATGGCTAACTTTGGCAGTTTGATCTAAGCGGTGAACACCAGCAGTCCTGGAGGAGGGAAAAGCTTTTTGAAAAAGGAGTAAACTTAAGAGTATGTCCCATCGACTAGATTTTTGAGATAAGGTTAATGAGAAATAGGTTGATTTGTACTTCCTGAGTTTAAAAGTGCAGATCTCCATGGATCGTAATGTCCTGCCTGGCTGCTAATGTTCATGTGTTAAATAAACACAACTTCTCTTTGGAACATTAGAATAGTGCAACAGTACTTTTCCAGGGCAAATCTAAAATGTGTCTTATTCATTTTATAGGATCACAGTTATCTGCTGAGGAAGGAGAAGGGTCAGCATTTATGCTGCAAGATACTGAAAACACCTCATCTGAAGATTTGTAACTCTGCTGAGACAAACAGCAATTCAGTTGGTATAAATATAGGTAGTACTATTATCTATGAGTTTAAAATTTTTATCCTACAGAGCAATTTTTGCACAGGGTAGAAAAAGAGTGTACTTCTTTTAATCCATTTTAGATCTCCAGCCACTTCCTTTCTCCTTGCTCACATAGTATATAGCACAGGGCACAAAAAAGTCTTGAGTAGCTTTCCCTGTATCCTCCAGTATTGCTCACAGCCTGGTCCCTGCACACTTTCTTCACAGAGGAAATAGCCTGAGGGTGAAGTGGGAGCCCTCCCATTGAGTTTCACAGGCTCAAGTCTCTCCCACATTTCTCAGGCCAAAGCTTGGAGTAAATACAGAGATTTGCACTGAACTGCAGACATTCTGGATTATACACTGCATGAATTACAATGTTTTGCCAATTATTCTTGCCTCTCTCCTTCAGCTCTTTTCGCTATGCAGCCTGAAGGGGCAGAATGGAAACTTCACTCACATGCTGGCCACCGTGTTTTGTGCTGTCTGTCTTCATACAGCCATACCTCATCCAGAGCCATGGACCCATAGCTGGGCTTCACTGAGACACTCAGTTGTATGCACACGCCCTGAATGCACCCAGCAGACAGTGCCAGATGGAGGAGATGGAGGATGGTGATGGGCTATGGGAGAGAAAATAGTGGGAGGTGAGTAATGGAAGTTGTGGAAGAAAGGAAATATGTGAGACGGAGGAAGAAAAAGGCAAGTTAAACCTGAATCAGAAGGGAAAAACAAAAACCAAAAGAAGGGGTGTGAAGGAACATGAGGTTGGAGCTGCACAGCCACTTTAGCTGGGCACAAATCTATGCTGCGGCTAAGAGCAGCCTCTCCTTTCCCCTCCCCCAGGTCATTTCCACCATTTTCTCATTCAATCTAAGCTGGATGGAAATGACTAAACAGAAGTAGAGATGCCATCCTGCGATGCAGTTCAGGGGCAGCTATGGGAGGGCTTGTGCAGCGAGGCAGGAGCCAAGGGGACCAGCAGTGTAAGCTGGGAGCTGGGGGAGCAGTGCTGGGTCTCTGATGGATTTGAGTGCTCAGGAGAAGTTGGGGCTTTCAGGGCTGAACATGACATCCTGAGCCCTGCAAGTGCCCACTTTGCCATGGCTCACTACACTGCCTAGAGAAGCCCATTAGTTGGCACCTACATTAATAAGAAAAGCAAATCTGTTATTCGAATGCACTGACTCCTGGCTGAAGACATTGGGCTGAATTTTCCCAGTGAAGACCTTGGGCTCTACAATTACTCCACTGCCCTTCAGATACTCGGGTACATCCCCCTGGACAACCCCCATGAGCACACACCACTGTGCACATACCCGAAGTCACCAGCATTGGCATCCCGCATAATCTAACATCCACATCTCCAGACCAACCAACCCTGGTGTCATGCAAACCAGCTAAGTGTCATGGGGAGAGGTGAGTTCTCCTGCACCTGTGAATTAGACTACAGCCCCCAGTAGGAGACACAAATGTTTCTATCAATTTCCAGAGGAAGATTTCTGAACTCCATGGAACTCCAAATACACAGCTCATTTCTTTTTTATCCTGTAGACTCGATACATGGGAAAGAGACTTTTCTATATCATCCTGTAGAATTGTTGGATGGGAAAGACAAGCCTTTATTTTAAAGGCTGTTTCCTTTCTTCAGCCCCTTTTTGACAGTGCATTTCCCAGAATAGGTGCTTGTCCCTGGGCCAAGAGCACCCTTTTAGCACCTATATTCCCTAATTTACATTAGATGTTACAACCAAATGAGATTCTCACATCTAGTCTCTCTAAACAATGTAAGCAGCCAAAGCTGCAAGGGAGGAAGGCTGAGAGTCAGCCTGCACAGCACTTCGTGAGGTCCTCCCTGGACATACACCCCAGCTTTCAGAGACCTGGGTCAAACCTTGATTCAAAGGTTGAGATAGGTTAAAAGTGAAGAAAAAAACCCCTATCCTTGCCTGAGTTCTCATATGGCCTTGCAGGATGGCCATCTCTCTTTCTCCTGCATCTGCAAACAGTATCTCTCGTGAAGCTTAAATGTTAAAATGCAAGCAGCAACAGCACTTCAGATCTATGTTGTAACAGGACAGGTTTTCATTACTACTTTGATCCTGTTTGCTTCTAGCATAAGAAAGTGAAATTTAAAAGAAAAAAACAGCAATTATGATAAAACAGCACAGGAGCAAGGATAATATAAATACTGTGAATGTTTCTTCCTGGATTTTACTAGTAAACTACAATAATAGCAGCTTAAGTGCTAATTGTTGAGAAATAATCTTCCTGCTCTTAATTCCCTACCCCTGAGCAGAGCACATATCAGCATTGAAAAAAACCATTAGTTTCGCATCCTTCTGTAATTTGTGGAGATATGCAATAAAACTGTAGTAATCTTGGATTACAGCAAATTGCGAACTCACCCTCCTGTTCCATGGTTGGTTCCTACCCTGGAGTTACAGCAGGCAGGGACTTGTTTGTAGCCACGGGATTCGTGCTTGTCTGAGCTGGGGAAGTGATCAGAAAGACTTGCATCGACTTGCTGCAGCATTCTTGAAAGCTTCTTAAGAACTGGAGTACATGAAATCCCAATACTTTAAAAGGCCAAGCTTTATAAAGTGTGGTACAATCTGTAACCAAAATCAGAACAGACTTCTCTATATTGGAAAGTATCTTTCTAAACCTTTGGGTAAACAGACCTTTTTGTCTGGTACTCAGCAAGTAGACTTCTCTAAGTACTACATGTTACAGATACACCATATTTCTTGAATAAAGCAATAAGCCAAGAGAACTTTTCTGTGAAGGTTTATGAGCATTTTTCTGTGAAGCACAAGTCAAACAAAAGATCAAAGCCATACACTCAAAAGAAAAAAAAGTTAGGGGAAAAAAAACCCCAGCATGTTTTAGGTGGGAAACCTACTTGGGGCAATTCAGAAAAATGCTTTAATAGCTTCTTAATAAAAAATTACTTCCTCCATCCCAATGAATACAGTGTATAAATATTAACATTTCAGCTTCATAGTAAATGCTGGTCTTAAGCAGTCACATCACAGAGCAGTTTGAAAGGAGGTGCAGGGCTTCATGTTAACAGTGAAAGCCATCTGCTAAGTGCTGTTAGAATAAGGCAAATGCCTCTGAGTTTTGCTATAAGTTTGCAGGAGCCAGGATTTCCGCCTTCCCTGCAGAGAATAATGGTACTTATTACACCAGCTGGTTCTGAGCGCTGGCCCAGCTCCAAATACAAGGCGAACAGGGGAGTCTTTTTGCATGGCAGGGAGCAGGCAGGGTTAGGAGGTGCTATAAGAAAGGATGCTAGGGTGCAGTTTTCCCCATGGCTTTTCCCCATTTCTGTGCTCATAAACCCTGGAGAGGACCACCTGCTGCCCATCCCTGAAATGCACCCCACCGCCCTCGCCGTGTAAGGATGGAGTGGATGTGTTTGCTGCGACTCCATGTGATAGAAGCTGAAACATGTTGTTAGACAGGTCATCTGATACTTCGTGCACATGGAGAGACCAACTGGTGGGGAAGCCAGGCTGCCAGACTGAAGCATGAGAGCAGCATTAGTGCTCATGAGAGCAGCACTATCCTGGGGGGACAACAGTAGAAGTACAGAGCAGGATGGGGTCAAGGTTTTCTGGTATTTCCCATAAAGCATTAGTTCGAGAAACATGTATGATATCCCACATGTGGTGGGTTAGGGTAAAGTTGTTGGATGCCTTCCCCAGATGATTTAGGAGCCCACACTGAAAGCGAAGGCACTGATCTTTATGATCTCCAGTCACTGCCAACCTCTCCCACCACTCGTATGTCCTGTCCAAAGCCTGCATCCTCTTGGGTGAGAATCACCACCTGGAGCTGAGTGAGGAGCTCAGCCAGACTCCTTCTTTCAGAGAAGAAGAAAAATCTTCCCTTTTCCCCTCACCTGCTGCAGAGCAGCTGCCTCAACCCTGGGGCTGCCCTGGTGTGTCCCCACACATCCGCAGCAGTGGATCATGCTGGGGGGACTTGGGCCCAACAGGAACATCAACGGGGGG
>NW_020799092.1:45276497-45327175 GCF_003259725.1 Athene cunicularia | reverse complement strand
GGGGGGGGGGGGGGGCAGAACTGGCACTTCAGCACAGCTCAGGTGACATGTATGCACTCACACACCTTCCCGACATCTTCTGCTGGGTGGGACCAGGGCAGGATACTGAAACAGTGGTGGTCTGGCTCTCTCAGGCCATGGGAAAGCCGCCACTAAAGCTGTTCATAAAGTGATTGCTCTTCACATACAACTGTTCAATTGCTGAGTATAAACGGATTGAACACATATTGAAAAAGCTAAACACACACCAAATATGGCCAAGAAATGCTTGATCATAAATACATCAGTTGTGGAATTGTCTCATAACAGTATGGGATCTTAAAGTTTTGGGAAGAAGAAGGTTATACATGGGATAGTTATTATATTGTAAAGGAATTTCATTTCAACTATTAATGGGGAAAATAAATCATGTTTCTGGTACTGTGAAAATAAGATTTTAAAACAAAAAAGGACATGAGCATAGTATGGGATGTGAAGAGGATGAGAACACAGCCACACCAGAGCCGGTTTTAAAACATTTCCAGCTGAAGCAGTCACATACTGTTGTCTTAACTTGGCAATACGTGCAGAAAATGGCTCCCACCAAGGACTACAGGCTGGTTACAGTCTGGCACCAAGCGTGCTCAAAAGGGTGTCAACGTCTGGATAATCACAGTTAATAACAGTTTAGCCCAACAAGGCCCAGGGATACACCCAAATGTGCCCCGTATGTCCCAGTCTGCGTTAAACCACTAAACTTCTGTGTCAGCCCTTTGGACCAGGCAGCCCAAGCTCAGATGCGCACTGTCACAAGCTGTTGGCCTGAAGAGCATCGCATTGCCACTTAGCCCCAGTCCATAGGGTCTTTGTGGTGCTTGCTGCTGAGCTGGTGGGACTGCCCTGTGCAGCCAATGCCTTTATTGGGGACCACTGTTTTTAAATATATTGTAACACTTGTAAAGCACTTTGCAACAATAAATCTTTTCATTATTTATGACATTCCCCCTGCCTCCCCTCTCAGCGTGATAATATACTTTTAAAATAAACATTATCAGTTTACACCTTCATTAAAACTCTATATATGCTCTTCTACATCCCTAAGGCATTTGCTAGAGTCATAATTGTTACCAGCATGTGACGTAAGAATTCAAGCCCATAAAACCTGTTCGTAGACGCTTTGCAGCATATGCCGTTTATTTGGGTTTCCATTAAAGGTATTATGTTGCCATACTTTTGACTGTAAAAGAGTAAATAATTTCAAAGAATTGCTTGATAGAAGACTTCTGTTTTAAATGAAGCTTGGGTATATGTGGGAAATTGTCAAAAATATACTCAATTTACCCATTGCTGTGTACATCTTTTTAACTCTTAAGATCTGCAGGTAGATTGCACTCCTGCAGAGTGTTTTGGTGGGGTGGAAAAAGGACTACGTGGGGTTCCCTGTATCTTTTCAGTGCTTAGCATAGTGAGCCAAGCATTCCCCATGGTTTCTTGTGTCCACTGGAAAATCCTTGGGTGTAGGCAGCCTTCTGCTGGTGGCTGCAATTGCTGAGACTGTCATCTCCAGAGAGCCCTCTGCAAACCTGCCCTACTCTTGAAACCCAAAGGTCTCAGCCTTTCACATTCCTGGCCATCTCACAAGACCAAAATATTAATTTTAAAGCCTTGTCTTTTACACCCTTTTGGTTCCTTTATTATAGTTTTTTTTCCCTAGTTTCACTACCTAAGACAGCTTGTCCCACTTCTTGATTCTGAACGCTGCTGCATTTGCAGTGAACGGGCTGAACAAGATGATCAGAGATGAACAAATGAAAAATTAATATTCTGACTTTTTTTCAGAACACATTTTCATAATTAGCATTGTGAAAAGATTTCCACCATTATACCACCCAAAACAACTAAGCCTCTCAAAATCTAATTTTGTTTCTTAACGAGTTATATAAAAATCTTGATGGAAGATGCAAGTTCCATTGTATCTGTTCATTTTTAGAGATTGTCCTGTTAACATTGTTTCATTACTGAGGCAGTTCTAGTTTTATTTGTCATTATATCATTATCAGAGATAAACAGAAAATAGGTAGACTTACTGTAAGCACCAAATTATGTTCCTGGTCAAAAGCAGAGCACATGATTACTATAATGGATGCATTTGCTGTTCTTAGGCTAAAGTATTTCTGAGTATTTTATAACAGTAGTTCTATCTCAGCTTTCTGCTTCCTACCAAAATACTAATACTACAGACACACAACTGGATAACCGAATGCACACGGATAATTCCACTGAACTCAATGGAACATGCCCGCCTGGAGACTAACGTATAAAAATGCTTGCAAATGGCAGCTTACACTCTACAGTTTACTTGGCTAACAGACTTATCTTTCAACAAGATTTAATACCAAGTGTTGCTAATACTGTGACATAAAATCACATAATTTTTTTTCCCTTCCCTATTCTGGAGTGAAAGTATACATAGGAGAAACCTAACAGAAATATGATGCGCTGCTGCCATTATTTTGCCAGATTGCAGAGCTGCTCGTTGTAAGCCAACATTTTCCTCATTTGTCATTGTTACAAAGTGTAACAGATGAATTTTGTGGCACTAAATCGTAAGAGAAAACGAACAGCATTGAATTAGAAACCCAACACTTACTGCTGGCACCAAAACCAGCATTTCAGCAGACAATTAGCACATCTGATGTTTGCAGCTCCAGATATGTTCTCATTAGAAGCTGGTTCCAAACCAGCATGCTGCTCCAACAAAGGCAGTTTAGATACAGAGAGGACCCAATTCTGGTCCTGCCGTAACCGCTGGCAAACTCCCACAGTTTTCAATAATCAACTAGATTGGGTCCAAAATGCAGACGTTAGATATACCATGAAAGAATGACTGTCTGGAATTTATTATGCAGCAGATATGCCACCGAACTGGAAATTTCACATAGGGGGGGAAAAAAAAATCACATTGTGCTTTTAGCTTGGATAGGTTGGTGTCCTGGTTTCGGACATGGTTTTGGAATGATGTAATAGAAGCATTATGATTTATAACAAATTTATGAGCTATGCAGGCAAGTCGTTCTCCTGGGATATATGTGGTAAATGGAGAATACCAGTGGCAAATAGAATTTACATCAAAGCAATCCTGCAAACCTCAAACACTTATTACTCTATTCATGACCTTTGTTAGTACACAGAAGTAGAATACAGCTTAACATAATGTTAACATTCACCTAAAATGAAACATTCCTGTTTAAACAGTTACTGAAAATGAGATGAAAACTTTACGTAAGCTACATAACATATATTTTTGACATTAAACACCATTATTTAGAAGCCAGTTGTCTTTAAAGGCTGATGTACATTTATTGAATCAATACACTTCACTTCAACACAAGGGGCTGCTTTTCTGATAAAACATCCATGGCACACCTCAGAGAGCACGATGTGTAACGTGATTGCAGGCTCAGGCAGGTTTTCGGCCCTTTTTTTGTGGACACTAGCCCACATAGCAGAGAGCAGCATGTAATTCACAGCTAATGGCAAACTCCTTCTGCAGAGATGTGGATTTCCGTACGACTCGCCCCAAAACAAAGTTACTTCGTGCCCCTGAAATGTGAGGAGCAGCAGTCTCAGAGCGTAGCTTCCAGGGAATTTTTCCTGCTATTTTGCAGGTTTTGTATTACCAGGCCTGGTCTATTAAGAGATAATGTGTAGTAGCAAATACAGGCAATACCAGGTGAAACTCTCTGTGACACACTGGCACACAAGGCAGTAAGGTTTTTGTACAGACACTTGGCAAGGAAGGAGTGTGGAGAGAGAGAAGGAGAGCTAGAGGGGTAAAAAGGTCTTGGCAGGGTCATGCAGCAGGTTGCTTTCTCCTCTGGCTTGCACTGCCTCTCTTTGAGATGACCAGTGAAAATATTTATCACCTCACCTCCACTTGCTCTTTCCAGCAGTGCTAATTTATTAAAGTTTTCTGGGCGTTGCACGAATCCACAGGGTCCAGGAGACTGTGGCAGCTGCCAGCCTGGACCAGTCCCAGCTGTGCTTCACCAGTGGATGTCCTGACCTGGTGTTGAGCAATTTTTTTTTTTTGTGGATGATGGATGCTGCCCATCTTGCTTGAAGGGTCTGGGCTTCCCCTAGAAAATTATCTAGAAATTCTGCTTCCCTTTCCCCTCCCTGATTAAGTTTTCTAGATTAAGAGGTATTCTTCCAGTGGTGGACTTGGTTGTCCAAGTATCGGTGGATCCAGGACATGCTCTTTTTCTAGGTATGATCAGGAGACTAAATTAGAAAATTAGATGCCTGTGAGAACATTAAAACACTTCAGACCCTCAAGATGCTGAATTATGTCCAAAGGAACATTGATGATCATAAATTCCTCCTGTTCCCAGCAGGTTGAGGGAGGTGATCCTTTCCCTCAGCACTGGTGAGGCCACACCTGGAGCATCTGGGCTGTCATAAAAGAGAAACATGGACATACTGGAGTGAGTTCAACAAAGGGCCACAAAGATGATGAAGGGACAGGAACAACTCTCCTGTGGGGAAAGGTTGAGAGAGCTGAGACTATTCAGCCTGGAGAAGAGAAGGCTTGGGGGATCTTATCAGTGTATATAAATACCTGAAGGGAGGGTGCAAGGAAGACAAATCTAGGCTCTTAGTGGTGCCCAGTGACAGGACCAGAGGCAATGAGCAAAAACTGACACACATGAGATTCCTTCTGAACATGAGGAAACACTTCTTCACTGAGAGGGTGACTGAACACTGGCATGAGTTGTCCAGAGAGGCTACAGAGTTTCTGTCCTTGGAGAATTTCAAAAGCCATCTGTACGCAGTCCTGGGCAAACTGTTCTAGGTGACCCTGCTTGGGCAGGGGAGTTGGACAAGATGATCTCCAGAGGTCCCTTCCAACCTCAATCATACTGTGATTCTGTGACAACCCTGACACTGTACCTCCTCTGGTGGTCCCACCAGCGTCTTGAGAGCCACAGTCTCTTCTAAAGCCCTTGGGGACTCACTGAGCGTTTAAAACACTGAGTCTTTTACATATCTACATATTTTAACGTCTGTTTAGCTTTATATTTATGCACTGTATCTCTTTAAACATAAGACAGGCACTTTTGGTTCTCGCACTGAGAAGAGTGAAGAGGAGTTGTGTCAGGTGGTCCCAGACCTCTTAATTATTGATAGAGGTGAATGTACTTTAAAATATAGTGAGGTATCATATATCCATCGACATCAGTAGAACTTAACTGTTTCTTGGCAGCTGGGACATAGCTATGGATGTCTGCTTGGCTTACTGCAGCTGTTTCACACAGAATAAAACTATGACCTGCTATGCCTTTCACATGGAAGTGGCAATAAATGGTCAGAAAATGAGATTTTTTGAGGAAAAAAAAGAAATCAAACTATATGTATTTCTTTTCCTGAAACTTCAGGTGTTCCCCTGAAAACCATAAAAATGGAACATTGAAAGCTACCTTCTCCTTTATATCTCTAAGTTGCATTTTTCTAAAACTTGAAATGCATTCTGCAAGACTGTCACACACATTTTTTTAGCAGAACCTCCTTGATCAGCTTTCACAGAAGCCTCCCAATGATTCATTCTAACCACACAAGTCAGATGAAACCAACTGTAAGAAGTTTTACTCATCCCCAAATCCTGTAGATCTGCTTCAGACTGCAAATTTCTCCTTCTTGATGGAGTTAGGTAGCAGCAAGAGTCATACAGTTAGCCAGTGTCTCCAGGAGTTGGGTGCACTATCCTAGGGCACAGGAATTGAAGGAAACTAGATCAGATCATCAAATCTGGATCCTTCAGTCCAAAGAGCAACTGTCTGAGTGGGTTATTCCACTAAGATCACTCCTGCCATTCTTTTAATATTCAGTCACCCAGCAGGAGACAGAGTAGTTTTTAAGTCTTCATGAAAACAATGGTATATTTATCTCAGACTTAATCAACAAAGGAAAAGAAGGATGCCACAAGGGTAAGCTATTCAAACGTAAGTGTAATGTTGGATGTCAAACAATAGCATATTGTAAGTAATACCAAAAAAGGTTTACTCCTATAGCAACATTTAGGGAAAACATATGATAACAATAAAAATTATTTCCACAACCTTTTCACCACTTGTTCCATGTGGGAACGATAAGTGATACTCCTGCTCTACATTTTTAAAGAAATATTCCTTGCAAATTACACATTACAAGCTTTGTGCACTGAGCCTCTATTGTGCGTGTGTTCTCCATTATTACTTTTCTGGAACATTAATTGTATTATGAACACCAGTGTGTAAACTCTACTTGGGCTCATTTAAAGCAATTTCAAGGGGCTCTTTCTAGCCCTGAGATCTACTGGAATTAAGGGAACAGTTTGGTTTTGAGTCATCTTCCCCTAGCTGCCATTTGAACACAAATATTCCAATTTGTTCTTTTTTAAATCAACACCGGATGAGACCATTAAATAATATACATTCATTAAACAGATCGTGGTCATGATCTGCATCGAGACACTGCCAAGAACATATATATGTGTATTATTGCTCAGTTCTGTGCTCTGGCTTACAATTTTAAGCCTGCACCAATTCACAGCTATATCTTTGCAGCCAGAAGAAAGTAATGAGCAATGGATTTTGTTTTATTAAAGAATTCCTCCAGTGGCAAGACACATACCTCTATCAGTAGGCTCAACAAGCAGAAATATCACAGTGTCTCGCATTTCCACGCTTTTCACCAGAAGACCACAGAAGCTTTTGCAAACTTGGATTACGTCAGTCATTGCTGCAGCCTTTAAAAGAGGTAAAAGTGTACGATGGCTCTGGTACAGATGGCTAAACTGATGCAGAGAGAGCTCTAGGGCATGATTATATGAGCTGCAATCACACCTTTGATGGCAGCATGGATGTAAAGACTTGCTCCAGATCACACAGTCAAACCGTGGCAAAGCTTGACACAAAATCAACAGCAACTCCTTTGTTCTAGTCTGGCCTCCTTGGGCTGTGTTTCATTATGCTGCTTTCTTCATATCCCTCTCTCTTAAGTTCTGGACTAGATCAGACAATGATATTTTTATAAATATAAAGTCTTCTTCTCAACTCCCTAAACGATTTTTAAAAAGAGGGATGGTTTAGTGATCGTATCTTGTGTTACTAGCCTGCCCTCATATTTCAATTAACAAGGCTGTTGTTTCTTTCTGCTTGTCCTTGTATTTCATGTTGCTGAAAATAGCTTTTAAATATGAGATTTTTGCCTATGCAAAAAGCAGCAATTTCAGCATAGCAGCAAAGCACAGAGAGAAGTGGTATTTTACTCCTCCACTTTCCCTTCTTCTTCTTCATTCTCAGGGTTATACCCAGGTTTATCTGAAGCTAGAGTGTAAAGGAGCCTAGGCTTCACTGTTGTAACATTGTTTTCTATGTTCCCTTTTTCATTTAAGATTTTGAACTTCAGATCAAAGCCATGCATTTGCAAGTGGACAGACGTAAGTGTTCCTTAGCCTTTCCCAGCCTGAGCTACTCTGGGAAAAGGGTCTCCTTCACAATAGGCTATGTATACTGGTTTATTTTTAAATTCAGAGTTGATAAAGTGTCAATTTTTCTTCTACTGTGAATCAAGATACCCCTGTCTTTGGAATTAACTCCAAATTGTTGGTCTGGACATGAACTTCACAGTGAGTCCCTCCTCTATCCTGGCTGACATTTTCCCATTAATTTCTTTTTCCCTTTCATCCATTCATTGGCTGATGAGCCTATAAATATACTTCATCTGCTTTTACTTTGCTTTTTAAACATAAACCAATACTGAACACGTTGACTTGATTATGTCCAGAGGCAAAAGCCTTGCATGTTTCTTAAGTCACAGCAATAGCTTGAAACTTGACTTTCTGCTCCTTCAGTCTGTTAGGATAATCAGTGGGTCACCTCCTCCTACATCCAGAGTTAAATAGTGTCATGCAGAAGAAAAGCCATTTTGAAAAGTGATAAACACCAACACTGCTCATAGTCAAATGGACCAGAGGGCAGAAGAGCACAGGGAAGTGGTAAATAGTGACCAGGTTCTCCTCTGCTCCCTGCACTTGTGTGCTTTGCAGGCTGCAGGAGTTTCCTTCCCTGCACCCCTCCAGGGGGCCTCTGCCTTCCCCAGTTTCTACCACTATATAGCAACCCATTCTTTCTGGGAAGTGTGGGCAATTTTACCCACAGCCTGTCCATGCATTTTCATCCCCTACCTAAATTAATGCTTCCTTCCTCTAACCTTAGTTTCCAGGCACCCTTCTTGAAAAGAGCCGCTTTGCTCAACTCATGCAGAGGGTTAAAACCCCTGAGAGGATCCCAAGAGATTTTTTTCACATCTAAGTCTTCCCTGATGACAGGGGTTAGAAATCTCAGGTATTTTTAAAAAGTGCAGTTTGTCTGTATCTTTGACCTTTTGTCTTTGGCCACAGGCCCAGCTTGATCAGTGGTAGTCACTGTAGCCCTGCCTGCTGTCACAGCAGCTGGAGCTGGTCTCACCCGCAAGCTCCAGGGTGGATAATGCCCCGTGCAGGCAACCTGTGGCCAAGGAGCTCATGAGGGTGGCAAAACATGATGACATGGGAACAAGTTCCTCATCAATTGCAGGAGGCAGCTCCTGCTTGGGGAGTGCTCCCAAAGCTGATCCAGAAAAAACCCACACTAGCCAGGACCCACAATTGCTCAAAATGAGATCTGCTGAGTTAAGAAAAGGCTAGGTACACCCATCTGTTGGAGTTGCCCTCTGCAGGAGGGCAGCGATGAGCCGCAGGGGCCAGGATGGAGGGGTAACTGCTTATCCAGCACAGCCAGAGCCGCACTAGAACAGCACACACAGACATAAGCTGAAGGTTGGCAGGCATCAGGAACATAACAGGTATCCTGCAGTGTATTATCACAAGCTTTTCTTTTTCTTGCCTCCCTTCTGAAGGATCTTTAAAAAGAGAATCATTGGAAAGCTGTCCTAAAACAAGAAACGTAAAAGCTGTAGTACATTATTTGCAAGTATTGCAGATAAGAGTCAAATTGTAAAAAGTGGTTCACTTCTGACATTGATTAAAATTACATTTTGCATTACATTTACATACATTAAAATTACATTTTGCATTATCTTTGCTTTCCCAGATGGTTTAGCAGATTTAAATCCTTCAAAGTAGTTAAGTCTCTTGCTAGCAAACATATTGCAAGAAGCTTGATCCAATGATAGCTCTGAATCTTAATGCAAGTACCACAGCAAAAATAACATTCCTCCTGTATCAGCAATTACAGGCAGAGAAATTGATCCAAATTCCAGAGGAAGAACAGAAAGCTTACAATTGGTTACAGGGGGCTTTGACTTATGTCCTTATTTTTTCTCAAGTCCCAGCCCTGTGCAATATATGCATCAGAAAACATAATTATAGCTCATCGCCATGGATGTTTCCCATAAAAAGCAGCAATTCAGCCTCCCAATAACAAGAATAAGGGGATGCAAAACATCCTCTCGAAAGTGTGCAAGTGCTCTTTCTCTGTTGTGAGCTTGGCGGTGTGTGTTTAAGCTGCTGCTGAGGGCTTTCATCAAAGGGGACATCGGTTTCTAGTTCAAGGAAGTAATCTAAATAATTCCTCCTTTCAGACTAGAAAACTAGTTGGGTTTACTTTGTTTAAATTTAATTATGTGATCTGTTGTATTCTGGCCATGAATGGCATTAAAATAATCTACCAGTAATAAGCAAACAAACCAAAAGAGTGCAAGAAAATAAAAAATGGGGCCAAACTGCTAAAATTCAAAGATGAAATGATAAATAAATCTCTTGTCTTTCCTACCAAGTTTTGCACATTTTGACTGAAAAGGCATATGGAGCTGAGGCTCCGACAGGGAGCTTGGCCCCTCTTCCCACCGGCCTTGACAGTACTGGAAGTTTTTTCCTCCATCTGCTTGTCAGTATTTGTAGCACAGTGACTTCCTTAAAAGAAACTTTCCAAGGGAAGAAGTACTAGACTTGTGCTATTTATCTATATTTTACTCTGTGTGAAGATAACTTTGAAAGCTCCATAGCTTCTATCGTTTCATCCATTCATGTGATCAATACAAGTTATATTTAATTTAATCCCTGCAAAGCGAAAGGGGCACTGATGTCCTTCCCAGATAACAACAGGCCAGATGCTTTGTGGTACTGAGTTTCCATTCCCAGATTTCTCCCCCTGGCACCCTCTTCCCACAGCATGGAGCACGTGCTCTTGCCGTTACAGCTGAGCATGGCTGCACCACCCCTGCCATCTTCACTTCAGTAGTTCCCCAGTTGAGAGGTCCCAAAGTGGACTGTCAGCTATTCCCAGGACATTGCCTTCATACAACAAGTGTTTGCTATCTTCTTCCTCCTTTTTTTCCTCCTTCTTCATCACCTCTACACCTGCCCTCTTTTTACTGCCCTATTCCCCAAAGTGCTTTTTCTTTTCCATTTAGCTGTTCCCTTCCTAAATAGGCTTTCCACGACCACGACAAGGGGAGAAACCAAGATGGTTTTTGCCACCATCCCTACCTGAGCAGACACTGCCTGCAGATCCCAAATTGCACCTTGCAAGTGTGAGTGAGGTCTCGGTGCAAGTGCAGTGCCATGATATGGTGGCACAGGGCTCTCTGCAATGTGGGCTCTGAGACCTCACCAACAGGTGTGGACACAGCTGCCAAGCCAACCCACCAGCAACAGGGTGGGAGCTGGCTGCTGGTAAGAAGTAGCACAGCCGTGTCATGGTGGTGGGTTCCTGGGTTTCCCAAAATGCATGATCTGGATGGGACTGTGCATATGAAAGAAGCTAAGCTTTAACCCCAGCACTCAAATGGCAACACAGGTATGGCCACAGGGTCCAGGATGCAACAAAGCATCTCTCTCAGAGACCTCAGCTCATGTGCTTTGAGAGCAAATACATCTCTCCACCCAACCCTATGCTTACCACTGTGTCCTCAGGGACACAGTTTCGCTTTAATATATCTGTAGAGCACTTGCATGCCAATAGCATGGCATAAACAACAGCACTGTCCTCCAGCCGTACAATCTCAGCTCATGAAATAGCATTAAAATCCCATGTGGAGAGAAGGAGTGAGTGCGTTCTCCAACTGACCAGACTCTGATTGGCCTTGGAAGGTGGGTGGGTGCCAAGTCTGTAGGAAGATTACAAACACAAAGTACCCAGTATTGATATGTTCTTGCAATATACACTGTGCAGTGGTATGTCACCCGGCCTGGCCGCTCCACGTTATTTATAACTGCCTACGTGGCTGATTCATGTCTCCTGAAAACTTACTGCCATGGCCTTGTTTTGAAAGGAATGCAGTGTCCCACTCCCCCAGCAGCTCCTGCTGGACCTCTCCTTGTCTCATTTATTAATTCATTCCCTGCCAAGAACAGCACGGTGATGTAATAATGAAATGTGCTTTGAAATCAACATGATATAAAGGACTTCTGCAAGGCTTCAGGCCGGCAAAGCACTTAAACACACGCGTGACTTTAAACATGTGAGTGGTAGTCCCGTTGGTTTCAACAACACTACACATGTGCTTAAGTGCTTTGCTGGATCAGGGCCCACATTTGACAGACAATTCAGGTCATGCCTTAAACAAAGAACCTCTTTGACACAGGATTTTTCACAGAAAAACCTGGAGTTTCATGTAATCCTTAGAATTGAGTGTAGAGCCAGCACTGAGCCCACGGGAGCTGATAGTGAGACTCCCATCAGTTTCGGTGAGGTGGGGCTTTTGCTCCGAGATCTGGAGTTGGGTGCACATTGCGGCTGCTCTGCCCTTCTGACTAGGGAAAAAAAAATGACACCATTAGTTTTTGTCAAAGAATCACAAATAAAAATCACTTACTTTTATTGGTTACAGGCCATGTATGTGGTAGCTGTGCAGATTCTAGCTGTGTTATTCTTGCAGGAAAGTCTAAAGAAGTGATTCTCTTGTCTACAAATATAGACCTGTCAAGGTTGAACAGTTATGTTCAATGTCATCGTAAGCAAAACTGACATTTTATTTACTCATTTGTACCACTGAAGTGTCAGCTCAGCAATGATTAAAGCTGTCAGTAGGATCAACAAATAGTGTAAAAACACTGAGCTGCCAGTCCAAGTTTCAGTTTCATTGAACATGTTAGTTTGAGTGAAGCTTTGCCTGAATGTTTTGATGGTTTTGTGGCTTATTTTCCTAATTAATTTGCTTGGCTATTATCCTCTGGAGGCAAACAACATAACTGACAAATAAAATGGCTCTCATTCATTCAGCCAATCCTCCAGAGGAAATCCTGTGCGACTGGATGTGAACTTCCACCTGATCTGTAATTTTGACCGGAACTGGGTTTTTATGCTGTTCAGAATTCTGTCAGAGTTGAAAGTCACTCATCTAAAGAAGAGATTAATCCAGGCGTAATATCAGGAAGATAACTTCTTGAAAGAAATGACCTGTGGTGTTTACCTGTAGAGAAAGATGTACATTGCAGAGGCTGTTGGAAGATTTGCCTTGGTCTGTTTATTAAAAAGGAAGAGGGAGGGAAAAGGGAGGAAACAAGGGGAAAAACCTAACCTGGCTTTTCAGACTTCTTTTCAAACCTCAAAGCTTAGCTCAGGTTGGCCTGCAAATTTTATTGCTTTGTTCACACACAAAATTTAGAGCTGGAAGACCTTAAAAACCAGGTTCAGAAAAAATAATTTGCTCTTGCTGCCAATGAGAAGATTTTTTCCTCGATTACATGGACATAGAGTGTAATACCACTCAATCCAAGATACGTGAAAAGACAGATATGGGGCAAGTGCTCAAAATGGGTTGCCAGTACAGTGTTCCTAGGCAAAGAAATAACATTGCAATCTGTGTACTGTAATAAAATAGCTAGGACTTGATGTGTGACTAGTTTTAAATCACTTCCATGACAGCTATTGACTTTCCTGATGGAGCATACCAATAAAACTAAAGCTACATGAGCTTTTCACAGAAGAAAAGAAATGTACGCTGCAATATATTTGTTAATAAATTATTCAGGCAAGCATCAAAATAATCGATAAAGCAATACCATTTGCATGAAGACAGGCCCGATCCTGCAGGAGAGCACCCATACCGACAGACACAGCTACATCAAGCTGCTCTTGGAAGGAAAACTGTGGCAGGGCTGCTGTGTGGCACCACCAGCATTCGCACTTCACTTCCCTCATGTGCCGACCTGTTGGCAGGACCTGCCCTTTTATCACAACGCTTACATTAGGCCTGGTCAAAAATAGATCATGTAAGTATGTCACTGAATGTCTGAATTTCACAGGCTGGTTTCCACCATGGTAGCAGATAAGATTTCTGTGGCTTCAACTAGTCATACCGTCATATCATAAGTACTTTACGGCATTCAGAGTCAGAAGTTTATCTAATTCTTCTCCAAAAGTCCAGAAGCCATGGAGAACATAATTTCTTTTTAGAAGTCATCTTAATGCTTTTTACCATATAAAATGCACTTGCAGTCATTACTTGTCATGCTGATAAAATCTCCTGGAACAAATAAAAGCGATCTACATATCTTAAAAGAGAAAACTCTCCTTTTACTTACGGAAATTTACATTAAAAAACTGAAGAAGGTTAAGTCTAAAAATTATTCCATGTTTTCCCATTATGGAACACTGTTTTAATTTTACTTTCTGTCCACAATCATGCCCCACTTATATTCTTGGACAACAAAAATTATAATAACAGTTACAACATGTAGGTGAAGTTTTTGTATTTACAGCTGAGGATGTAAAGACACAAAGGCAGGGTGACCAAAGGTGTTTCCAAAGTAAATTCAGGTAAAGACTGAGTACAATTTTTTTTGTTCAAGTTTCTCTTTTGCAAATTTTCAACTTTTTTTCTGGGGGGGGAAAAAAAAGCTCTCTTTATTGTATACAGATAAAAAGATTATTTTGCTGACCAGCTAAAATATGAAAACAGTCTGATAGTAGTCCGTGTTTGTGCCAGCTAGCTACATGCTAATAAAAGGCCAGGGATGAGCAGCCTCTGATATACTTTATTCTCTCATTTAGGGGACACTATTCTCTCATTTAGGGGACACTTCTATTTGGTTCCAGGAGCGTCTTGAATTTTATCAAAAATGTCTTCTGAAATCTACTTTCAAAACATTCTGTTATGATCTCCTGCCCTCTTCTTCTGTTTGTCTCGCGCTTTCATGCTGCTGCAGCACTTAGTGTGCTCTTCAGTGATGTTGTTCAGCAGAAGTGAAGCCCTGAGCAGATTCCTTTAAGCCTCTAAGACTTCCCTTTATAAGAGATCATGAGCATGAGTCCGAGTTCCTCTCCGAAAACAATAGGATCCTATTAATATTAAACAGCCATTTTCCAGCATGTCCTTTTAATATTTATTGTTAAAAAAAAAAAAAAAAAAAAAAGAAGATATTATTTAGTCTGGCAAATGCTTTAACAGAGCATGCTTGGCTTTACCTTAGGTGACCACCTACTCGGTAGGTATGTAATGAAGTTGAAGTATCAGAGGGACAACATCTGGCAAAAGCTTGTGAATTACAATTTTCTTTTGCAAGTGGAAAACCATATCCTGCACCAGGTCTCAGTGGGGTTTAATGCTGTCAGAGCATACAAGGTTTGTTTTGATCTGTTATGGAGTAACACACATAGCTTTCAGTTCACACTAATAACATCCCCGTGCCTGGGGTATACACCAGTCCAGAGGCTACTAATTAAAGGTTAGAATTAACCAAACACAGTTCCTCTACAAAACATATGAAACTTATTAAAACTTAAAAGTGACGGCTGGTTCTCAATATAAGCAAAACAAAGAATGCAAGAGTATTGTGGAGGGTTATTTAAGCACATTTTATTTCAGCATATTAAAAATTTCCTGTGTGTGCCAGTTCAGCACATAACATTTTAATGTTTCATATGAAAACTCAGCAAACTTTTAAAGAATCAATTATCGGTCCTGCATATCATAAAATAAATCCCATTTTCAGTATTACCATAAAGTTTTTTATGTTATTGTGATCTGAAAGAGGTTTTTTCAAAAGTTCACAATTTTAAAAGCAGAGCAGCACGACAATGTCGCAAGTCACCTTTCATTTATTTCAGTCACCAGCCCAGCATTTGGAGACTAACCTTCACAAAGGGGTACTCAGACAAATGGGGGGTGTGGCAGCTATTTCAACCCCATGATATGTCAATGAGTAAGCACATCCAGCACTTCTGTACAAATAGGGCTTGGGCTACAAGCAGAAACCACCTTTGAAACAGAGGGAGCAATGTAACCTGCTAACTTTTACCCTTTTAGCTTCCATAAGCCAGCATGGAGGGTACACTATGAGTGTTGCGCAACTAATGTGCCCACTAGATCCTCCTATTTACATTTTCAAAATATACCCTCATTAAGCCCTCCAACGTTATCTACGATCTTTGAAGTAAATGCTTTTGGTACCGATAGGTTATCTCTGTTGGCAGAACCTCCTTTCCTCAGAGGCAAGTGTCTTCAACATGTTGCAGACTGTACCCTCAGCCTGATAATGTCTTCACGTGGAGCTTAATGAACTCATTATCCTTAATGCTGTCGTAACAGGATAGCTTGTAAATGTACTCATTTTTAATTAGGTCTATTCAGCTGTGTGAATTGAATTATATAAGACTAATTAATTAATGTAATTGAAGACCTAGTAAGGATAGGGCTTCTCAAACTGGCAAAACATACTTCTGTCAAATCCTTCAGTTCCCAGGATTAATTAAGGGAGACCTGGAAATAGCAGCTTCAAAGCTGGTAGAAAAACAAAATCTGTTGAGGAATAATAGTTACTGCAAGGACTTTTTCCTTAACAGTGATTTTTCTCACTACTTCACCTCAGTACAAAGAAAATAAAAGGTAAGACTATAAAATCTGCACTTGTAAGCTGACTAAAACTGGGTTAGGGTCCTATAGCTTCTAATTAAAAGATAAGAGCAGAAATCACTGAACATAGATGTATGTTGTTAAACTTCGCACATGTTGGTTTACAGCCAACACAAACCTTCCTCCCAGAGGCTCCTTCTTTTTTGGATCAAGCTGAAACATTACAAAGACAACACCACTGCACATCCATGCAGCTCCAAGCACAGCAGACTCTGCACCATGGCTGGGGCTCCTGGGCACTATGGGGAAACTACTAATCCCCAGTAACAAATGCTTCTAAGCACAGTGACGAGTGTTACACCCCTGTTAACAGAGCTGGCCCCTGAAGCCCATGACTATGGAGCACTGAGACAGGGAGGTCTGCATGGAAGTAAACAGGGCTTCCTTCTAGCAATTTAGGTCGTATTGAATATGTACAATATTGTAGATTGTGAGATTTCTAGTTTCTTTTTTTAATCTAAAGATGGGTATCCTTGTTATCTTCCTTAATAACAGGGCTTTAAAAAAAAAGAAAAGGGGTTTTTTTTTGTTTGTTTGAAAACACA
Source organism: Athene cunicularia (assembly GCF_003259725.1). NCBI lineage: Eukaryota > Metazoa > Chordata > Aves > Strigiformes > Strigidae > Athene > Athene cunicularia. Next base: position 45,310,751 of record NW_020799092.1, on the reverse strand, counting down.
AAACAAATATGAATAATTGATGTGTTAGTAGTATCGGAAAGGTGAGAGGTCCATAGCCCTGTCCCTTCCCTCTCTCTCCCACCACCGGTTCAGCATAGAGACACCACCTTCCGATCAAGCCTCTGTCTCACCCTGGATAATAAAATCTGTCAGACAATGATCACAAGGGCCTTTGTCCAAAGGTAAACAGGGTCTGCATTGCCACCTGATTCCCTGAGGACTGCTGATAGCTACCTGCCAGCCAGACCACAGACAAATTTTTGTGCAATTAAACAGCAAGTTTAACCATTTAAAAGAAATTGGTAACATGAAAAGCCATTTCAAAGTGTGTGCCCTTTAGGAATAAGCAAGGTGCTGAGGCTTTCTGGTTCTGGCTTTTGCAAGTATTTATATTAGTATTTATATGCTATTACCTGTATTGCATTAGTATCACCTATAAGTAGTGGCCTGGAAATGAGTGCAGAGCTTCGATGGAAGAATGAACATAGGTTTTCTGAGTCCATCCCACCTCTAAGACCTATGACTTCTTCAACCAAAGAAGACAGACACCACTTTAGGTTAGAAATTATAAGGAGCTACTCTATGCTCTATGAAGAGCATAGCTACTTCAGCCTTGGGTACCACAGTGGGGAAACCCTGGTTCCTGGGTGGGCTGCTGCAGGCTGCTTACATCTGACATGCTTTAGCCCTGTCACAAGGTATTTGACACAGGGCTTCCCTGGGTGCCATGTCATAACGGTAGCTTTCGGTGGCTTTTCTGATCAAAGTGCCCAAAATAACAAGAATGCTGCATTGCAGCCCATCAGACTTGCTTTTATGACGTGACATGAGGTTGTATCCCATGACATCCTATGGTGCCTGGGAGGAGTGTACATGGAGATGTTTGAGGGTTCAAGGTTTCCTTTGATACCCTCCCTGTGGAGGAAGCTCTTATGGCTAAATAAACTTGCCAAGACTTGGATAGTTGAGAGTCTGACACGGTGACAGAGTATTCACTAGCATTCTAGTTCTGTATTAAGTTCTGCCATTTTCCCACTTAAGATTTGTTATTCCTTTTCATATTTAAAACTGTCTTAGTGGGACTTAGTATAGAATGTAAGGTTTGCTTTCTTTTCTGTCCTCAGCAAGGAAAAGAGATGTTTACAACTGACATATTGGTTATTATATTGCCAAAATTTTAAATTCAAGAAATTGATCTCCCAGAGGACAAACATTGTTATTAGGTAATGAAACCTGAGAGCCCGGTCAAGGTTTTTCTAGTAAAGGATCAGTCATCTTTACCTGCAGTGACTTTCAGGAGATTCTCTCCATTTGAGCTGTTGGTTGCATACTGAGAAATGAGCAGTGGTGTGTGATGATGAGTATGTTCTTTCTGCACACAAAAAAAGAATATTATGCTAAAGCAACTGGCCTCTTTGCCTAAAAGAAATACAATTTTAAAATGTTACGCAACAGCATTCTTAGCCACCCTAACACAAAGCAAACTACAAGGGAAGGTAACTATGCCTTGCTCCCTTTCAGTCAACACCCTCTCTCTGCCAAGTATTTCTAAATGTTGCAGGAATGTAGTTCATGTGTTTCACAGATTATGAGCTACTTTTCCCAGTGCTTTGACCACCAGACTCAACAGCATCCAAATGCAACACAATGATAATTCAAACAAGACTGCAGTTCCTATTACATTATAGGTATAACACTAGAGTGGGAAAGAAAATAGATCTGTGTCTCCTGCAGTCCAAAAAATGCAATAATGATTTCTACCATACAGAAGAAAAGCTAGAGGAAATTAAGCAGTAAGATAAAGAGCAACACAATTAGCAGGACTGAGCCTCAAATCCCTTTGATGGATATAGTTTATCTTCTGGATGCTCAGCTGAGTACACAGTCTGTAAATTGTCTATACTTTTGATTTTTTTGCAGATAAGCATGCCAAAACCCTGTACAAATTATATCTATAGAAAGGATGCTTCCAGCTGAAGCTGGCTCTACAGCATGACCGTTATGATGTGTCCTTCAAAAAAGCAAAGAGGGAAGGAGGCAGCTACCCTCCCTCAAGATCTGCAGCACTCTGCACCTCCAACTACTCTGTCCACAATCCTGGAGGAGCACGTGCACGAAGGCTTACCTTATTATCACAGACAGTTCCAAAGATGCTCTCTGATCCCTCCCCTAATGCAGAAAACCAGGATTAAAGACACAAAATTCTAAGAGTCAAATTGTCCCACACTGGCACACAACTCACTAATTATGGGAGAGAACATCCTTTAGACAAAAATGCTTAAGATCATTATTTTCCCTTCCGTATCCTCAACCTGATTGTGAACCTTCCACTCCTAAATGTGAATTTTTTGCCTTTCTGTTTTCTATGAACAACACTTCCAACCAGACCTTGAACTGCAAATACATAAAACTGGTTTTGTCAGAAAGAGCTTACCCAAATGTCTCTGGATTTACTGTAAGCTTGCCTGCTTAACCTCTCAGAGGTCGAGATGTTTTGTAATAACTAGATTTCACCACAAAGATGAGGTCAGGTGGTATGGTGAGGACCTCAGGATAAAATCTGGAGGAAGCTTGTGTAATGCCCAAGGGACGGGGAGAAATAGTAGAAAGAAGAGCCTAGGCATTTCTAGGATGAATTCTAAATTTAGCAGCACAGTGACTCACAAGTCTCTGCTCAAAACAGCATTATAATGGCAGCTACCACGAAGCACTGGAAAATATCCAAATGTTTAAAGAAAGTGAAATAAAAATTATGAAATGGAAAGCTCTGATTTTTCACAGGAAATAGTGACCGTCTGAATTGCAGAAGCAACTGATACCATGTAAAAGATGTACCTGCTCACATACAGGTATTGATCCTCTGCTTAACCCCACCTGTGCCATGCACTCCCACCCCTAGGTCACCAGCAGTTGCATACCCGAGAAATACCACTAAAACCTTCAAGGGCTGCTTGGATTTACTCCAAATGAGTCACTGGCCCTAGCACTTCTGTAATTTTAATTTTTATTCATGTCTTCTTCTCTCTGCATTTAACAGACATTGAGAGGGTCTTTTCCAGCTGATTGTATTCTTCTTGCAAGGTACAACACTGACCATCTGCAGCAGAGCTGATAGCACTTTCAACCTGGAATTACAAATCATGGATGAAGGTGTGAAATTAATCTCCATTCAAAGTCGGCATCTACTCCTCCGGGGTGGCCCAGAGTTAATCCCTGGCCAGGATCTTCACACACCTCACTGCTCTGCCATGAAGACAAGGTCCTATTCCCAGCTCCCAGGGAGGCTGTAGCTGGGAAAAGTCTTCCTGAAGTGCCCAAGGTGGTGCTGAGTACACTGTGCACGTATCTCTTTCCTCACCAAGACTGTCTGGACTCAAGAAGAACAGGCATCTCTGTGCTTCTTTTCCCAATGGACCTTTTTCACCTGGTGGCCTCAGGCCAGTGCCAGGCTTGTCTTCGTGGATGTGGTGCAGCACGAGTGGTGGAAGAAAGAGGGTGTGTCTCAGGCCCTGCTTCCCATGTAATTTTTTTTTCTTTATCTACAGATTGAAATACATTTATAAAGAGGCCTAAAAGCAGGGACCAGACCAACAGGTTCTCCTGCTTCCAGTCAAGACCCTTCACCGTAAGATTAGAAAAATAGGCTCTCTTTAGCAGGATCTTCTTCCAGATCCATGAGGTTTGTGTATCTCTGTGCAGCTTCAGTGGGATCCTTTGCTCTAGAATAGCCTAAACCTGGTGCTGCAGTACTCATCTGGCTATAGAAGCTGAAGTTTCAAGTCCCTTGAACCAAGGAGCACCTGGAGCACACATCTCCCTCCTTCCTGGGCAACCCACCAAGCCACTCTGCCAATGGGAACAAACAGCACCAGTATTTCCAGAGAAACACATGGTTCTTATGTTGCTGATGCCTAAAAATTGTTTTTATCTGCTGAATCTCACTTTTGCAGATGTGGCATTTCCTACATCCATGGTCAGCAGGTTCCTCTCTGCAGTTCTGGCCTGGGCACCCACAATCTTCCTCTGTCCCCCACCTCATGTGACTACTGTGGTGTCCACCTCTGCATCCCCAGGGCTTCACCTACACCACTGCACTGACAGTTCCAAACAGCATGATGCTAAACTGGCAGTGTCTCTGGCCCCATGCTTGAGTTCCGAAACTTGGACCATGCCAGAAAAATTTGGGGGTTTGAGTGTTCAGTGGAGCTGGGGAGGAGGGAGAGGAAATTCTTAAGTTTCTGTCATGATGTAATCTGCACTTCAGGTCCCAGACTCCTCCCTTCCAACTTCAGGTGCTTAACGGAGGTGCCTAAATTAGGAGCCTGGTCACTTCGGGGTCCCCTGACAGCCCCTGGAGAGAGGGAGAAGACAAACAGGAGACTCTTGGTGCTGCTCTCCTCCTGTCAACTGCTGAGGGAGCCACAGGGCTATGACTCCAATTTTGGGAGCTGCCACAGCCTTATTTAGGGAGAAAGAGCATGACTCTTGGGAAACTCTCTGAGTCTGGCATTGCTGCTCCCAGCCTCCCCCAGCCCTTCAGTGCCACAGGCTCTTACCACAGGAATAATCTTTCTTTATTCCAAAGAGACTTTTCTTGGCATAACAGATGTCTCAATGTAAGTAAAGTTGATCAAATCCAACTCCAGCAAGTAAGGGTATGTCCTCTTTGGGGGAAAACAGGACCATGTTCTCACCAGTGCAAAGGTGCACAAACAGGCTTTTCTACAACACTCTGCTTCTCTGCAAAAGTCCAGCTGAAGAGGACCCAAACTTCCATAACCCAAACCATTCAGATAATTATTCAGGGTTTCCACCAAGGCCCTACAGGGTGGTGGCCCACCACAATTTCATTTTTTACCCCTACACATTTCCTTCCCGGGAAGCCTCCACCCACCATTAACTTCATCTAAGATAATGCCAAAAGAAACAAAGTTGTCTTTTTTATATATATAAAACATTCAAGCTTCTACCACAGAAACCACCTGATGGCTCAATTTTCGCTCTTTCTTAACAATCCTGCGGATAGCTCATGGTAAATACAAAGGCAAAAAAATACTGGTTGCTACGTACAGAGGATGCAGAACCTGCAGCTTTGCCTTAAACTGTCTGGTTTCTGTCACTACTATTTTCTAAAGAAAACATCTTGGTACAGAGTAAACAGTTTAAAACAAGGGAGTTTTTGAGGGTGATAGAAATGGCAAGTGGAGGATGAGCCAACTTCACATTTCCTACCAGCTACTGAAAATTAAATGGAGCTTTCTCAGCACCAGCTTTGTGTGAGGAACGAGTGTAGGTGTCAAATTGAGGGTGAAGTAGTGCAATAGGAGGGAGTGTATTAGTAATATGTACTTGAAAATCATAATAAGGCTGAATCACAAGTTACTCAGCACTTTCCTCATTTATAATCTTGAAAGCTTGTTATGACTAATGCAATAGGCACTGATCTGGCTCAGCATATAGCTCTTAAAACAAACACAGACGCTGCAGGGCCAAATCACTGTGTGCCAGGGTTTGCAACACCTAATTTGAGATGTCTGTTATAGATACAGGAGTCTAGACCTTTTTGCCTGGGTGCTGAGTCTTTGGAGATGCTCCAGAAAAACCCACACGGAAGAGAAAAAGGCTTTAAGACGTGCATGCCATGGCTTCCTCTCCTTTGAGTTTAAAGACTAATCTCTCCACTGAAAAAGCAGAGCAAGCCTGTTTTTTCATGCCCTTAATAGTCAGCTGGCAGGGGCAGCTATGTTTGTTTATACAGTAATGCAGTGGCAGGAGTGCTCATCCAGCATGTAGGAGACCCAAATTCGATTTCCCTGTCTGCCTGCAGCAATGCAGGCTCCTGTCCTTCCTGTAGATGAAGAAACTGTTAGGTAAGATGTATAAAAAGATGCTGGAGCAGGTGCCTGGATTCCTCCATCCTGAGAAGCACAAAGGTGTACCAGCTTTTTCTTCCTGGCCAGGTAATTTCTACTTTTGTTAAGCAACAGGGGTTAACCCAGCAAGGCATGTCCATGGAAAACTAATCATGGGATTAGCCTCACCTCATACAGGTTAACCACAGACAGGCAGCACAGGGCAGCACATTGCTCTCCCCATCCTGCTGCTGTTGGGTATTAAAAGAGCTGTTGCTGTCTTAGTGAGTGACCTGTCTTGTTAGGCACAATAGGACAAGGAGAAAAACCTTCTCCATGGGTCTCAATGGGACCTTCAGTCCAAGGCAGATTCCTGCATGCCCAGGCCTCTCAGAAGCTACCTGCCTGAAGCACAGGAGTTGAGATACCCCGGCTCAGGGTTTAGAAATAGAAGACTGAAGTGCTTCAAGAGTTTCATCCCCTGCAGCACCAGGCAGTGGAGGAGCAGCAGATCTGAGGCTCTCAGACTTGGAAAAGCTTCCCAATTTTTTTCTGATTCCTGTTGGAAGTATCTGGGCTCCTCATGAACCTGACCTTTAACGATTTACTACTGCTTACCTTTTTGTTCAGAAAGAGCAACCTGTTGTGTATGGCTGAGGCTCAAACCTGGTACTGTTTTGAACTGCAAAGCTTTTCCCACTATTAACACACTAATAATTTTTTGAAATTCAAGAAAAGGAAATACACTATAATTAAAAATACAAAAAGTATATTTGATTATTTCCAGTTGACATACTTTCTGGAGAAAGGGATTAGTGCTATACTCAAAACGTACTCCTCATGGAAAAATGAGTAGGGATTCTTGTGTTTTGCCACACACGTATTTAGTGTTTCAGCAGACAAAATCTGAATCTCTTCCCACCTCATTCATTGTTGATACTTCATATGCAGCCTGGATTATCAGAGCTACGGGCCCCAAAGATCCATAAGTAACCGTTTCTAGTACACAACTTCAAAGAGGAAGGAAAGATGCTAAAATTAATTTAGTTATCTAGGAATTTGCATTGTTTCCATCCCTGTAACACCTGAGCACCTCACCATCAGAAATGTTTTTATTCTCACAACATCTTTGTGTGGTCAGGAAGTGCCATTATCCTCCCTTCTTAGCCCAGTTTCCTTAGGAAATTAGGTTTATGCAACCACACTATCTGTCTGCTGTCAATCTTCTCACAAACACCTTTTGGCCAGTTTCAACCACATTTGAGAGCATAACTCATGCCCAGCTGCTCAGGGTCCTAGGCCCTGCTGAGTTGGGTGAGGACCACAGCCTCCTCAGCCTGGGGTGCTGAGTGTCCGTGCCTTCCTGTGATGTACACTCAGAGCTGTAGGGACAGCTTGGGCAGCAGCTGCCTATGAACCCTCTGTGCTTCCATAAAAAGTACTCAGGACACGTTTGGAAAGAGTCTCTCAGTTGATTCCCCTGTCCAGTGCTGGCTACCTGTTGTCCCCATGCAGGCAGCTGGGATAACAAGGTATGTCCTCCTCATCTACACTGTGGGTCAGTGCGTGCTTGCATCAGAGTCCATGGTAGCAACAGCCTAAACTTTCTGCCTAGTTTTACTAAAGCAAAGCACCTGAGCATGGGACTGCATCCATATGTCAATGCAAAAGGAGTTCGGTGTCAGACCTGGATCTGCCACAGCACATACCTGTATCTGAAACAACATGTGCTGTGTCGGGGAAGATATTTGTAGCAGAATGAGGAACTGAGACCACTCTAGCATTTCAGATCAGTGCCTTAACCGCAAGTCTGTGCTTTTTCTACGTTTATACACTGGAAATTAAGTAAAAGTCAACAACAGGATGACTTTCTGTGGGGACATCTTTCTGTGCTTTGCTAGTTGTGAATGACACTTAGGTACTTTTGCGTACTTGGTACGTCCAAAAGGAACAGACTACCTGTATGAAGCTATTAAAAAAATTAATGTCAGACCTTCAAAATGTGTTTTGCTTGACAGCCCTCATAATTTGCACATTCACAAGGACAGCCTCTCCACTACCTTTCCCTAATCCTCACAAGTAAAATGGCAGAAAGCACACATGCATTAGACTATGTGATTTCGTATGTTTGTTAGAACTCTTCCTTGTAAATGAACAGTCACTACAGTATACATACACTGAGGAAATGAGTGAAAGCATTTTGCATTTTGTCTTTGCAAATGGAATAAACAAAGTTCAGAAATCTGTGAAAAATTATTATTGAAAATTGGCAAAATTATAATTCTATAATATTCCCAGATTTCTTAACAAGGCTGAAGTTTTCCATTATCTGTTCTGAAAAAGATAAGAAAAGCATAACATCCTCAATGGATTAGAAAGGATCTTTAGTGTTTATCTGCCTGACTGATGAAGGTTAAGTATTTTTAAAAAGTGTGGTATTCTGACATCCATCCGACAACACTACACATCTGAACTGTACTTAAAAATAAATCCTTTCTTCTTTCATTATTCCATCATGGTAATGTGACTAATGTGAACTACAGAAGTATTCTTCATGTTCCAGGCTGGATATGAATGATAAAAATGAAGAGACTATATTTCAACCTTTGTTAATGGGCCTATCCTTTTTCTAATCCCACCTAAAACACAACCAAAACAAAACAGACTCAACAGCTGACCTGCATAGCACTAAAAAATTTGTTTTGTTGAATAGGCCTTGCTTAAAGCATAGTAGCTGCTCTGCTGTCCTGTCAACATAAAATATACCCTAGCATATGGATATAAAAAAATGATTGGTTTGAATCCTCATGGTGTGGCTATGCATTTTCTGCTAAAGATCATCTGAAGATTAGACCCCTTCCTCTGTTACTTGAATCCCAATTTACCCTGATAGAAGTGAGAGGAGAATCAGGCCCTTCAAAGAAAGAAATTAAAGAGCCATAAACTGGGAAAAGACTTAAGTGTATATCTAATTTGTATGTACATGAGAAGACACATAAGTTCTAAAATCACTAAGTATTTGTTTAAAGTAAGTGCTTAAACAGTTTGTGTTTGTGGAAAAAAGAACTTCTTACATTTTCCCATATCACATACTGTAATTTTCATCTCATTTAAAGAAATTAACTCATACCTACTCAGAAACTAATTCTCGTTTAGTTGAGAGTCTCAGAGAAAACACTAAATTTTTATTTTGTATTTTTTTAAGAGCTAAAATGTATTTAAATAGTCAAGAAAGGAAGTGGAGTCTGAACTTGTTAGAATATATTTCCACTTAATGCAAACAAATAGTACTGCCATTTGTTTTCCAGTTGGAACCGACCCATTCTGTTTTATGTGATGATTCAGTTATAATTCAGCAAAACATACTGGCAAACTCAGATTTCATTTTGAAATAGAATGGTCTCTACAACACGGTACTTTTAGTGGTTTGCTTATAACTTTTTTCCTTCCCTTTTTTTTTGCAAAGGACTTATACTTTCTTAAAATATCTATTTAAAAGCTTCCCTGCACGAAAAGAAAGAGCCAAAAAAAGTCCGTTATATCTTTGACATCAGGAAATGCATGTAGTAGGAACATAATAAGTAATAAAATCAGTGTTGATAGAAAAATAAATATAGCACTTTTGCATGGGTTAAATGTCAGATGTAAGGAAGTGCTGAACATCCTTACTTCCTACAGAATCACTCATCCTTCCTCTACTGAGGTTGTTTCCAAAAAGGCTGTTATTAAGTCTGGGAAAGGATGTGGCAGCAAAAGATGGTAAAACACTTGAACACATGTGGGTTGTAGACCTTTCTATCAGTAACATTTATTTCACAAAGAGAGCAAATGCAATGTCTGATGAAGAAAAGTAACCACCAGTTTTCATAATTGTAGTGGGCTTAGGTAATGCACTATGCACAGTTGATTTAAAATGTTAAAATATTAAAAGAAGTTTTCTATAGCATAGTGTTCCTATCAAAGTGAAATGACTCATAAGAATGCTAAATTCAAACCAGATGGGCATAAACACTCACTGAAAAAAATCAGATATTTAGAGGTCAGCATGGGTCTTCATAAAAATGAAGACCTTGTCTGAGTTACTGAAAAATGAACTTCAGTGATAAAAAAGAAAACAAGAGAAAGTATTAGCGATTTTATTTTAATTATACAAGCCACTGTCAATTAGGAGAACTAACATTTACAAAACTTTACATTGCCATTTTAATTTGAAAAAGATGGCTGTGGCAGTCCTTTGACTTCAGACAAACAGCAGCACAGTGTCTCCCGCGCAGAGAGGGAGTGAGGGATGCGGGAGTTCAGAAATGCCACACTAATATTCTGCAACAATCTCTGTTACTGAGGAGTAACCCTGATTATGGATTTGTATGGGACAGAAATCTGCCCCGGCTCAGCAGCATGATGCCAGCCTTTGCTTCCCTTTGAATCAGACCACAGAGGGGGTAAAATAACTCTCATTCTTACTATCATACCAAAAAAGTTCATACTACCCAACATTGCTGCTGCTCTCTTGTTAAACGTGCATGTTATTTTCTTTTCCTTTCCTCGTTTCATCCATTGCTCTCTACCATTTACAGATTGTCTGGAGCGTGTACTTACTTCAAACTTTTATACCCAACCAGAAGAAAAATATGTGGGCTCAAAATTAATATTGTTTTTGACTTACGGTGAAATTCCAGTAATGTTTGACTTGGATCGCTAGACCTGCACATTTTACAGAGAGTAGAAAGGAATACTTTTCGAGCTGAAGTGTGTAATGGGAGTTCCCTACTGTTTTGTTGCCGGGATCTAGGACAACAAGAAAAATGATGAGTGTATAACTTATTCCTTTTAAAACATACAGAATAACTAAGTGGAGAAAATAAGGGTTCTATCCATGCCATAAGCTATAAAGGCTTATGTTGGTATCACTGTTACCTGATTAATTTGTTAACCGCTACCATTCAACCTTCTAATAAAAAATGATTGTTCAATGTATATTACTGTCAACGATTTTACATTCCAAACCATAATCTCTTGAGGCACAACTCAGCAAAATATATGTGTGGCTTCCATCATGCAGAAGCCCACACAATGCTGTGGAAACCAATTTTTCTGGGCGTCTGGGGGCTCCTGTGAAAGGGCCATGATTTTATGTTGCAGAAAAAAATGCCTGTATTTTTCATCTATGTGTTACGGCCATTAGAAGCATTCTAAGACTACAGGTAAGGGTGAAAGTTGGCCCCAGCAACATCACTTGGAGCTCTGCTGGTGGGGTTAGAGAAGTGAGCGTTGCCTGCAACATGCAGTGTGATGCTCTGCAGGACAAGCTCCAGAGCTGTCATTACAGTATCCTGAGGGCTGCATAATGCAAATATTATTCATCTTCCCTTTGGTGGCTCTTTATGATTGAGACTTTGTTTTGCTGTAACTAAAAACATTGCTTGGAGATCAGACCCGTTTACCAGGCATTGCTGCACACATCTAATTCGCAAACATACCTTAGAAATGCTTTGGGTCCCAGCAGATCTCTCTAGATCATACGCATGACTGTCACAAGTGGGATACTTGCAGCATTCATTCTTAAAAAATGTTTAAAAATGTTTCACTTTCTAAGGCATTGAATACTGTTTGCATTCTCTCACTACAAAATTAAGGGAGACAGTCCTCATCCACCAACCTATGCTACTACTATTATCCATTTATTTCCTAAGACTTACTTCATCCTCATGCTGGTTAGAGTTGAACACTATTAGCCATTTCCTATTAATATTATTACTATGGTTTAGAACAATTATTGGCAAATGCTTGCCAGCCTCCAGTCTAAAATGTCCTCTGCATGCCCCTCAGTTCCAAACCACCAAAACCTCTCCCTGCCAAAGGGTATAAAATGTCAAAAAGACAAGAAAAAAAATTCCCTAGCTCTGAGAAACTGCAGTGCCAAATGAAACCGTAGCACTCTTGGCACTTCCAAAAAATCAAGCAGTGTACATTCATTTCACTGTACCTCACTGCTAGCACCTGATCTAGCACAAGGAGTCCACATACACACAAAACCACATGCATATGCATATGCATAAATACATACATATACACCCTTCTGTAATGAACACTGCTTCTTCAGCATCCTCATGGGTAGGCCTTAATATTTCAGAGAAGGCTAGAAGGAAAACATGATGATCAGGGCCCTAACATTTCTGCTTCCTTGAAAAAACCCAGAGATTTTATTTAAAAAACACAGAATAAGCCAGGGTAGGCATCAATGAAAGTCTCTACATTCTAAAGTTCTGATGCCTAAAGTCATATGTGATGGTTTGCAAAACTTGGACTTGCCTCTCTTGGCCTGGCAAGGAGGTAACAGTTCAAGTGCAAGAAAGTAGCTGGGTGGGCAAGGAAGGGACTGAGATGAAGGGGCAGGGACCCAGTGTAACGGCCAGGAAGAAAAGGCTGCTGCAGTGAGGTTTGGGGGAGAAATGCTGAGAACTTTGGGCCAAAGGGAGAACCACGCTTGAGATGAACTTCAGGGTGAGTCTGCTCACCAGGTGTGATGGGGAGCTCGCACAGCATGGAGAGAAGCTTTCGGTGCATACAGTGACCAACAGCTATGGGAAAATCCACTGCATCAGAAAATCTCAAAACAGCCATGGGAAAAGGCTGGAAGATCACTCCCTGGTCACCAGGGACTATTCCTCCATTTCCAACAGGGGAGCTCCCTGGAGAGCATTCAGAGCTGGAAAGCACTGTGAGCTGTAAAGTTAAGGAATATTTTGTATGATTTAGCATACCCAGGCATTACCAAAGGTATAACAAAATTGTTGCCCCAAATAAGAATCAGAGCACACAAGGCATCTTCTCTGAGGCACCCTGAAAGCCACTGGAGTCAATCAAAGCAAAGATGACCATAATAATGTGCAAAAACCTGACAGTGAGGGAAGAGGATGGTAGGGAAGACGGCTCACCGCAGCACTTCCTAGCAGGACTGACAGGAGAGGCCAAGCACAGGCTCTGACAGGCCAGAAAACCAAGGCACACCTTCCAACAAGGTAGACTTTGGTGTCCCCAAAACTGTGGTCAGATCATGGGAGCAGTTAGAAAGACACCAAACTCAGCAGTCAGATACAGCAAAAGAATACTGAGATCACTGCACACATCAGGGGGCTGCCAGGTGGCTGCTGGGGTGTGGCACGCAAGGGACTCATCCTTTCTGCTCCCTGAAATGACACAACAGAACAAACACAGACAAAAGAAAGATGTAAGAGTGTGGCAGAAAAAGGAAGGTTGCAGGAGGGAGGAGACATCAGGAAATCAATCTGTTTGCAGAAGACTAGCAGGTCAGCTGTGCTGGCAGCATCTTCATAAGTATTTCTGAATAATGCTGAAGCAGTTTAGTTTTATAAGCATGGGGTCCTCTCATGTGGTTACTAAGCATGAATCAAAGACGCTGTGGTGCAGCACTGCCTTATTTTTTATTGTGCTTTCTTGAACATCTTGGGGTTGCACAGCCCCAGCAAGCACAGTGGGGCTGGAGGCTGGGACCACTCCCCTCCTCTCACCCCCTGGTGAAGGGAACCAAGGGTGGGCAGCCCTGGGTCACAGAAATCCCCCAGAAAGGGGCATATGAGGAGGAGCATGAGGCCAGGTCACTGAGTGGAGAAAGCTGGTGGGGGAAACAGGCAGGAAAAGGTGCTGTGGAGCAACAGAGCCCCACTGAGCTGCAGCAGCTCAGGCTCAGCATGGGGAGCTGCTGCTGTCCCATCCTTGGCCCCTGCACACCCAGCTGGCCCATCACAGAAGTACAGCCCTCTTGCCTCGCACCCACTGTCCTCCCACTCCTCCTCACCATTGTCCTCATGTTCCCCAACCTCAGGAGCATCACTGCAAAAGGGAAAGTAGGCAGAGCCAAAAGCCCAGCAAAGGGCAAAGCATCCCCAAAGGCCAGCAGGGACAAAGCCTGAGCAAAGAATGTCGGTTCTGGGACATGCAGAAAAGAGGGGACATCTGCTCCATCTGAAATCAAAGGAAAAATAATGAAAGTGGGCCATTAATTTTTCTTATGTATCTGGCTGGTTTCACTTTCTAGTTTTCCTGCCACAATTTCTGAGCTACAACTAATGGGAATTTTCCAATCAAAACAAAACGAGCAAATCAAACAAAACAGCCCTGCGGGACTGCTGCAATGGCAAGGGGGAGAGGAAGGCTTGTGAGAAGGAAAAAGTGAGACTGCAAGTGCAATGCTCTTATCTGGTCTTTTGTTAGATGATTTTAAAATAGCTATGACCCTTTTTTTCTTCTTTCTTTTTTGGGGTGCAAATGAGACAAAACCTATTTTGAGGAGAGGCTGTGCCTAAGCTTGTTTCTCAGTTCTGGTTGATAAAATGCACCAAACAACTCTAGTTCTCCAATTGCTCTGACCAGTGTTCCAGAGTCCTCACCTGCCCTCAGGACATGACTGAGGAGTCACCAGGGTTCCTGTGGTGGAAGTGCTCCCTCTTGACTGCGGATGGCTATCCTCTGAGCTGTATGTTGTGCTCAGACACAACAGGATAGAAAACCTGGGCCAGACAGAGCTGGATCCTCAGGTGGATGCTGTCCCACCCTCTGTGAGGCAGTGGACAAACACCTCCTCTGGGTCCAGCCATGCCAGTGGAGAAGACAGTCACCCCCCCACCACATGCTGCTGCTTGTCATTGCCCCTCCGATGAATGCCATCCCTGCCCCAGGCCTGCAGCAGGCTGCGCACACCTCTGCCAGTCAAAACAAGACAGTTAACATAAACAGAGCAATGAGCAGGTTGCTGCTAGCTTGGAGCCAGGGCAGTGAGAAGGCAGGGTGGTCACCTCGGCTGCTTGCAGAGTGCCTGCCTGGCACTGCCCTCAGGGGAACCCCACAGGCAGGCCCTGCAGCAGCATGCTGGCCCTGTTAGCAAAACACCTGTGGTGCTGCTGTGGTGTGGTGGCCTTCCTCGCGGCTGAGATGGGGACGGGAGGTCCCCTCTGGAATGCCCCAGGTGATACAACCTCCTCCACAGTGAAACCCCGGCCCCGCTGGAGTTGGTGGTAGGACTCCACTGGACATCAGTCACCCCAAGGTTTTACCCCACCAGTCGATTACTAATACATTTTGTAAAAATAGGTTCAGTGAATATCTTTGGGTGATTTCAGATGGCTTTTTCTCTGCTTTAGGAAAGAGAAGAATTGCTTTCTGAAAAATGCCTGTGCAAGTCCTACACTTTTTTTTTTTGCATCTTCTGCTGTTATTTATAGACTCTACAGATGGAAAAGACCCATTAGGTCACCCAGTGTTCCCTGCCAGCACAGGACTGTTCTCCAGCAAACATTTATTATGGTCTTGTTTAGACTAGTTTCACATGTTCCAAACAACGAGGTTTCTGCCACTTCCCCAGGGAGAGCAGTCAGTAAGTTCATACCACTGACCCACAGGAAGGCTCCTCCTCCTTTTCTTCAGGCTCTGTCTTCCCTCTTCATATGTTTTTTTCCATCTTACATTCTAATATCTATTTATCATGAGGTTTTTCCCTCATTTTTGCCTATTTCTATAGCCGCCCTTGCTCCATGGTGCACACAGCATTTAAGATCGTGTATACTGCCAGAGTGGCCCTTAAACCACCCCCTGTGTAATCCCCTGCTACCATGAATGAGCATCCCTTTCCCTCTGAGCTGTCCCCATTCTGGTGCTCTCTTCTCTAAGCAGTTCTCTGGTTTGTACAATACTTTCTGCTAATTGCTAGCCTGAAGTACAAAAGTGATATTGTAGGTGTGACCACCAAGGGAATTACTTCCTCTGCTCATCTCTATGCTGCCTGTTGAAACCCCAACCCAAATTGTAAAGGGAGCTTTGCTGGCAGAAGGCACAAGAGATTCACATCTCATTTACTGTCAACTACCTGCACAAAGTGTCTCTCAGTGGTCCTGTTTTCTGTACTTCCACAGGTGATTGAATGTGCTTCGGAGTATTTCTGTCCCATAGAGTTACTCGGGTTTTTCCAACTCACTGCAGCTTATAACTTTTATATTTTTAAAATAAAATATAAAACAATAATAAAAAATATAAAATAAAAACCTTGTAACTGTTTTCTCTATTGTCTGTAAAAAAAAGTGAGCCTTATACAGATAAAACACGAGGTACGAGTATAATATATATAATGCAGGCCTAACAGAGTAACTTCCTCTTTGGAAGAATATTTGGAACAGTAAAGAAATCAAAAGATTCTATTAATAAAGTCATTCTGAGTGTCCAGTTATAGAAGTTAGCCTTCTTCATTTGTTACAGAAAGCAGCATCTGCTGTTCCAAGAGAAAATCAAGTAGAAATAAGAGCATCAAGAGTGTTAAGCATTTTTCCATTAAATTAAAATACAGTTACAGAGTCAGTGCTAAATAACAGTTTGCATGAAACACGTTGCACATGTTCACACAAGAAAAACATAAAGAAATAGTTTTCTTTGTCCGTCTCACAATAAAGTGTGCAGAGCTCCACAGTTCACTAGTACTATTTATAAAGGAAAGTAACACAAAGCCAAAGCTGGTAAATTGAAAATACAGGGAAATCAAGACAAAAGCTAGCCCAATAACCACAAATGGAAGGGATCATCTTGTCAATTGAGAAGAAACATGAGGAATATGAATACCAGTTTTTTCCCTAAACCCTGAATGCTGATGGCTCCATCGTGCTTTAATTTTCTACCCCTACACATGCCCTGCTCTGCAAACTTCCCACATACTTTCACTTAATTTCAAAGTGGAGACCCTCTCTGAAATGGCACTGTAAACATTTCATTGTGGAGTCCCATGTTTGATGTCTGTCAGTGATTTACAAATCAAAACTGCTCAGTTAACAAGTAAAAAACAGATTTCTTTTTGTTTATTTCTCAGCATTGTAGTCTGCAGCATGAAAAGCAAACTCAGTGCTTTCCGATTCACGTATCCCCCACAATAAAGACTAGTATTCGGGGGAGAACCCACTGGTGGAGGAAGAGCTGGATTAGTATCTGGGTGGTTTGCCCTCCTGCTGTGGAGTCATCATGGCCAAGAAGGATAAAACTGTGCTGAGGCAGTATGGCCTCCATACCACAACCTTCTGACAGCTGCTTGCAGTCCCTTTCCATCAGATAGATTATCATGTCTGGAGCTCTGCTGGCAAAGTGGTGGTTTCAGCACTTGCTAATCCACTTTCATGCAAAATCTACCAGGTTATCTTAGATGGTTTAAACTGAATTAGCCCTGCTGCTACTGCCTAAAGTAGATTAGGAGATGCTTATATCATTTCTCCAGACAGAAAGAGCTAGCAGGGCACAGTCACAAGAAGGAAGCCTTTCTGGCAGGCACGGACAGCCTTAGCCTCTGGCAAGCCAGAATGCAACACCCAGCTGGATGGTCCATCTCCACCTGCCTCCTTGTCTGTATAGCACCACTGCCCCTCTACCTGGCTAGTTCCAGAACATCAGTGAATATTCCAGACCGGATCAGATTTGGAGAAAGAATCAGGAAACCAAATCCTGGAGGAGAAAGGACATGTGGATCATGGCCACTTCGTTAAAGAGTTACGATGCTGCAGAAGACCTATCGCCAAATTAATGATGTTTTCCATCGTAACAGTACCACTCTTCAGGCTGCCCAGCTCACAGCTAATTGGCATCCTGACTTCTCTCCGAGGCAAACAATTATTCTGAGTGGAGAGTGGAATAGGAGAAATCACAGTGTGGAGAAAATAGGAGGTGCTGGTACAGAAAGAAGGGGGTCAGGAAGCCCTTCTGTGAAGGCATCATGCTGAATTTTTGCTAAAAGTGTTGTAAGGCAGAAAGAGTCATGTTAGTCCCAGCTTAGCCACTTAAGCATTTGCTCCTGTGAGCTCAATTTAAACACATACTTACATGTCTCACCAAATGAAGTCCCAGCCCTACAAGTACTAGTCACTATACAAAATAAAGTGCATTCCCAAATGGTGTGGGGTCAGGGCCTTGGATGGACTTGGGCTTCTGCTGAAGTATTTTCCTGAACCAGACAATAATAGCGATACAATTCACAGTGTTTGATAATGAGACATTGTGTTATCTGATGCAGAAATTAAAGATGAGAAAGGAAATGAAAATCTTACCTCTAATAAGGAGTTACACTACTAGTATTAAGGTAGATGCTTCCACCTAGTGACTTATAGCAGTAGCTTAATAGATTTTTTACTTTAGAAGGCTGGATGACCGTTGCAGCAGAAAATGAAATTACAGAAAAACATCATTCATCATCTGTAGTCAAGAAGAGACACGGAAACTTACCTTACAAAGGGGGTCTATACGTTCAGACATCAGCAATACTCAGAGTGTCCTTTCCACAGACAATGCTGGCCCAGTGCACGCACTCTGATTCACCTCTGGATAAATGGCTACCCCACTATTTCTGGCTGTGCTACTGATAATCCTGCCCCCTCCAAGCCAACATATGGCAGAGCAGGAAGGATAACTCCTGGTGAAAGGAGGTGTTTCTGACATCTTTGCAGTAGGGAGGTCACCAGAATGGCAACTCCATCAAAGCTATTTCCAAACTTTTCCTTCATTTTTAAAACACTAGAACTGTCGGGGTTTTGTGTTCTTTAGTAGTGCAAACGCATGTGTGCTAGGTCTGGCTTGCCAGTGCATTAGCAACAGCAGCAGCTTCAGAGCCCAGTACTGTTATCCTTCTCATCTACACTTATCTTCCTCCTCTCAAACTCCCATGACTTTATACACACCTGCATGTGCCAAAGTTACTGACTTGAGCCCTTACAGCAACACTCAACAAAAGATATAAACTCAAAAAAAGATAAGTGCTTAATTAAAAAAAACTTTTTAAAAAAAGCTTCAGGATTGCAGACTTTAGCAGAGATCCTTAGGCTTTGATGCCTAACGACTCTACAATAAATGGGGAGCAGTAAGTGGCTCTGCAAGAATCAGTCTTGAATAGGCATCTGTCTAAAATCATTCTCATCGACTTCAAGATATATCCTGAATCTTGTCCCTCTCTGGAAGTGCCACATCCAGGACTAACAGGAGATGTCTGCTCACCTGGAATCCACATCCTGAGAAGCTCTCTAAAGGGTTGGCTGCTACTTACATCCTTCCTCCCAAAAAACGTAAGTTTTGTCTTTTCAGACACTGCCAGAGGAGAAGCCCCGCTAATGCAATTGTTTCAAGGTTAATGCAAGGCATACATTCTGCTTGCAAGGAGTCAAGCCCTTCTGTCCTGTTGCCCTGTGGCCTCAGCTACCAGGTTGTGGGCTCTACTGGTTGGGAAGGGAGTGTGGAAGGAAACTTTAGAGGAGACTGGGCATCCCTATGCTAAAGGTCTAACCTAAGTAACTCACCTGAGGGTTTCACTGTAGCTAGTGGACAGAAGTGGGCAGAGGACAACACATTAGTAGATGCAGAAGTAGTCAACAGAAATTAGATTAAATATTGCCTTGATCTGTTCCTTATTTCCTCAGAGCAAATGAATGTTGCTCTGATTTCCCAGCTGTGCTTAAGGATGTGCTGTCAGTCTGCAGTAGTTTTGGACATGACCAGAGACACTATTATAGGCACATGAGAACCCATCAGAGAAGAATAGAGGAAGCTTTGGGGGCAGCTAGTGGGTATTTTTGCTTCAGTTTTGAAGTAAGGGTTCCCATTTCTGTCTATTTCCTCCTCTGTGTTTACACTGAACCTAATTTTTCTTTGGCTCTGGTTTTACTCCCTGTGGTCATTAAGAACTGACCTGTAAGGCAGTGAGCAATATACCTTGAGCAGATAAGTACCAACCTTATCTCGAATCTCATGGTTTACCCCTTTGAAGTTAAGCAAGTATCTCTGTGTTTAGTTGACTTGGGACCTAAACCAGTAAATGCATGACATTGACAGTAGAACTCAATGACCTTGGTTCCCCTGGGCAAGAAATCAAGAGGCAGTGGCAAGAAAAAAAACCTCGATTTTTTTTTTTTTTTTAAAACAAATAAATCTCAAAGTTAGCGGTGTGCCCAAAAGTATGACAATTTTTAAGAATAAAACAGATTTACTCATTTTGGTAGATGACATGTAATCTGTACACAGCTTCACTTCTCATGAACTTCTGTAACAAAGCTAATTCCCTTGTTAAAAGCTTTGGTGCACTCCCATAATTTTAATGTATTCCTATTCTCTTACTGTACAGCTGTAGTCGTTACAATGCTAATGGTTTTGCTAGTGTGTTCTCTCTCATTTCTGCTTTACTGAACCAATGTATATATATATTAACCTCTCACTAGTTAATGAACTCTGGTAGCTAGGACACTGCTCTAGATCTAGCTGAGGTTGGAAAGGAGGGGGAGTGCATTATCATCTGGCAACTTCTAGCTATTTCATGTAAATTAATTGTTAATTGTACTCCAATAATAGTGTCAAGGCATCTCAAAACCTAAAAAAAAACAAACACGCCACCATCAAGCACCGATAACTTGGAAAAAATGTATGTCATTAAGATTCTTACTGATAATTTCAATTACATCAGGGAAACATAGGAAACAATGTTCTTCTGTCAACAGCGTAGGTAAACAAGGGCTTTGGTCATTACCTTCCCATCACCTTTAAAGGTCATCACCTTTAATGATCACAACCCTCTGAGCTACTCACCAGTTGCAAAGCTAAGTGGGACTATTCATCCTATCAGAAACACTTCAAGTCACTGAGTCAACTCCCGAGGAAAATGCAAAACACTTCTTCAAAGCTCTTGTTCTAGATTTATACCACACTATAATTTTATCTACAGTCATTGAAATATCTGTATTTTATTAAAGTAAAATATTTGGATTTATAACATTTGAATGTTTAATACTACGCACACATACATGCATTCACACGTGTACAGGCATACATATGTTAAGTTTTAATTTTCTGTGTTATAATCTATAAAAACTTAATACAATTTATTGCAGTGCAGAAGACCTATTTTCTCTTCCCTTCTTGTGACAGTTTCTCTCTCACCCACATGGTTTATATGAATGATATTTATAATGGAGCTAGTTTGACCTGATAGAGCCTCAGTGAATTTACTGCTGTTTCTGTCCCACTGTAACTGAACCTGACAAGAACCAGAAGAATCCAGAGTTTTATTTTGGGCTTTACAGGCTTTTCCTCACTCCTTTTTTTTTTTTTTTTGTGCCTGCACGGGGTTGGCAGCTAAAGACAACCTGCATATTCTGCAACAACAGATAGTTGTTACGCTGCAGGACTTGCAGGATGAGATGAATTGCTCCTTTGATCACAGCCAGAGTCAATTTGCCCTGGCTAATAACTGGTTTGTCAAGGAAAAAAAAAAACAAACCAACAAACACCTGAACAATAGAATTTTTTCTTTATGAAAGAAATGTAATCTTTCCCTTCATGTAATTAAAAGTTGTAGTGTTCACAAATAGCACGTTGCATACAATGATTAGCCTTACTATTTTAAATGTACTGCTGTATCTTCCAAGAATTAATAGGATTTTGAAAATAGATGAGTATTTCCTCTTTGTTGAGACAAACATATGTTTCTGCTCATCAAGATTTTTCTCTCTAACACTGCATATAAAAATGAAACAGCTTGCCTAAGTGCTCTGGGTGGTTCAGAGAAAAGATGAATGGGATTTAGATTTCATCCCACTAAGGAGGAAAGTTGCTCAGGCATAGGCAAAGTTGTTATTTTAGAGTAAGCACGTGGTAGCTACAATCAAACATAAAGTTGCTTTTAATGACTGGTTTTGGTTTTGATTTTCTCCAAGCATTTTTACATCATGATACATTTCTGCTGATCTCAAACACAATTGTTTGTTGTAAAAACAATTGCTACAGACCAAAAAAAATTAACTGAAGGCTTATGTCATGTGAGCAACATGTTTCTTTTGTAACTTTAAGGTACTCCAAACCCAACTTCCCTGAAGTACATGAACAAAACTTCAAGAAACTGCACTCCCAGTAATTCATACTAGAATCCAGTACAAGCTCTTTTTTTTCCAGAACATATCCACATTTATTAGCAATCACCAGATGGGATCCCAGGGTAACCTCAGGGAAGAAAACTAATGGCTTTCCCATCAAGTCATATTTGGATATGATCCAGTCACTGTTAACATATCCAAATTCATTAGGAGCCACTGAATCCAAACTCTGTTTAACACAAAAAGATACTTGGGAAAGATCATTTTGGAAATTATTTCATTTCCTACCACAGCAAATTCACATTACATCTAGAAGTGAATGAAAGCTATGGGTCCTCTGTTTCTCATGAAACAATCTCTAAAGATATCAGGGTGGACCAGAAGCTGCATTCATTGGTTTACATTTTTGTGTTAGTGGGGTTTCCAAAAGAAACAAGATCTTAAAATGTAGAGATTGGGAATGAAAGAGAATATAATAATAATAATTTTTAAAAACTTTTCAAATGTATTTTGAAGATTAATTTACATTTGAAAAAGTCTTGCAAAAACTTTTTTGCACATTTTATTTTCATTTCTTGTTCTTTAAAGAAAGCTGGAACTTCAGCTTCTCTATTATTTTTTAACCTTTAATCTTTGCTATTGCTGTGCCTGTAAACAAAATCCCCATCCACTAAAATTGGCAAGTTTAGATACAACCTAAAAGTGGTTTATTTACATATATTTATGTAAAAAAAAATATATATCTAACTTACATTTTTCATGTGGGAATCTATTTCTCCAAGTTAAGCAACATTTATTTTCTTATAATTCAAAAAATATTTTTCAGTTTTAAATATTATTCCATAAATTTGTTCAACTGCATCGCTGCATATTTGTTTTTTAAATGACTGCTTAGATAAATATTTTTTCTTTGTGTCTTTATTACAGAGTAAATCTTGTACTTTTAAAATGCTTTTTCTAATTTTATATTATCTTGCCTGTATCTTAATCCTGACATACATAAGATTATTTTATTTTTCTCAGCTTCAATGACAGTTGCAGGAAAGGATGCCTTTGTTGTAACACTGTTTGTTTGTAGGAGAACAAAATTTTTTTCTATGCATTCCTAAAATTAAAAACTTTTTTTTTGGTGAACGCATAGAAAACAGTTTTTGTAGTTTCAAAACTAATGCTAACCTAACACAAACTGTTATCCTTTTTGGTGTTTCTGAGGTTACTTTTAGAATTTTAAAAAATTCAATTCATTTTTAACCATGTGAAACTGCTGGTTTAAATTATTGCACATCATTACATTTGGACAATGAAAACAACACAGGCATTTTAACTTGTCTCTGGTCAACTTCACTTCTGGGTTTCCCTGACACAGGACCTTAGCTGAAATCACCACATGGAGATTTTAAAATCCAAATAAACCAAGAAAATATATAACAACTCTCTTTTCACTGAGTTTCTTAAATTTTCATTAGAACATTTCAGTTGATTGATAAGAGGCTTTTCAAGAACCTTCCTTTTAAAAACAAAACACTGTGTATCAGTAGTCATGTGTCACTTTGTCTCCATTTCTGGAAAAATTACATGTTTAAGGGTAAAAAAAAAATAGATTGGGGAAGCATTCACACCAAGTAGCAGTTTTAGTTTTAGTATAATTGTAGAGAAATCAGTAAAAATATTAAGTGGTTTTACACATTTAAATGTCACTTCTTCTTGGGACAAAATATCTGACAATAATTTTAGCAGTTTTTCAGGCAGTTAGGAACAGGGTGAACCTAAGAGCACTAGGGATACCCACAGCAAAGCCCCACAGACTATTGCAGAATATCGCAGTATGCAACATACACAGCGTTAAGCGTTTTCCTGCAATTAATACATGCCCCAATTGGAAACCAATGCTATTTCTTAACCGAAAAAAATAAACGTACAGGGTGTTAGAGACGTGATGTCTCGCACGGCTGGAGTCACGTTCAAAGGCTGGTCTGGCTCCCTCCTGCTGCCCTCAGGGCCGGGCCGGGCCCTCAGTGCTCCCGCCGGTGTCGGTGCCACCTACCGGGCAGCGGCTTCCGAGGCAAGCGCCGGGGCGCGGGAAGGCTCCCGGCCCGCAGCACGGGGACGGGGCGGGCAGAGCAGGCTCCTGGTCGGATTGCTCCCTGCACGGAGGCTCATTCGTCACAGCGCCTTTCCCTAAATATCCAGAGGTGGTCCATTGGGTGATGCCAGAAATACATTTAAGGGGAAAAGGGCTGAAGCCACTAAACTAATTTCATCCGTGTCACTGCTGAATTTGAATCGCTTTTAGGAGGTGATGCCAGTGACTGCTACGACAGATAATCTTATCTCTCTCAATACTGGTGAATTTGGATGACGCTGTTAAGGTCAGTGAAATGCTGAGGTAGCAACCAGGGCATACACTGCCTGGCATATACTTCTTGCTTCCTCCACCTCCCGTCACTGTTAGAGGGCAATCACCAGACATGGAAGCACAGATTCAGTTCCCACTGCTGGGAGTATCTGTCAGGAGCTTGTTAAGGAGTTAAGACAAAAAGCTACTTTTCCATAGGAAAGGAGAAAAAAAAAAAAAAAGACAAAAAAAAAGAGACAAAAAAAAAAGACAAAAAAAAAAAGACAAAAAAAAAAAAAAGACTCCTGAAACGCCAATGTCTACAATTATGAGGGGATGAAATTCTGGAGATAAGCTTTGATAGCATGTGTTAAGGACATGCATTGGCTGTCAGCATCTTACTGGCTGGCTAAAGAAACAGAACCATAAATTACCTTTTTTTAACTTTTATAAGAATCTTTCTAAAATAGTGGACACTTAAGAGGACTTCACAGGTTAGTACTCATTTTAAACAGCAAGAAAAATAACAAGAAATCCACATGCAATTTTCTTCCTCAAGAGAAAAAGAGAAGATGTAGTGCTTGACATGCACTCAGTTACCTCTTTAAAAAGGATGCATAAAAATGTAGGTATCTCTATATAAATACACCATACTGTATATTGGAGCAATGGTTCCTAAAGTTATTGTATCAATAGACCAACCTGTAGTCTTTCCCATGGATGATCTTACACTTGGGAAATTAAATTTTTTTGCTCTTCCACACAACAAAAGCCAAGTCCAGGCAAGTATATGGACCACACTTTGGCTGCAGTTGCTCTAGAATAATCATGGCTGTGTCATTTTCACAAGAACTCAGACAGCCTTAAGAATATTAAGGAGAGAAAAAAATAATCAAAGTGTCTGAGGGCACCAGACTGGGGTTCAGACAGGTCAGTCTGCATCTCCACCACCAGCTTCCCACATAACCTGCTGCACTTTGGTCTCTGGCTTCTTTCGTTGTATCCTCTGACAATACCACCTTTCAGGGGGTGCAAGTAGTTCAGAAAAAAGCAATGTATCATACCTTTCTTAATTCTCACAATCAGTTTAAAGTATATTTTTGCACATATTCTTTATATTAAGTGAACTAACTTGAATTTTGCATTTGGAGTGAAGATATTCAGTAGCAGCAGTGGTCATGATCTAATCCCGAGACTGTGAGAAAGAAGCTGTTGAAACACAGCCGTCCTTCTAATCCTTCACAGAAATCTTTTGTATTCACTTGAGACAAATTGCAGCTCTGATCCGCTCTGTACTAAGTTCTGTCACATTTTGCGGAAGCAAAATGGACAGAAAGTAACTGTAAGGCTTATAGTGCCAGGCCAGGAAGTACAATCAACACATCTAAAAAGTTCTTCTTGCATTCACAGATGTTAGAATCTGTCAAAGCCAAGTTTACAGCATGTCTGTTGACGAAGTAATGTAAAGACTCAAGGTAGCAAGCTGTAGCATGGAATAGCTATTGCACCTATACATTATCAATTTGTCAGCTTTCAAAAAGGAGACGTGGTACATGTTTTACATAATGGCAACAGGTATGAATGGATCAGCTGGACTGAGTTGGATGAGCAGTACTGGAGACAAAAAATGTGCCTTTGTGTTCCAAAATACTGTCCACAAACCCAAATTCTGGTTAAAAGCAAAGTTTTAAAATGCTATAAAATCTACACCCAGACTTTAGGAGACTTGCAAGAAAATTAAGTGCAATTAGGGAGAAAAGATGCTAAGTAGTAGTTTACCAAACCAGAATCTCATAACCTTCATTGTCTCCTGAACAGTTGATTAGACTGAAATTGGAAGAAAACAAGTCACTGCTTGTTTGCTCTCAGTATACAAGCCCTTCATAAAGCAGACCTCACGCTACCTTGCGTAGGACCCTTGATACACAACCCTCTGTGGCCATACCATGTCCCGTTTCTAACATTTGAGACCTTTTGTATGTGTACCAAATAAATCAGAGACCTGTGACAGTGATGTTAAAGTTATTAGGAAGAGGGAGAGGGGGCAGCGCAAAAATTATCCTCTTCCTATTCTGCCTTCTCTTTCCCTTTGACTACTGTTGCTAGTGATAAGGGAAAGTTGAAATCAGAACACTGTAGTAGTGTGGGAATAAAAGCACAGGGGGAGCATGGGGCTTGTCAGAACTGTGCAGTGTTTATCAAACCGAAGAAAGTTGTGGTTCTCTCTTACTTTTAGCTCAGAAAAAAAGAATTAAAAACCCCAATGTCTATTTCTCCTGAAGTAGGAAATCATGAATTGGGCAGTGCAGCTGGAGAAGGGATAGGCAAAAGTTGAAGAGCCTCTTTTTGCAGCAGTGAGCGATCAGATGGCTCAATCCTCCTCTGAAACCTCACCCTTAGGTAAGTTAAAGTTGATGGCAAAACCCTGGCCTGAAAAAGAGCAATTCACAGCTATGGCTTCAAACTCTAATTATAGCCACAACTGCCATAACTCAATTAAGACCATGCCACTCAGAGGAATAGATTGCTCTGCACTCCCACATTTATGCAGTGCTAAGGCTGTAGTCGTATAATCTCTAACACCAGACAAATTCACACTACAAACCTGATACAGATCAGACATACAGCTTCCATCAAATTCGCTAGAACCATGCAACTCTTCAGGCTGCAGGAGGAAAAGGTAGCAGAGTATAAACAGACATACAGTATAAAGCCTTTGTATAGATAAAGGAGGGCTACTTTTGTTTTTTAAAAACCAAACAATATGTATGACCATGTATCAGAGGAGCACCTTGCATCCTCAGGATGTGGCTATCCAGTACTAGGTCTCCCCAAACCAGACTTAGTCTAAAACCACAGTGACAGCTGCAGGTAAAGCCAAAGATAAAGCAAACTGAAAGAATCTGTACAGGCTCGCAGCTGACTATATTCATCAGTGGAGCCTAAGCTGTCAGCGTTTTAGCAAAACGTAACAGGGACTATAAGATAAAGAACGCTGACCTCAATTATTCTAATGCTACATTCTCCACTGAATAACTTTCAAAACCACTATTCAATGCATTTGCTTGACTTAATCTTCAGAACCTCTCCCCATCTTCAAAACACTGCACTGCAAAGTGACTGCACTGAGCCGCTAATGCCACAGGGAAATGGTGGCACGAGATCAGTGCTGAAGCAAAAGGTCTGTCTCACACAGCCCTGCCTTCACCAGCTATTTGTTCCCAGTCTTGGATTGCCTCCTACTGACAGTGCTTTTTGTACAGAAAGGCTGTAAACCAATTCAGCTGAAAAAATAGGGGGAAAATAGGAATATTTCCAGCATATCTCAGCTAGGTTAGTCTCCCAACCCACCTGACTATACAGTGCAGAAAAGCAGGTGTCCCAGAGCACAAACAAGTTACCAGAAAGGCCCAGGAACTGCACCACCACCACCACCAGTTATTTGAGGCATCTGAAATAACTCACTTTAAAACAAAGTCTTGCATACTGTGCCAAAAAGGGCAGACGTCTTCTCAGGAAACTGCCAACAATCTGTAGGACATTTAGCAATTTGCTGATGCAGTTTTTATACTGTATACACACACACACACACACATTTTATAGTACAGAAACATTTCAATAAAATGACAGTATTTAATTCTTTCAGCTCTGACATTTATGCTTGTAGTTCAAAACTGCCTATGTTATTTCCCACACCTTTTGTAGATCCATGAAATCCAGCTACCACAGCACTTTGCAGGTAGGTGGCAGAGTTACAGTGGTAGGAAGTTTCAACAAAATAGTTTCATAATAGCACAGTTACACAGCAGAAAACTGAACTGACAGTGCTATTTCAGTTATACACTTTTAGACTTCCATCAATTTTCTTAATCAATTCAATCACAACCTAAAAAATTTTTTGAGATAAAGATCAATGAATTATGATATCATTAGAATGCTGGTTTTAGAGGCAGATAACTTCTCTGAAAATCCCCAAGGACTTTTAAAACATGTATTTCAGCCAAAACCTAGTATGTTTAAGTTAGTTTTCTATTGTGAAGAAGTACAAATGATTTTCTTCATGAAGTGATCAAACAGAATGTTTCAGATTCAACAATGCAAATCAAATATTCAATGACAACTAAAAGTTTGGTAGTCACATTCAAAAAATATAGCTGCTCAAAGCAGATCTAAAGCAAATTTCAAATACAAAATTACCACATCCATACATAGTATATGCTCAAACCCTAGAAGGTAGAATTTTGCTGCTGCATCTGTGACTCAGCCTCTGAGGTTATAACCATGCTGCACATTTAGCCAGGTTCCTGCTGTCTGTCTACAAGCGAGCCTTCAGCCTGGATTATAGACCCCACCCAGCAGGGCTCTCAAAATCCTTTCCGGCCCAGAGAGAGCTCTGCTTCACCTGAGTGAGCTGTGATGTTGTACACAGTACATTGGTACTAGACTAAGACCTACCTTCCAGCAAAGGCAAGGGTTCATTCCTTTCTTACCCTGTTTCAGCTCAAAAAAATCAAACAGGATGTCTTAAAATATCTATAGTTTAAGTGAATCTGTTTGACTTCATCCTGGACACCATGAAGGAAACACCTCACATAGCCAGTATTGTTTCACCTGTAGGAAATAACTGCTAAACAAAAGATCAGTGCAGCATCTGCCATCTCTCATTTGAGAGTCAAATCCTTAATCTGGTCTCAAAAGCAGTACACTTAAATTTGTGCAACAAAGCTCTGGGCTAGGTCATAAAAGAAGAAATAAAGAGTATTCAGTTGTGCAGATCATTTTTTGTTCTAGAGGAAGAAGCAGAGGCAGAACTGGAACAATTCCAGAGGAGAGGGTAATGCAAGTACAGCGGTGGCAGCCTTAATTGATTAAATTGGGACAGAGAGTATGGCTGCGCACCTGAAGAATGAAATTAACTGACTCTGAAGCCGTACATTTAAATGGGGAGTATGCTGCCAGTCTGATTATCTCCACTCAGGAAAAGCAGCCTGCTTTCCCACCAGCAGCCGCTTGAAAGTAATCTGATTTACAAACAAGCACATCAAAAATAGCACTGTGCTTACTCTACAGAAAAAACCCAAATTGTTAGCACTTAAGCCTAAGAAGCTCCCCTCCACAACTCTCCAAAGCACACATTAAGCAAAATACAGCCTATGTCACTAAAATAGTAAAGAAATACTGACTGTCCATTCCATTTCTGGATAAACACAATTATGAACCTTAAAGAACACTTTTCTCCCTATTAATCAATTTTAAGGTAGTACTAATCTAAATGCTATCATACTCAATACTGAAATCTAGACCCATTTAATAAAACAATCTATTTTTAGTGAGGATATTATCAACTTAATGTGAATGATTTTAAAGTACAAAGTTATTAACAACATATAATTTGGTTAACTTTGATCTACACATATTGCCAAGTCTCATTAATTGTCAATGTATATGAAAACAGAAGATGCACTGGTATTTCCTCCAACACCTTTGTAGTTCTTTACCTAAGCAACAAAATATTTTTCCCCTAACAATAAAAATTCCGAAGTTTTCTATCAGGTTGAGTTCTTCTTAATGGATTTTAGCACAGTATAAGCAAGTATAATTACTTTAAAAAGAATAAATCCTATTTCCTATGCCCAAGTTATCACAAAAGACATATCACGACTTGTGGATCCCATCTTGGATGAAGCTGGATGAAAGTTATTGATGAATGGTACTTCAGCTGGCAACACACTGTAGGACCGGTACTATAATTATTTCCATCCTTGAAATGAGAGACATTTTAAAAGCACAAGCTTTCAGGGCAACTAGTTCTTGCATCTGTCATCACATGTTATTGCTGAGTAATATGCAACCAACTGTAGCTAATCACACATAAATGGCATCTGTTACACAATTATGCAATATTTTATCCTATGCCCACACTGTAAAGAATGCTAGATGAGTACCATTTTAAAAGGAATAAAAGGCCACTGAAAATACACACAGAAAAGTAAATCCTCATTTACTTTACTAAAACTTGGAAAATCCTAAATAAAACAATGTTATTTCCAATCTGTGTTTGCATTCTCTCATATTAATAACAAAAGAATGTTTTCCTTCCAGTTATTTAGTTCCTACAATGTTTTAGTTATAGACAGCAGTGAAATACTTCTTTGTTCCAACAACTTTCTCTTTGCAAATTAGTCAGACTGACACTGTCTTTTTACTTATAGAAGTTTCATGAAGCCTTGGTGTTGATTTCAGTGTATAATCTCTTTTAAAATACATGTTAAAACCCCATTTTTGTAACTACCATATGTTAAAAGCAACACAAAACAGTGCAACAAAAGTAATTTTACAGAATAATTTAAAGGATATGGCGAGCTTACAGAATCCTTTGTTTAAATTTACTAAAAGACAAGTTACACTGACAAAGACCACAGTACAAAAACCATTTAGTTTAATTACTTCTGGGATTCCTTTTAGCATTTTCAGCGTTCACAATTTAAAAGATGAAGACCCTGCCCCCCCCCAAGAAAACAGGTAGCCACAGCTTAGTCTATTCAAAGGCACTCAGCATGCTTTTTGGGTTTTCTTTTTTCAAGTTTGGCAGACACCCAATTGATATTGCTTTCATCATTTGCTGGCCTAAGGGTCTCTTCAAAACTTCATGTAACACGCAGTGTTACATGTATACTAACTAGTATACTAATTATACTCTGTGACCAAGCACAAAAATGTACTTATTTAGGATATTTATTTTGCAAGTAAAAAATTCATGATCTTACAAAATTGGCTTTACCAGGCTAGGCCTTTGGCTAGTTTTGATTTTTTTTTCCCTTTAACACGCTGTGCCTTCAGCTTCTTTCTCTGCCTGGAATTCATCCATATTGGGTACTGTCCATGCTTGTCCAGAAGCGTTTTCTTGTTTCGTTTATTATCTATGTCCATTTTGCAGTCATCTGAAAAAGAAAGGTATTTACATGTAGTGAGCAAAATACATTAATTAGCTTCATAGAAGCTATTTTATTATTAGATTCACAAAAATTATGCAAAAATATCCCTACACACAACAGTATTTCTATGTAGAGAGCTAAAGGCTTTATACACTGAAAGCTCGCTCCAAACCAATACAACTGCAACCCAGGAAGTTCAACAGCTGATGGTAAATATTCAGAATTTTCCCTAAAGGCCCATCTCTTGGCAAAGCACCTTATTCTTTAGTCTGCCATCTGTTCCAATACTGTGTCTAAAAACATTGTGTGTGGTCTCCAACAAATGCTGCAACCATACAGGAAGCCATAGGCTTACTGAAACATATGCACAATTAAACACTTTTTATGATGTAACATTTAAGATCCGTTCTAAAAAATTACATTAATTTGAGTGGAAGATGAAGAAAGTAAAAAGTCTAAGAAAGTAAGGAGAAGAACAAAGAGAAAAGCTGAAATACAATGACAGTACGAAGCATGAGCCAGTGATGCTACAATTGCTTCAAAAAGCAAGCATGAGGTCAAGTCTAATATATTTAGAGACAGAAATAGAGGACTAATCTCTAGGATCAGGAAGACTACCTGTGACACAGTCACTCCCAAGAACAGCATTCCCAGCTAGCTAACACCACATGAATGTCATGTCTCGCTGAGACAACAAGGCTACAAGAGGAACACCTCAAGGAAAATAAAAAATCAGTACCTCAAGAAAACCAATTCTACGTAAGATTCTTCTCTGATTCCTGTCCTATCATATGACTGAGGTTAATCTGTTACATGAATTTTGACTGCAGAAAAAGCACATCCACAATAAATGTCAGCTGCCATATTAACTAAAGAAATACTCCTAGACAAAAAATATCAGCTCTTCACATAGCACGTTTTCATCATACTTTGCAATGTCAAGGATGCTGTAGGAATCAGTAAAAGGAAGAAACCTACTGAACAGAAGTAGTCAAAGGACATAAAGAAAACCTTAAAGGGTTTAAAGAAAGCATTAAAGGAGTTAAAGACAAAGAGAAAAGGACCAAGAAAAAAAAGCTGTACAAGTAGGTAGTTGAAGCAGACTCAATGGATATTATTACCTTGAAATACAATGTACATGCCTACAAAGTTTCAAAAACAGCTACAAACCATTTATGACCAAAGGTTAGCCAGATCTTCCTATTTCTTTTTCTTTTTTTTCCTCATAACAAAAACTGGGGAAAAAAATATTTCACAATGTGCTGTGAAAAATACCTTAATGTACCACAGGAAAATATCCCTAACACATCTATATACCTTCTTAGGCTGGAAAATCATTCACCTATCTATGGAAAGTGCTAGTCTAGATGAAACCTTCAGCTACTTCAGTCCCTTATAACATTTTGCAATGTGAACTCCCTTGTGTCCACAGCTAGTGCTGAAGAGTCCTCTCAAAGACAACACCATCATTTTCACAAAACTTGTAGTTGTTTCATGAAATAAATATATATACACACACTTAGGTATTTCTGAGGATGCTGTCTCTCTACAAAGGCTGAGTGAAACTGGCCACTTGTAGAAAAGTTGACAGCAGTTGGAACGGGGTGTAGGAATGACAGCTAGCCAGGCGTTTGCTTCAGAAACTAGGTTTAAGACAATGTTTCCTCCAGCTTCAGTATCAGTAGGCCAACAATGTCCTAAAACATTTTGGAAATTCAATCCTAAGAATCCCATAAAGAACTTTTACACCTAGTTTATGGGACAAATCAGAACCATGGACAAAATTACAAATTATGCTCTAAGCTACCCTTAATTGGGAAAGTATTTTTATATAGCATTCTATTTCTATTTTCAATATAGTTTACAGGTTCTGCTATTCCTCCTCACAACACTTTCCTCTCTTTCCTAATTTCTGAAATACTGACAGAACTGGCTGTGTGACTGACAGTGATTACTAGCATTATTCTATATCCCCACTGTGGTGTCTCAAAAGACTTCTGCATGCCACATAAAAAGCTTAAATCAGCTGAAGTGGCATAAATTGGAGAAGAAAAAAGGATGATGATTTAGTTTAGACCGCAGTTTTGGAGAAAAGGTGTCTTTCTGACTCCTGTCCAATATATAGCTATTTAAAACCTTTGTTTCCACTTCCTGGGTTATTTCCTATGCAGATTACATCCTATTCAAGCAACAGAGAGGAAGACTGTGGCACCTAATGCCACATACTCCCATACCATGTGCAATGTGGCATTAATTAGCATACAAAACTAGGGTCCTTACTACCCCTAGCTTGAGACAGTAAAGAGGGGAAAAAACCCAATCATTCCATTATTGACAAAAATCTCTAAAAAAATTACTTCAGATTCAGGACCAACTTTTACTATATTTAGTGTCCCACTTACACTAGAAGGGAAAATATACTCTATCTCCAGTTTAACCGCAAATATCAAGCTGTGAATCCTCACTTATCTGTCTTCACAAAGAGATATCACTCTATGAGACACTACATACTTTAAATCAGAAGCTAATAAGCTTGTTCCACAAGTGAACAGATGCAATACAGATCGTTAATGTTGCGAGATGACCAGATTCAGTGATTTAATAACATCTTTGGGCTTTAAAAGATAAAGATTTGGTTTTCCAACTCACTATTCTTGACCTAAAATAATTCTAAATCTGATCACGACAGTGAAAGCCAGAGGAATACCCCAAGTCGTCCCTGCACGTGGGTGACTGCAACAGAAGAAACTGGTAGAGTGTAAACCACGCTTTAAGCGTGACGAGGGACAGGAGAAGGCGGCCAGGCGATCAGCAGGCAGGTCTTGGGCAACCCAGGGCCCGCGAGAGCCGACGCGGCACCTCGGCCTCCCGCGGCGCCTGGTCTGGTTCGCCAGCCGGGCCCTCCCCGTAGCTCCAGCGCCGCCCTGCGGGAGCCCAACTCACCCCCCTGCTCGAGGACCTTCTTGGGGGGCAGCACGGTCGCCACCTCCTTGACCTCCTCCATGGCGACATCCGCGTTGGTTCCCAGGATCTTT
Source organism: Athene cunicularia (assembly GCF_003259725.1). Lineage (NCBI taxonomy): Eukaryota > Metazoa > Chordata > Aves > Strigiformes > Strigidae > Athene > Athene cunicularia. The sequence goes on along the minus strand of NW_020799092.1, from coordinate 45,276,701 downwards.
TTCAGCCTCTCCAGCTCCTTGGGCGCGTTCTTCTTCCTCTTCTCCGCCCGCATCTTCCTCCTCCACTTGCTCCTCAGGCTCTTCGCCATCTCCTGGGGGGAGGGAAGAGGGACACAGTGAGGGCGAAGCAAGCGCCGGGCAGAGGCGCCGCTAAGGCGCCATTAGCGCGCGGGCCGGGAGCGCCCCTCCCCCCGCTCACCCCAG
>NW_020799092.1:45268339-45276447 GCF_003259725.1 Athene cunicularia | reverse complement strand
GGAAGGCGAGCCCGGCGCGCGAGAAACGATGGGCAGCCGCCGCTGCGCGTAGAGGGCGGCGGGGATGGATGGATGAACACGTTCCATACTAGGAAAACTGCCACACATTTCTTAGTGAAACCCTAAGACGGAAGAGCGAAATCATCACAGCTGCTCAAGACAATTCGCAGTAGGGTTTCGATAGCCCCAGACAAGTCCCAGCACGGAAAGCACTGTCGCTGCCTGTGGGGGACGCTTCCCAAGTACTGCCCCGCCTCTTAGCTAACCTCGCGCTGACAGGACCGCCGAGCAGCAGCAATACTTCAACACCGAACATGAAGCAGGAAAGCCTTTCAAAACTGTTTTTACCCCGCCCACCCTTCCAGCATTTCAACAGCCTGGAAAGCAGCCACTGTCGCGGCGCCACTCCCCCGTCAGCCAGGGTTGGCAGTGCTCATTCTCAGCGCCCTCAAATTCTCGTCTCAGCTGCAAGAACAGACCAAAGGTTTTCCAATTTTTATTTACAATTAACCTTAATATACACAAGTTGATAAAATGCCATAATCCATCTCCACTTGAAAGATAGGCAATAAATAGTGCTTAAAAGAAGAACATTCCCTTTATTTAACACCCTTACAAGCTTACACAATAATCTGACCACCCTTAACAAGAACAGAGTACCTCTGTTAGAAACAGCATTCCATCCTACCACACAAAAACTAGAACAAAAATTTAGCTTGGTAAAACATCACATGATAATAAACTCAGGCTACTCTTACGAAGCACGCACACTCACAATCCCAAAGGAATCATTTCCAGTAGCTACAGAATAGCAGAGACGGGCTTACTCTGGAGCAATAAGAAGTTGGCAAATGTTTTAATTGTGAATCATGTCAAGTGCAAATTAAGTGAGTAAAAAAATGACTGAAATGGCAGCGGCATGTTTACTACATAAAATATATATTCTAGAGAAGAAGTTCAGCTACATAAAAGCGCCTTTTTTTTTCCTAAGGAGAGATCAGTATTCATGGAATGAAAAAGTCATAAAGATTCAGTCTCTAGAAGACAGAACCACACAGTATGCAGATCATCCAAACGCTTAACTTTATATTTGCTGTAGTCAAACCACACTGCCTTTGACTATTTTTTATTAAATGCCTCCAGTAAGCGCAGCAGGTGTAAGAACAGATTGATGATGTCCAAGTAGAGATTGATTGCAGCCAGTATGTACTCTTCAGGGGATAATTTGTGCATCAGCAAATGAGTGTCATAAATAATAAATCCACAGAACAGAAGAGCTCCTGCAGCAGCAAACACCAACTCTATTGTCTCATTGTAGAAAAACAGCTGGAGGCAAATGAAACAAACAAAAAAATGGTAAATTTAATTTTTTTTAATATTAAAATTCCTGTATAATGATATGCCACAGTTAAAACAAGGATACACACTGTCTTTTTACTATTATATGCACATAAATACAGTATTACGATGACATCTCTAATGTTCATATTTCATATAGTCCCCAGTCACACAATCTCTTTAACTGAGTAAAACTGCCTCCACTTAAGAGGGAGCAAGCTCTGGTCTCCAGAATATTAACCAGAGCAGAAAAATTACAAAAAACAAAATACAATTAAAATCCAAATCTCCCTCCCATTCTCTCAGTTAAGTAGTGGATCTTGACTGACAAATTTTGTCAATCAATACAAATACCACTTTTACATTAGCAAGAACATTATCCAACAAAAATCTAAACTGGAAATGAAAGGTTAAAATCTCACCAGCATGATTTACAATATCTGGTTTGGAATTTTCTTTCATTAAGCTATATTGGACAGTGTAAAACTACTTTGTTATCCTAGAAGTCAGTAAAAGATTTATGTTAAAGAATATTTTTTAACCTTGAACACAAGGTATCTTACCCTCAAGAAACCTGAGAAGATTAAAATCCACAAACAAGCAAAGAGGCTGAAAAAAAAAAACAACAAACACCAAAAACCAACCTGTGAGCAACAATGTATTGTCTTTTAAGTTTTACTAAAAATTTCTTCCCTTCTTATAAAACCTTTTCACAATATATTCAGTAAGTAAATATCCATAATTCTTACATGCCAACTGTTCATTTATCAGCAGTAAAACCTGGTTTTATATAACTGTCAAAAGTTATTTTTTAAATGGTAAAGTTAGGACATATTTGAAGCAGCTGCTTTCTGTCTCAGTGAAAAATCCAGGTAAATTAGTTTTCTAGTGTAATACTATGGTTTTAAGAACCATAATCACAGAAAATAACTTCTTACCAAGAAAGCAGAACTGCATAATTAATTTAAGAGAAATAACAGCCTCATCATTCCCTTGAAGCAGGTTCTTTTGACCTGTATTCTTTATTATATCTGCAAAGTTTGCTTCAAAAAAGAAAAAAGTATCTTAACAACAAAAAAGATTATTTAAAAATAAATCATCAATAATATAACAACATACCCTGCTCCAAATTTGCTGAAGTCTTTCTTTGACTGCAAGGTATATGCAGTCAGTCCAAGAAATACAGCACTAGTAAGAATAAAGGCTTGCAGGACGATGGACACATCATAGAAACTCACTGTAAACAGAAAAATTAAACTGTCGTTTTAAAGTACACTACACTATGTATTTGTTAAGTTATCTTTTGAGGAAGTAGAAGTTTAAAATTTCACAGACAGGGGAAAAAAATCTTAAGTCTGAACAAAAAAAGTAAATTATGTCTGAACTTGTCTTTGTACTTCAAAATCATGATCACAGGACTTACTGATCCTTGAACTAAGTTTGACAGTTATCTTATAGCTGTAGCTTCTTAAATGGAAATAACAGATCTTCCCTACTCACAATAATAAACAAAAAGGAAGAAAATAAGAAGTATTTCAAGCACAGATATGTGAGATCTTAAGGAAAAAGCTACTTGAATTTTTCATGATACTGAAACAAGGGAAAAAAAAAAGTCCTCTGTAAAGCCTCATAAAGTTTTGATTAGGGGATAGGAGGGGAAAGATAAGAGAAAAAAGTGAAACCTTTTTCTTCTCTTCTTTCTCCTTAATCTTTCCTTTCCCCAAACAAGGGTTGTTGTTTGGTTTTTTTTTTCAGATCATAAGCCACAAAGAAGAGGTTTCATCTTATACTGGAAGCTATAGTGTGAAGTGATACCATGACTTGTCCGCAGACTGCCCCATGTCAACACTGACAACGAAGTACAGAACTGTCCAAACTCAAATTCTCTTGGAGGAAACTGAGGAGTAAGATAAGGATATTTCACTTGCAGGAGAGCTACCTCATAGGAAACTAACATTGCTAGCTGCACCGAAAGAATAGATGGCACAACTCACTTCAGGTCTGTACAGCTGCAGTTCTGGACCAGAATCCATTTTTCCCCCCTGATTCCCTGGTTTTTGCTAAACTCATATCACTGTCATTAAAATTTTCAAATTAGATTTATTATCATTTTAGTCACATTTAGGAATCTAAGATGGCAATTAATACAATATATTAGATTCCTTTCCCAATTTCTTTATGGAATCAGACAATAGGATGGCTACCATTTACCTGTAATAGCAACTGTCAGTGCTTCCAGTAAGGTCTACAAAAAGTAAAAACAAAAAATTAGAAAGATAAAACACCCACCCACAAAACACATACACGGAGACTTCACATGCAATGAGCCCCATTCTGCTACATAATCCCAGCATGTGTTACATTAGCTCCCTTGTTAAATCTTTGTATATGAAAACATGTTTATTTTTCAACAAGAAAATGGCAATCACACTGTTTTACTGTGCTGGAAGTTGTGTTACATAAAAAGAATACAATATAAACTGAAAATTAATGAGAGACAGCCGCTGTAGAAGGTTTTCTACTCAAAGCATACAGCATTCTTATCACACTTCTTACAAACTGCTGAAGGGACTATAAAATTAATACACTCTTAATACCTTGTTAGACAGCTAAGTGTCTGCATCAACTTTCCTTTCCCACCTGTCCTTGTTTTAAAACAGCTAACTTAAAATCAAACATTTTATTAATGTATGGGCTGAAGGCTAGTATGGGCTCTGAGTTTTTCCAAAAGATAATTTCAAATTAAGTTTCATTACAACAAAATATGAGAAAAGTCTATGTCATGAATGAAGAGATCAGAAATACAAAACATTTAACCCAGACTCTGTTTAAATCAATTTATCAGACACAGATTTAATCCTTCTATTCCTACACAATGTAATACTTAAACTGTCATACCACAAACTCCCACACCACACTTAGCCAAACTATTACATCACTCCTTGTAACAGCTGCACTTGTTGAAAGTTTTTAAACATTTTACTCTCCTGCAAGAATTCAGAAGTCAGGATGCATGTAACTGGGTTGCCATTCAAACACTCTATGTACTTACACAGCAAAGCTGTCTTCCTGTTATATCACAAATACAATTTAGGCAACTCCTAAAACATCAAATTCTAATTGTCCTACTGTAACTTCTTTCCAGAATACTGATTTGCTACATAATCCAGAATATCTAAGAGTAACAGCCCATATCTACAAATTTGCAGCAACAGTCAGGAAACTGAAATTTGAGGACAGCTCTGACTGACCTGCCAGTGCTTGAAACATGCTCAGAATTTAGCGTCACAATTAAAGAAATATACACACATGGCTGGTTGCTTTCGGATGTCTGCTAGAGGTCATCCATTAAACAAATAAGGTAACAGAAATGCCTCCTTCTTTCCTACTGAGCAGTTTCATAGCAAAATCACTGCCATCAACAGAACAATGAGAGCAAATAGATACATTTATATACATACACAGGATAAAAACAAAAAAAAAAGTTTGCTCAATCTGATTCCAAGTTCTAACACTCTTCCTAAAAAGATGCTGGAAGAAGCCTGACATAGAGGCTATCTAGGAACAACCTGCAGACAGAATATCCAAAAATTAACTCAGACCTTCATAAGCATATAATGTATCTTTCAAGAAATACAAGAAAAACAAATTACCCACCACTAGTTTGCTTCAAGGAATTCATCACAACGAAGGAAATTCTAGGGACTATTAAAACTGAATTTTCATATAAATACTTACAAATCCAAAAAGCAGGTATAAATTAACAGGATGCTGGTGTCTGTAGAGGGTTAGTGCCACAATTATAGCCAAAGATCCAAACCCAGATATCAAAAGCAAGGCAGGCCTGTAAAGTTCCATACAAAAATGTCATCAAAATGAAAATAAAATACCCAGAAGACTAAAAATCAGTTTATATAAAACCAAATTTTAAAGTGATCACCTAAATAAAGATACTGGTCTCTATATCCAAGTAAATGTTAGGCAAGTTTTACAATAAAACTGCTCTAAACCATACCACCACAGATATTCAGTTAAAAATAGCACAGTCACAGGTAAAGATGATTTCTTCATACAGAAGCTAAAGATTGCCCAGGAATCAATCACCTGGAGATGAAGCCGTATGAAGAGGAAAATCCACCTGTACTAAACTAACAGTATTAAAGTACATGTAATATTTTGCCTATTAAGAACTCCATGTTCAGGGACCTGTTTTTTATAAGCACCTGAATGCCACAAACACAGGCACTAACTGCACCAAATGATTCAGCTTTTTGGAACTGGTACCTATAAACAACAGCATTCCAATTAGATTTTAAAAGGAGATACTTGACCAAAACAAGAAACATCAATAGTTGATATGTTCTGCAGCTACTGTATAGCTTTCCATAGCGTAAATATTAAAACAAGCACTATTCATAAAGTATTGATTAAGATAAACTCTAATGATAATAGTAAAAAATAAATTTTAATAATAAACCAAGGAGAAAAATGTCAGTTATTTCCTAATCAGGTTAGAAGATTTCTTACAGAATTAAAGATTCAAAACACAGGGTATAAAAATTATTAGGAATACTGAAGTGCTCCTAATCCAGAGCAGCAAACTACATAAACTATACTTAACACACAATAAACAGCTCAATCTCATTTTACTATTTACCTTTCATGAACAAATGCCTGCACTCCAGTAGAGTACAGAAAAATTGCAGACGTGACTGTAGTCAAAAGAACTTGAATGGAAAGAATGCTGTAGACTTTCCGTAGAAAAGCTAGAATAAGGAAAATAAAAATGAAATCACTTTTGAGTTACACAGTTCAACAGTAAATCAGATACAAGTTTTCTATTTCATAAGGAACCATCTGAAGCTATTCAGTAAAAAAGCACACAGCGAAGTGGTTGGAATCCCTTTTTCCTTAAGAAATTGATAAAGTATTTCAGCAAAATTACATTTATTCCTGGACTTCATTATTTAAACAACAACGACAAAAGAAATACAAAAACATTTGTAATTCATTTATTTCAGACTATTTAAAAAAACTACATACACCTAATCTCACCAAGAAATTACAAACAGTATAGCTTCTCCATCATGTTACTAATAACTAATGGACCTAAATGAAGAAAGATTAATTTGGAAGTTCTGTGGAAGACAAACAGCTATAAAAGTTTAAAAAGAAAAAACTTTTACAGTAACACCTCTTTGACTGACCTTCTGTCATGTTAAATATTGTTTATTATCATTTGTGACTTGCACTGTACTGAATGGGTACCTACAGACTGCTAGGAAAAAAAAAAAATCCAGAATTAAGCTAACAGGCTTCATAATTCTAGAATTACAAAGAGTGGAGAATGGTTCAGGACATACAGATGTATCATGTAGACATTCTCTGTTCTGAATGGAAGGAGATCAAGTGCATTAGGCAAAATGCTTTGAAAGTTAGAATAAGCTTACAGGAAGAATCAATTCAATCTTTAATAGCACAGCCTAAACAAGTTTAAGAGCACATACTATGAGAAGCTGAACCACCTGCTTGCAGCAGGTGAAGTTAAATATACTTGTAAACAATGAGGGACTGAGGCCTACTTTGTTGTAATAAACTTAACAAACCTGTAAGTCGTCTGCTAGCTAGCACAGCCTTCTCCCCACATTATTAAATGCGTCAGCAATCTTGCTAATGGCATACTTCTCTCATATTTCCTATGGCATCCTTTTTTTTCCAAACAAGATAAAACTGTATTTTGATAGGAAGAGATCTCCTGTTTATCAGAAATATCTAATAAAAAATTCATAGCACACAGCTGTTTTTATTCCAAGATGAATCCAACACTATTTCAGCAAGGATTACTGATTAGACACCTTCTACAAGAATATTCAATGCATTTGAGACCTGCACATTAACAGCAAAACACTATTTCACAGCGGCTAATACAACCTTATAGCACACAAACGCTTTAGCGGGAGAGAAAATATTTTAACACCTCGCAGAAGAAATACAAATCCCTGTCTCCTGGTTAAACTACCATAATAACGGGCACCAATTATAGAATTTACAAATCTCAGGTATCATGTTTGTTCTCCAAAATTCATCACTCCGGGGAAAATCAAGTCTGAATCTATACGGGTTTAATTCCTCTGACAGAAAGACCTACCGCTATACACTAAAATCTTTTGCTAGTCACTGATCTTTCCCTTACCCTTGACGCTTAGCCTGGACTAAATAATGCCCTGGCTCCCCACTTTTACCCAGAGATGAAATACTGCGCAGAACCTGAATTCAGCTAAACGCCCCAGGCGCTGGAGTTAACAGAGAGAAGCTTGTTGGGAGCAGTGGGGTACGACACCCCTTTCGACCGTCCAGCAAGGGGTGGCAGCTGGGGCCGCTCCGCAATGGCTGGGGGGGGGCTGAGGCGGAGGGGACTCGGGGGAGGGAGTGTGTGGCGGTTTTACTCATCCCCAGTCCCTACCCATGCGGATGTGGACGCTGGCCGAGGCCACGTTGCTGCCATAGTTGAAGTCATCTTCGATGGAGCTCCGCGGATAGAGCTGCTCCGCCGCCGCCATCGCCGCCGCCTCCTCCTCCCCCCAACAACGGTGACAAGCGCCCCGCTTCCGGGAGAGACAGTCGCACTCCGCACCGCCGAGCAGGGCCCTCTGCCGAGCGGCCGAGCTCGTCGATCGCAGCTGCCCGCCTTCCCAGGGGTGCTGCGGTGGGCGGCGGGGCTCTCAGCAGCACCAGGCTGGCACAGGCCGGGCCGTGCGCTGCCGGGACCG
>NW_020799092.1:45222971-45268289 GCF_003259725.1 Athene cunicularia | reverse complement strand
AAGTTACCTAAGATGCTAGCTTACATTTAGGAATCCACAAAAGCTAAGATTTTGGGATGTGGGATGGAGTGCTCAATATATTACTCTTTAACTTGTGAATATTATCTAAGGCATGGCAAGAAAGTGAAGTGATAGACACTTATGTGTGTGTATATATATATATATATATATATATATAAGAGATTAGATTAAAAATGCTTTTAAAACTTGGAAAACAGTGGCCTCTACCGTATTCAGATTCTCAAGGGAGAAGTAAATAAATTTAATGATTCTGTGATGAAATAATTTTGAGCAAAGTTCTACTGAGTTGACTTAAGATTACTTTTCAGTTGCAGATAAAAAATTATGAACATGACTGAATTCTGGGAAGTATTTATCATTTTCCTAATGTCATTTTGCATTTTTAGTTGCTGCAGAGCAGGATCTTTCATCTTTAAGCCCATATTTGGAGATTTATGCATTGTTTGCATTGCTGAATAGTAACTATTTTGAAATAATTACACTGTCTGCTTTCTTGCGCTTGTCTCTGCAGAATAACAACCCTGATGTTCTCCCAGAAGCACCATTTAGAGTTCTGGACAAGCATCTGTTGTTGCCTTCTCCGAATACCTACAGTGCAATTTTCTTTAAAATGCCTCTTAGAGACAGCCTCACTTCTGTGTAAGAAACAGAAAATTTCAGAGCATTGCCACAGAATTGACTCCTGTAAACAGTTTGAGCCTAGAGATGATTGAAGAAGAGATATAATAGTAGTCTTCAAGTACTTTATAAAAGGCTATTGCAGTTCTCCAGCTGTGGAGAAGGTATCACATAAGAGGTAGTATGGCTTAAACGGCAGTAAGGAAGATTCAGGGTGAAAAGCTGAGAACTTTTTAAGAGTAATCAGGGTAAAGCTGTGGAGTAGTTAGCCTGGGGTTTAGGCACAGGCTGTGAGATAGGAGGTAGCAGGAAATGGGCATGTGCACCTTTGCACTTCTGCACACCCATGGCCTGTGTGGAAGATGTTGGTCTGATGTAAGCCACTAAGAAGCACTAATGAGCTTATTCAGCAAGATAGGAGACAAAGCAGCAAATGATTCAGTGATGCTACTCAGGAGAACAGTCTGCCAGGGGTTGCGGCAGATGGGAATGGAAAAATTATTTACATCTGCAATACTGATACAGCCTGCAATTTTCATGCCAAAAGAGAGCATCATTCTTATCTTAATATCTTTTTCTGTGGCAGGCGTACACAGAATGCACTGTGCAGTGAGCAGTGCTTTGAAGTGACTGTACTGAAGCAAGGTTTAAAAACACAGAGCCTGGCTGAGTGCTTTCAATGTCTTTGCAATTTTCCATTCCTTGCTTGGGCAAGTATACCTTATAAAATGCTAAATATGTCTTATAAAAAGCAAAGTATGTTTTACATTGCCCCTCTTTTCTGTATTTGATGTTTCTATAAACATACCTCCATCACACTATTTTTATTTGAAACTGCTGCAGTCCCACAGTGACTTGCTTAGGACTGGCTAGACGCTTCCACTCTGTGTGTGTGCATGTGTGCAGCGGTGAAAGAGCTTTCTGTTCTCCAGGTTCTGGTTTGGACTCTGGTATGGGGAAAGGAAACTCGTTCTCACTAGAGCCCTGGTTAAGGACCACGAACTCCTCTGTGCCTTTTGTCTGCACTATACATAATCGGTGGCTTTGCTGGAAAAAGTCCATCTGGTGCTCAGAGGTACTTGGGAAAGGTACTTGGAGTGTTGCCAGGATTCTGCTTCTTTCCAGAGGTTTGTTTTTAAATCATTGTGCCAGAGCCTCTTCATTTGCTGCAGCTTTGAGCAGTGTTCCCGGAGTGACCCCTCTCAGCATCGCTTTGATATATGTCTGTGTATTTTCACATCATCATGGCTGTTGTTGAGGGAGGAGTAAGTGGGCTCCTCTTCCCAGATTGCAAAGTCCATGACCTCTGCATGGCTCTGTACAAATGCAGAAGACACAACTGCTGTAATACTGCTGGAGCACGGGGTGTGTGGTTCCAGCAGTATGTAGTCACACATAGGGCCCCATGGCTGCCTGCCAGCCTTTCAACGAGGAGGTAACATCCAGGCAATTTGTGTTCAGAGCAACACAGCACACACAGTTCGGATGTGAAGCAATGTGGGAAAATGGAGAGAAGTTTGATTATATAGGTGCATCCGCATGGCCGTTAACCATTAATTCATCCCCAGGTGAACTTTGTTCTCTTAATTTCAAAATCTGGCTAGTTAAGTTAGAGGGATCATTTTATTGTGTGACCCTGATGAATCTTAATTTGAAGAAACGTGAGTTACTGTGAAATTATCCTCACACTCAAAATAAGTTTTCCATGAGAAGTGGAGACAATCTCATAATTGCAAAGTTCTTCCAAACTGTCATGATGTTCTTACAGGGCAGGGAATTAATAAACTCATGGACAGATGTGCCATCTGCTGCTCTAAAATCCCTGATGGTGAATTTTCAAATCCACTAATCAAGGGAAGAGAGTTTATCTTCTTCAATACTTACAGTTTCTTGAGAAAGGTTCTACCCTTTAGAAAGCAGGTCACCAAGCTAACCTTTCATTATTCCAGGATGAAAAACTCTCAATGTTCCTTAAATTTCCTAGAGCCCACATCTCTGCCTAATGATAACATTTATTTTTTTTCCTAAGAAATCCCATCTGCATTATGTATTTTTTCATTGTAGCTCCCTTATTTCTTTTTTTGTGCATTGTTGATAAGACATACAAAGTTAGTTTTGGGTCTTGGACTTGGTGGAGATCTCAGATGCAATGACAAATCATTGCAACTGGAACAGAGCTATCTGGTGGCACTAGTCCATCAATGTGGAAGGTATGAGTTTACCTGCCAGGGTGCATGATGTGGAAATTAACTGCCTGGGCCTTTATTTTAAGGATTGTGAACAGCTCTTGAACAGACATGTTGGTCTGACTGATGTGATTTTGTGAGACATTTTGAATGGGGGTCAGGATGGGTATGTTTTCTTTTGAAAAAAAAGGACTTCAGGATCAGCGTATCTTTGCAGTAAATAGAGTAGTGCTGATAGCTAGTAAATTAATCCTAGCAATAAAAGTCTTCTCCCAAGGTGTTTGTTCATTTATGCAAGTCTCATATCTTTCAAGGATACAATCTTATTTTGACAAGCTGAGGTATTTTCTATTTTTAAGGTCAGGATCAAGTTGAAAGCTGTCTTTGCTTATAATCTCACCTTTGTTATTTTAGTAACTGCTGGAGTTTAAAAAAGCATTACCATTTTATTCCATGTGTACGACCGAATCCTGGGGAAATAATAGAGTGCTACACTGACAGCCCAGTTATAGGTAATTTTTTATGGAAGAAGTGTATTTTTCTTTTTTTTTTTTTCTTTTCTTTTTTTTTCCATGGAGGTAATATTACAAACTAGAGCAGCTTAATAGCTGCAATGCTTCGTGAAATAGAAGGGGAAGCTTCTTGAATTTGTTTCTCTGAGTGAAACATCAAAACATACCCTGGTTTGAGTTTGCTATTGTTCAGTTTCAATTTAGCAGTAAGAGCTGCTTGAATTTTGAGAGTGTCATATGGAGTCTGTTTATAAAACACTTAACTACTCTTTCTGTACAAATTCCAGTGTGATTTAATTGTCTTCACTGGACAGTCTACATCACCTGGAATGGCTAGTCATTCTGTCATCTAAAACCTGGGTGTGCTCATGTAAATTTGTTTACTTAAACTTTTGAGTTTATTTTGTCATGAACCCTTTTAATTCTGAACCTTTTTTTTTTCCCTGGCATTTTGAAATGTTGAGGTCAGAATTGCTTATTTCTGTTTGAGTGCCTAGTGCAGTTGGACCCTGATAAGAACTCTCACATGTTACAACAGAAATTGTATGCTGTTAAAGGAAAAAAAATCTTGCATTTAAAATAACAGTGGCTTTGCAGCTATTGGTTGGCTCTACTTTGCAGACATTGAAGAGCAGGATTCAGCTCTGGATGAAGACAACTGCATTTATGTGTCTATAAACAGGTATCCACATATGTGCTAAGTGCCTAAGCAACCATTACTGCTAATGCAATAGAGGTGGCATTCAGATGCCTAAACAAACTTCCAGTGCCATTTCATGGCCCTCAGGTTATCAGCCTCAATTCTGCTTGGTTCTCCAGAACGGCACTGTGCTTCTGTAAACGTTGGATCTGCAAAGTCATGCAGATGCCTTGAATAACCTGGAGCATCCTGCAAGGCACTTGATGCCAATTGTTAAGCAACGGCACCCTGAATTTATAGAAAATTACACCAATATAGTTAAACATAAACACTGCTTGGAAAACGAGCTTGGAAGAGACTGACTCTAGATACAAATAATTAATAATAGTTCTTTTTTGTTACTATTGTCGAATGCCGTCCAGCAGTCAGCCCTTGCCACAGTTGGGGTGCACTGGATGGATAGTGTCTGGGAACAGAAGGGGATCGTGAGTCAGTCTGACCTATGGAGGACTGCTTCAGCTCACTGTGCCATCTTCCACATAAGGTTGGAGTGGGTATATCATGGCTGGGATAGGGACATGGCAAGGGCAGGAAAGGAGAAGGAGGGAACAGCAGAAAACATGAGGGGAATGGTTATTTCTGTGAAAGAGCAGGCCTGTTGCTGTAGATGCACCATTAAAACCAAGCCAGCAATCCTTTGATGGAGATGCAGTCCCTGTCTCTGCTAGGACAGCTTTATCAGTGCAGAAGTACCCACACAGAGTACGGCCCCTGCTATTCTGGCTGCGTGTAGGTGCTAGGAGAGCCGGGAGGAGGGGAGGGCACAGCTCATCTTCGAGCACTGCTCGCACCATGAGTTTGTCTGGAGTGGTTGCGTAAGGCACAAGGCATCCTTGGAGTTACCCTGTCTCCTCACTCTGCCATCATATGCAGGTTAACCCTGATGTGCAGAGGCTATTTGCAGCTCCTGCAATGCCCTGGACAGGGTCTTGGGAAAAGAAACCTGAGAAGTTCAGTGTCTTTAAGTTATCTTCAGGCAAGAATGCAAAGGGCACAAGTGGGCTTTGAGCTGTGAAGCGCTGTTTACCCATCGAGCAGCCCTTAGTTTTCCCACCCTTTTTTCCATAAGCTGAGTGCCTTTCAAGACACTTGCTGGAGCTTCACAGCATTGAAAAATACAGAGGGAAAGATAAAAGTGGTGTGAGAGGTTTGTTCTGGTGCTGATGGAACAAGACTCTTGGCAGCCTCATGCAGACTCTTCAGGAAGTGGGTCACTGGCAAATCCTTTGCTTATTCACAAGGTTAATTATTTGGTTGTGTGAAGCAGACCAGCATTAAGTCTCAGGATACATGTGCCAGATACATAGTTACTGCTCATTTTGCATGAGGCAGAAACAAACCTAGTGGCTCCAGACTTAGCAAAATACTTCCATGTCGATTCAAGTCACCTTTCTGGAACAGCAGTCAGAAAAGAGTAGTACAGATTGGTAAATATCACACTTGGTCCAGCAAAGGAGAAAAGAGTTGTAGACAGGTCTCTCACCTGAGTGTTTCCTAGTGTTAATTAATGTTTAAGTACCATTTTTAAGAAAATTAGTTGTGTAATCTTGATGTTCTCAGATACTAGCAGGAAGAACAGTGGTTTATTAGTCAACTGGAAGTTTGGACAATCACTATTGAATTTTTAGCTAGATATTCCTTTTAAAACTTGCTTTTGAATGATGTGCCTGAGAAATACTATTAATTGGCACGTGGTACCTTTATAGAGATTATGGGCTGGACAGTCATCTTTGTTGAATCCAGCACTATCTCAGCACTCTTGTCTGCACCATCCCTATTTGTCCTGTTGAGGATGTTGTTTGGACAAACCCTGCCTCCTGTGAAAAACTGCTCAGGTTTTTTTGGAAGTGGAAGGGCAAGAATTTTACAATGCTTTTAGGATTGAGAAATATTAACGACAAGTGTTAGAGCTGTGACTTTAAAAGCAGAAGCATCACTTCTGCAGCAACAAAGCAGCTCAGCATCCTCTGTTCAATTAAATAGAATGAATTGTGTATTTCACTCCATGTCCAACTCTGCGCGGTTTGCCTACAAGGACTGCTGTTAGTGGCATTACCTCTACAAAGCATGTGTTTTCCAGTTCAGTAAAAAATCCATGGTGCTGCTTTCTCCAGAAGGAAATCTCTACTAAGAGGTGAGCAAGCTAGAGAGTGGATTTACACTCAACAGGTCTGCAATCTCTGTCATGGCTGTTGGCCTGCTACCTCTTGGGATCAAAATATCTACCCTGTGGTTAATAGCAGCCACCTAGGGTATGTGCTGGTTGAGTGGGCTGTAGCATGTAGGTCCTGTCTTGGTCTTGCAGAAAGGTCCTTCGCTAAGATACCAGCTGTGCTTGACCTTCTTTCTCCTAAAACTGAGGCATCTGAGTTATGTAAACAAGGAGAAGGCGAAAGTCCATGTTGAGACATACACTATATGTCTTTTGCTTTTCAGGAAAGCAGAACCATATCAAATTGATGTCAAGTACACATTTAATTTAAGGGAAGATTTTTTTTACAGCAGTGCTTGATTTTAAGCCTGTTGATACTGAACATGCAGCAAATCAGCCAGAATTATGTAGTAGTGGTAGTTATGCTAAGAATTTGAGTGATCCAGGTAAATTTCTACTGTAAATCCCTAAACTTGGCCTACTGTCATCTGTGTGAATTCTTACTGACCATTTTGTAAGCATGCATCATTTGAAGCACATCTGCATTGAATTACATCCTAATCCAATTATCCAATACTGCTTTTGGTTCTTACAAGATACTTGCCTGAGAAAAATAGATTTAAAAATTATTTTAGAAGATAGTTGTCTCTATACCTTAATGAATCAGCCATTAAAGTGATTGGTTCATTAAATCTAATACTTGGTGTTAGACATCTAATCTAATATTTCTGCCAAAATATTAACTACATTCATTAATACCTGCTAACAAAATAATTGTAATTGCAAGTGAATGAACCCTTTTAATAGTGCTTTCATGATTCCTGGCCAAAATACATAATTGTTCACAACCATTGTGCAGTTCTTTTATAGCAATATGTCTGAGGTTAGCTGCTGTGTTTTAGGTGCTACCACTTTTCCTTTAACTGAAAATCACAGCTGGGGCAGGATTCTGCTTAGTCATCTCTGTAGGGCTCTGAAGGGAAAGACAGATGTGGCAGTGAAAGTATTAACGTAACTAGTATTTATGAGTCTTCCCATTACCTTAAGTTTTAGGGAACCTAGCACTTTATATTCAAACAATAATTTCTCCTTTTTCAAGAATAACTCTAACAAGGAGAGAGGGATCTGACTTCTGAAACAGTATTTTCTAAGTACTGCATCTCAGTCTGAAAACGCCTGTGCTTTAGTATATAGCAGTACTGAAATATCTGATTTTACATGGCTATGACGCAAAGTCATTCCACGAAAAAAAGTCCAAAAAAGGCCCCAAACCCAGCAGAATTTAAAAAATCAAGTATCTTCAAAAAAAGTTAGACTCAGATGCCCCCTACCATGCCTCTGGGTTCGCTCCTTAAATACTAACAGATTCTGCAAATAAATCACACAGTACGGACTCTTTAACTTCCAGGGCTGTCAAGGCAGACTCTAAATTTCCCAGGTCAGTGGAGGGTTTCTTTGTGGAAGGCTTCCTGGCCTAGCTCATGTCCTTCCTGCATTAAATCACAGGGATTGGACCTCCGTTTTTAGGTCTGGGACTGCCTGACAGTTAAACTGCTGGTTTTCTGACGTGTTTTGCAATACACATGGCTACGCAGATTATTTTGAAAATCTGTGTACATTTTCAGGGTGTGGAACAGGGCCATATTTGAGATTGCTTGAGCCAGAAGTTCATCCCAGAAAGGTGGGATTTATAGTCCCACTTAAAAAAGCTTTTGATCACCAACATTAAGTAGTAGTTTTAGTGGTTTACATAGATTTGGGACTGATTTATGACTTTGCTCTCTCCTAAACTTGTTCCCTTGTTTGATTTTTATACAATTATTTGTTTACAACTTCATGTTAGTCTAGGTTAGAAGGAATGCAGATGGCAAGTGCAGCAGCTCATCCTGAAAAACTTAAGGAGTGAACATTTTTAAAGATAAATTTTAACAGACAACCATAATTTGGTGTAACTCTGTACTGAATAACTTAATGTTAGATCATAATCAGTATGAGCTAATCTGCATGGGGGCTGCTCTAGGTGCTCACAGGAGAAGGTGATGGGCACATAGATGGCAGGGAGAGTGTGTTGCCTTTTTGGGTGGCGGCCTGCGTTCCAGCAGCTTAAACTAATTATGAAGTCACAGTTTTAGTTAACATTTGCCCCAACTATTTCCTTTGTGGCTATCACATTTAAATGTTTGGAGCAAAAATTAGTCTTTCAGTAGTGTTTAGGCTTGGGACAGCATCAGATAAAATAACTTCTGTGCAGCAGGTTGGAGTTCTGGTGCATGCCAGGTACCAGTGTAAAAGTGTGTGGCTCAAGGTACATGACAAGACCAGCTGGTTCCCAGTCATGCTTATGGTGCCAGCACTTTGAATATTTCTTTGCCAGTCTCAGAAATACATGTTGTGGCTGATATTTCATGTTGGATTTAGGATTTTTGCCCAGAGATTAAAATGCACACACAATCTCAAAATACTTTGAAAATTGCCATGCCCACACGTATGTCCTGTGTGGAGCGTATGACAGAATTTAGGCATTATCTGGACAGTGAATTCTCCCTTAAACTTTCTCCAAAATTGTGTTGCTTTTCACGATACTATGAAATTTTCACATCGCTGAGCGTTTGCAGTGCTGTGGTTACACATGGGAAGACCTTTGGAGCCTGTCAGTCCCATCAGATATTATTTTGTGGGAAAAAATCCTAAGCAAAGCTCCTCCTCCATCTAAAATACACATCTGGAACATTTTCACATGGATATGATTTTGTTGAAGAGCTAAGAACAAAAGTTTCTCACCTCATGACATTTTTGCCTTTCTAATACAAAAAATTGAGTAAATTTTGCAGTGCTGGAAAATATTAACTAAACCTTCTTTGTATCCTGTGTTCCAGGAAGTAGAGGGCATCTTTCGTGTAATTTAAGTTTTTGTTAATGGCATTTTAGGGCAGTATTAGAGAAGACTGTTGTGTCTACTAGGCACTCTAGAAATACAGTACCTGCATAAACCACCCCAAATATTCTGTAGCTTTTTTTCAGAGAAATGTGTAGAAGCAGAGCTTTGGGCACATATGTGTTCTGTTCGGGGGACCAGTTGTAGCAGTGCTTATGATGATCAGGCTGCTTGTAGACAAGAGCTTTCCAGAGGCCAATTTGCAACATACACATTTTTTTAAAACTCACGCTTTTAATTGGCTGTGCTGTGCTGAATTTTGTAGAGAAATTAATACACTAAGGTAAGCTATGACATTCTAATGATGCACTGATAAAAATATATAGAACTCAGTGTTCTCTTTTAGGAAATAATTAGTGTAGCATGCATCCCTGAATTTCATTATTAAGGTAGAAAATACTTAAATGTGCTTTGATTTGGCAGTTTCTAGCAGCACTGATGTGGGAAAAGATGTTTTTCAACAGCCCCACATATAATTGTAATTCTCGCTGAAATTCTTTCTGTAAATAGGTTGATGCTGGGAATATAGTTTGAGAAGCTCACATGCTTTCCTGAAATTTATGCTTCCCATGATGACGATAAATAACAAAACTCATGTTAAGTGCCTTCGAGTTCTCAGAATACAAATGTAGATTTTTCCTTCAGAAGGCTTACTCTCATTCTGCATCTGTGAAGTTTGTTACTTCTACACAGAATAGAAAGCAAATATGAAACTGCTGCATTTTTGTAATTCTATAGATGTTTTAATTCATCAACAATTTGGCAACATGTAGATACCATTTATGGTATCATTGGTAGTATTTCTAAATACAGACTAACTTTAGCACAGTTTTATTTTGGCTGTGAAACTACAGCTTCATCTCTTAGGTTACATCAGCCTAAGCACTAGATGTGTACCATTGTCCCATCCCACTGATACCACTATCTTGAAGTAACAACGGATAAAGCTTTAATTAGTAAAAATTAACAATGGGATTGTGTTTTTCTGTGACAGAAGTGTCTTTTATGTGAAAAGCTCTTCATTAACAAAACCCCAATCAGGTTTCTGACAGTAGACAAAGTGGGTTTATGTATCAAAATATGTATTGCTATCAAATGTAAAATGTTTTAAAATTAATATTTTAAAAATTACAGAAATTTTAAATAACAAAAAAGAAAACATTTTCTTTTCATGATAAATCCATTACCAACTCAGCAATGTCACTTTTGTGACACAGATGAAAAAGTAGGTTAATATAACTCTTTGTGAAGTCTCATGGATCCACACCCAAGGGACAGAAAATCATCTGCTGTATCTCTGGCAACATAAAAAAATGAACAGCAATAATGCTATTTTGTTTACATTGCTTTATTACTTAGCATTTGGTTCTTTCTAAAAATGCATTTCCACTTCATTATTATTATTTACTTTTGTTGTGAACCTTGTTTTGGTCTTTGGAGAGATTAAAGAAGTAGAGAGATCGTACAGCTTCAAAATGCAAAGAATACCAAAGGGGCTTAAAGTTTCCCATATGTCTCCAGCTGTGTTCCTGCCTTCAGCACACGTGTAGGTGGTGAGTCCCTAGTGTCTGCCAGTAGTGCAGGTTCTCTGTCATGGCATCGCTGCTCTTGGACTGCAGTATCTGGAGAGAAGGAAAATCCCCTGCAAGAGAGTCTCACTTTTTTTTCTGCCTTACCATCCCAGAGACCAGCTTCAGTGTCCTTGTACCACTGTCTTTTCAATTATCAGTTTTAATTCTGTGGACGCAGCAGTGAAAAGAGTGTAATAGTGGTGACAGAAAGGGGAAAAGAACATGAAGCTGTTGTAATTCTCTAAATGGTTGATAAATAATGCTCAGTTTTCTATGGAAAGACTTGCACCTCTGTATCAACTTAAAACCATCAGAGATACAATAGAAAACTTCAATGAAACTTTGTTGGTTGGAGAGGAAAAGTTTTCTGAAATCCACAAAGCAGATACTCCAAAAATGTGTGATTAATTTTTTTGAAGCAGGTGTAGGGTAGAAATAATGATGATGTATGAAAACAAGATTGTTGCACTTACTAAGATCTTGCCCAGTATTTCCTTAGCTGAAACAGCCATAACTTTCTTAGGCAATGTATGTTGTGCATGGATAAGCGAGGGCTTCCAAAGAATGAATTGGTGCTGAAGATACTGGTGAGATACTCTATTATTTCTGGCAGTGGTTTTGATCTACACTAGCTTTAAGACTCTTACCTGTGCAATTCCAAAGGTTTCACATGGAAATGTTGGACTGGATCTAACAGTGGGTTATGGCAAAGTAGTCCAAAGTGTATGAAGAAATAAAAATGTAAATAACAGAAATTACTTTAAAATAAGGCTGAATTTTTGTTTAATATTGACAGTCACATGTCTTGATAATGTGTATTCCTTCTTAATTCACTTTTTGCACAATTTCATTCAGGAATTGTATAATTTTTCTAGTTTTCTTTATTTGCCAGTGCTTAAGAGTACAGAAACACAGAGGCTGACCTTGCTTATAATTCAAAGTATGTTCAGGAACAGCTTGAACATCTTGGAAACAGTGCATGTTTCAGCTCTAGTATTTCAAACTTCCTGATCATGTTGATTTTTTATTTCAGTGTGCTTTAAATAATAATTGTTTTCCTGCAGGTCTAGCTGACAAGAAACATCGTGAGAAGTACATTAAATAATACAGTTTTTATGAAATTTGGGGTGAGTAGTGATCAATACAAATCAGTAAGGGAACTCTGAACCTATTCTTTACTGATGGGGACTGAGAAGACTAAGCAGGAATCAGTAGAGATGTGCCCTCATATTCCAACGCACGTATGTGCAGTCTTTGGGTGAGGGCAATGGTCAAACATTTGAGCTGTGAGGCCAGGCAGGTGGTGCTGCATGTAATCTGAATTTTTAGTTTAGTTTAGTTTAGTTTATGTGTTTATCTATGTTGATTTTGTTGGGGTTTTTTGAGGCTTCTGAGTGGGTTTAATAGGAAAATTTAATGAAATTACTTGAAATTCCACTCCCCAGGATCCATGTTTAGAACAGAACAAAAGAAGAGGGGAAATTAAATTGCCTTTTGCTGTCAAGAATGTTATAGATAACCCATTGTCTAGTGGTATTGAAACATCTGAGGTGACAGAAAGTATCTGCACATGGTTTTATTTAATTGATGTGCATATAGAAATACTATAATAATTTTCTTGGGTTTTGTTATGTGGTGTTGTCTTGCAATGTTACAGCCGTGGCTGAGAATCCAAGCTCACTGCCATCGAAGCTGAAGAGGCACAGGCTTTTTGCATGCTTGTTTTTGGGGGGACTTGCTATCAGTCTGATTTCTGTTAAAGATTGTTCAATTAAAATAAAATTGCAGAACAAATTGTACTAATTAGCATATATGTGCTCCCATGCAGTGTAGCTTATTCTCATTCACTATGAACAAAACTGGATCTCTTACAGTCGTCCTGGAAATGCTCCCAATGCAAGAGCGCTTCTCGGACCTTGTGCCTGTCTGCAAGCAAAGGAAAAGGAAAAGTCTTTGGTATCTTCCCTGGCATATGTTTATTCTTACCTTTTGTTCTGGCAAACACACTACTTCTTGTATGTTCCCTTGTGGCTCGAGTATTGGATGTAAGCAAGGTAAATGACTTTGCATTTTCTCTTTATGATAGAGGAGTTGCATCCCACATTAACAAGTCTTAAGAACATCTGTGCACTGTAACTCACATACTGATTATATATGTTTCCTGGCTAATATATAGGCAAAATATATGAAGAAACAGTGGAAACTTTTTCATTCAGAAATTTAAGCTTTGCAGTTGTGAGCTGATTTTATGTTTTAGCTTTTCCTTTTCACATTAACTTCTTGCCAAACTGCATGTAAACCTCCTTTGTCTAGAAAATGCAACCTTTTCAAAAGGAAAATATTCCAGGGGTTAGCTGAAATCGATCTTAACAGTGCTGTTCTTCTGGCTTCATGCCTATGGAAATGGTTAATGGTCGGAATTTATGTCACAGAACACATAATAATGTGTTAGAAGAAACTGGATTCAGTCACAGCACAGGCATTTTTCTCTTCCTGTCATTATATTTTGTGAGGACTTACTTATTTCCTGCAATCTCAGCCCATGTGAAGAAGAGAATGATAAAATTTCTGCATAATTTTTCTGAGAATACATTTATACTCCAGATGACCTTTGGAGTAAATTTGAACTATTAGATTTTCCCACATATTTATAGCTGTGACTGTGCATCTTTGCCAGCAAATCTTACAGGCTTTATCCACCAAATATTTATTTATGGTAAAAAAACAATTTGCACTTGGAACACTATAGAAAAAGTTCAAAGCCATTACACTTGAAGTTAAGCTTTCATTTATAGTCTTTTTTTTTTCTATATTGTCATCTGCCAATGTTACATTCAAATTCGTAACACATTTATCTAGGATGACTCTTCGTTTAATATCTTTCTGTGCTGATAACTGTCATCTGTGAAAGTGATTTTCCTGATACCACACCAGCATATATAAAATACCTGTCCTTTTCTTTCTACTGAGCAATCAAGAATTCAAAAGCTGCATTATGCCTAGGTTTCTTCATCTAAACTTACGTCAACTAGATGGATATTTCCCAGATAATGGGCTGTAATGCTTTCTATTAAAAAAAATACTGTGGAAATCTTAATTTACAAATAAATACTGGCAATTCCATTTTGTGTCAGACTTTATACAAATATTTGCTTATACTATACAAGGTATCCTGTTGATGACTACATTAAAATATATTCCCAAAGAAAAAATGTTTGCTGGAGAGTACTTTTGATTTGAGAATTTGATCTAGATTTGTGTTTGTGATTTTTGTGCTTCAAGTGTGATTACACAGTGCTCTGTACATCTTGCCACACCGTGGGACATCAGGGCTGTTACATTATTTCCAAGCTGGACAATATCCATGTAAGCTGGTTCTTGGTAGATATTACCAAAGGATGCTCCTGAAGAAACCTGGAATGTGAAGAAGGGAGGAACACTTGTATGCGAGTGAGCAGAGCTCCCCATGGAGCAACACCTGGGTGTACAGAGTCCAGGGGCAGGCTGTGCTGGGCAGTACAGCTGTGTTACTAGCATGCAGCATGGAGGAAATGCTGCTCTCCACAGATTTACATTAACTCATGGTTTTCTTGAGCAATGACCATGAATATGTGTTAAGGCCCCAATTCACCAGTGCCATTAAGAACTCCTCTTAAACATACCTTTAAGTCTGTTCTCAAAGTATACATTAAGTGCTTTGCTGAACTGGAGATTAAGCATAGCACCTGTGTTATACATTGGATTTAGGCACCACAGGCATTGAAGAGGGTCAAACAGATCATTTATCCTAATTACTGTGTGATGTAAGAGGAGCAGCAGGGGGTGGAGAGGCAAAAAATTCTCTAATCCTGCCATGTACAGAACAAAAGCATTTTCAGCACCCTCTCAAGATGTGTGATGGTTCATAATCTCCTATGTCTCTGTCAATCCTTTTATAACTGCACTGAAAATGGATTTATCCTTTTAACATTAGCTGAGAAATCCTTGTTGCCAATAATTGAAACCACCAATAGCAATAGATTTTTCCCAAGATTAAATAGGCTTTGAAAGCCTCCAGTACAACTCAGTGTAAAATGCTCCATTACTGCTAGTATTTGTACCAACCCAATCTCTTCAATGTCTGTTTTAAGTATTTCTTTTTTGTAAAGGTAAGAAAAAGAAGGTGTTGAAAGTCTTGGTATTGAAATACATTTGTACTTCTTCAGCAGTATTGTCACAATTTTTACTGAAAAAGATCAATGTGAACTTCAGCCCCTCTGAAAACTTTGCAAGGTTATTTCTTAATTTTGATGACAAAACTCAACTGTGTGGTATTTAATGAAGAAAAACAAATCAGACCATTCAGATGGAGGGAATGTATAGAAAACTCTATCTCAAAGCCCTTCAGTGAATATCCAGTCTATATTCAAAAGCAGAAGGGTATAATTTATCATATGGTGGAGTTTTAAAGTTTTCATTTACTGTTGTGCTTTTTGAAGTAGAATTTTTACATTACACAGAGCATGTATTTAGTTACAGTGCCTCAGTTTTTATCATGACATTTTCTTACTATCGTGG
Source organism: Athene cunicularia (assembly GCF_003259725.1). NCBI lineage: Eukaryota > Metazoa > Chordata > Aves > Strigiformes > Strigidae > Athene > Athene cunicularia. The sequence goes on along the minus strand of NW_020799092.1, from coordinate 45,253,037 downwards.
CAAATTAAATATATTAATAGGAATAGCTGCATCATGTTCAAAGCTGAGGTCCACAGTGAGAGAAGTTTGTATGAGATGCTTTATGATTAAAATGGTATTTTACAACAGTTGAAGAAAGCTGGGAACCAGATCAAAAGCTGGGCACAAATGACAGCATGATCTTTACCAACTAAAATCAGATATCAACAACAGAAGATGGGAAGATGATGAAATATATATAATTAAATATAATTTTTAATATTTACTGGTCTTTTCAGAAACTCCATTCATTTTCCCTAACTGCATCTCTGTCACATGCTCTATCAGGACTGTATGGATTCAGGCACTAGCATTGCTAATGTGCTGCTCAACACTGATATTTGTGTGTGGAGTGGGAAGAGCTCCCAACCATGTTGGCAATGCGTGTGGACCCCAGCCTATGCAAGAGTTGTCCAGTATTCTCGTTTTAAAGATTGCCAGCATGGTTAATAGTGGAATGCCTTCACTTTAGCTGGTTACTTTGCAACAGAAGCAGCTAAAAATCTTTTTGCATATGAAGGTGAAACAGATCACATAGCTATAAAGATGTATGAAGACACAACTGGCTTAAGGGTCATAGGATCACAGGGTAATTAAGGCTGGCAGGGACCTCAGGAGGTCTCTAGTTCTACCTCCTGTTCCAAGCAGGCTCAGCTGTGAGATCAGACAAGGTTGCTTAGGGCTTTGTCTTGACTGGTTTTGAAAACTTCCAAGGATGACAACTGCACAAGCTCTCTGGGCAGCTTTAGCCCTGCCTGACTATCCCTCACGCTGAAAAAGGTTTTCCATACAGCCAGTCTGAACCTCTTTCAACTTATGCTCCTTGTCTCTTGCCCTTTGACTGAGTGTAGGGAAAAGCCTGCCTCTCTCCTGATAACCTCCTCATAGGTACTGGAAGGCTGCTATAAGCTCCCCCTGAAGCCATCTCTTTCCCAGGAAGAAGCAGCTCTGGTCTCTCAGCCTCTTCTCACAGGGCAAGTGCTCCAGGATTGACCATCATTGTGGCCCTCTGCTAAACGTACTGCAGTTCATTGATGTCTTCTTCTTGTACTGGGGAACCCAGATCTGCATGCAGTATTCTAGATGCTGTCTAAAACCCATTCGATTTTAGTTGGATCACTTCTCTGATCTGCCTCAGCTGGAGGTTGCGAAAGCACTGATGCCAGCACAAGGCAAGGAGGAGGCCCAGGCTGGTGAGGGCAGTGAGGCGGGCAGAACTGCCCCTGCTGGCAGCAGTATGTGCTGAGAGCAGCTTATACAGCTCTTGTGCAGTGTTGGAAAAGGTGTGAGCTTGAGGCTACCTATGAGGACAGTCTCTTCTTCCACTGGCGATGTTCTTCTGGCACTAATGAGCCTCGGATTCCCTTTTCCATCTATCTACATGCCAATTTTTGTGCAAGCCCTTCCACACAAGGGATGTATTTCCAGAAGAAAACCTCAGGTGGCAGCAGCATCATAGCTTTTGTAACCGGTCCTGGTCTTGGTACAAATCTTTGTGCCACCAGCATTAAAACTTAAGGGGGGGCCCTTGTGCTTAACAACATTATTAGCAAATTATCAGTGTTATCAAAGAGTGAAAGTGTTTTTTTCCTGGCTGATTTAGGATGTGCAGATCTCATTTGAAAGTCCTGTATCCATGTTTTTTATATTCATGCAAATGATGCATATTTTTATATATTCTTGTAAGAGGAATTTGGATTACTTTGCTTTGATAATGTATTTGATCTGAGTTAAACCTCCTAGACCACTCTCTGAAAGATTTTCTGTCTCCTTTAAACTAAACTGTTGTTCACTTTCTGATTTCTTGTATGTGACCATATGTGACTGAAAAGGAAGGAGGAAGGTATTCAGAGGATTGCTAAAAGGGCAGTAGGGAATACAGAGGGGGGAATTTGGGAGTAGAACAAGCAACTAAAGGCTAAAAGGAAACATGGTGAGAGATGTAGGAAGTCAGATGGGGAATGCACAAGGGAGAGAAGAGTTCGAGCATAGCTGAAATAAGAGTGGTTTCTCACAGCTTCGTTTTTGGGGCTCTTGAACACCTGCAGTTGCCTTGCACTGTTTCAAGACACAGTATCACGGAGACCAGCTTTGGGATTTTCTGCTATTCTCACTTGCAATGACTGTGTCTCCATCTAATTGTTTTTTTAGGCCCTAGACACTAGAAAATTCTTCCTATACTTTGAGTTTCACTGTCAGTCATCAAAGATCTTTCAAGTTTTTCACATTGTTTCTTCTTTCAGGCTCCTGCCATTAAAGTATACTGGTAGAAAAATTTCTGATCTCTCCTCCCAAAACAGACAAGTGAGCAAAGAAACTTCCTCTTGAGTACAGTGGTTTTGAAGTCACATTCCTGTGACTGGACAGAAAAACAAAAGAGTTTAAGGATCAGCAGAAAAATTGCCACTGAAAGGGGACTGACAATGTGCCATTTCTCCAGCCTAGCTCTGAAAAGACCATGCTTCCTTGAGCATCCAAGAGCCTGTGACTTTCTTTTACTTGACTGCAGCATTAAAACAAGATTGTCATGGTCTTGCAGGAGTGAAGAATGGCCACCAAATGACATCAGCTCCTTCTGCACTAAAAAATAAAGGAAGTGGTAAATTTACACAGTTTTAATGAACTCTGATGTATTTTTGGTATATCTACATTTGATAATGATTACACCAGTGTCTTTGGTCTTTTTTTTTGTCACCTTGGCCTGGTTTAGGCACAGGTGAAGCTGTTATTTGGAGAAGCGCATGGGTGTCAGGTGACTGAAGGTCTGAGAAATGGACAGTCCCACCTCCCCCCGCTGCTACTTTAACTATGCCTCAGTACAGCACTAGAGGGTGGACTAGTGTCGTGGTTTAACCCCAGCTAGCAACTAAACCACACACAGCAGCTCACTGACTCACTCCCCCTCCATGGGATAGGTGGTAGAATCAGAAGGATAAAAGCGAGAAAACTCATGGGTTGAGATAAAGACAGATTAATAGGTAAAGAAAAATCTGCGCACACAAGCAAAGAAGAACAAGGAGTTCATTCACTACTGCCCATCGGCAGGCAGGTGTTCAGCCATCTCCAGGAAAGCAGAGCTCCATCACGCATAACAGTTACTTGGGAAGGCAAACACCATCACCCTGAACGTCCTCCCCTTCCTTCTTCTTCCCTCAGCTTCATATGTTGCATGACGTCATACGGTCTGGGATATCCCTTTGGTCAGTTGGGGTCAGCTGTCCCAGCTGTGTCCCCTCACAACTCCTTGTGCACCCCCAGCCTGCTCGCTGGTGGGGTGGGGTGAGAAACAGAAAATGCCTTGACTCTGTGTGAGCCCTGCTCAGCAATAATGAAAACATTTTTATATTATCAAACAGTTTTCAACACAAATTGAAAACATAGCCCCATACTAGCTACTAGGAAGAAAATAAACTCTATCCCATCCAAAGCCATCACAAGTAGAGAACTACAGCTCTAGCTGTATCCTCTCTGCCCAGGACTAGGATGAGAAACAGGGAAGTAGTTTGCATCCTCATGTGCTATCTCTTGCTGGATGGGATTCATGGTGGGAAGGAATGGGTGGTAGACTTCATGCATGGCATTGCTGTTTTAGAGACTGCTGCCAAATATGGGTAGTGCCCTGCTCAGCACAGTTTGCAGAATACTTCGAGGAAGTGGCAGAATTAGAATGGAGCAATGCTGTGTAGTGTTAAGATGCTGGTGGTCTCCCAGGTCAGCATCCTACAACCACTGCATCTCATCATGCAGCAGGTGGGTAGGTGAGCAAGGCCAGATGTCTCAGATGGTGCCCTGAGATGCAAGGGATGCCTATAGAGCAAGCCAGCCTAAACACCATGTTGTGAACTTCTGCTTACTCAGCAGAAATACAGACACATTCTCACACTCTGACTAGATGGATGTCATACCTGAGCAGATCTTACCTGAGTCCCTGGTGCTCGGGTCAGCCAGGCTCTGACCTGTAAGATGTTCCACAGGCATCAGCAGGGCTATTCAATCTGTGTCACAGATGAGCACAGCCACAAAATTGTATGGGTCTTCTGGACCAGTGCTGCTTAATCTCAGTGCAGAGCAGGGGTCTAAATCCAGTGCTGTCTGCAAAGCCCATCCTCCTCCAGCACTCTGGCACTCTCCAGAGCTTTCTTGCCTGAACTGCTGGTGGTGGTGTATAATAAACATTTTCTTTGGGCAAGATGGTAGGTGATTTTGTGTTGCAGGTGAAGTACATAAGGCTCCAGTTGCTTCAGTGCTGGAAAGAACAGGATGAAGGGAAAGAACCTCACAGTAGCATTTCCTCCCATAGTAACTTCAGAGTTATTTCTAAGTAATAGTAACAAATAATAGTAACAAATAGTAACAAATAATCCTTTTAGAATTAATTATTCACTGGAGATTATTTTATGTAATTTTATAAATGCACAGCTTAATTAAAATACAGTTGCTGGTCTTTTAAATACCTGATTTGCCCATATTTCTTTATATTTTATTATTTTGAAGCACAGTATTTTAAACTGTAAGTTGACTTCAGCATGGGGTTTATATTAATGTATAATTGTTGTTTTTTCTTATATTTGTGAGGGGAATTGTGAGATTTCCCTGGACAGCCTAAGAGATATTTTGCATAAACTGATTGTCTGCCATTTTAAGCTTGCATACCTTCTTCCAGTTTTGTAAGAAATAATTGCAAAGCTTCCAGAATTGCATGCATTCATTACACGTGAATTGGAACTTTTATTTAATTTAGGTGTCTTACAAGGTGGTCTGTGCTCCCACATGCTGTATCATGTTCTTGCATATTTTGAGTGAAAGTTTCTATAAAGCATTGATTAAGTCACTGTAAAATATGAGGCAGTCTCTGCAGGCTTGGAGATTTGGGGAGTGGGGAAAGGACTTAACACCCAATAAGAAAGCTAAACTGATTAGAAAATAGAAAGGATAGATATTTGGATGAATCTGGAATGACTACAATTGAGTTCTGGCAGGTTTCTTTTCTGTTGCAGCAGAAGTACAGAATCACAAATGGATGTAAAAATAGGAGCCCCAGGCAAAAGTTGTTTCCTTGCGATGTGTGATAGGGAAGAGGGGTGAGGAAGCCCGTCTGTGGCCTCCTCTACAGTGGGAAGTTTTATAGCTGTCTTAGCAATGTAGGAACAGTGTTGGTGCTTAAAATGAAGCAAACACTGCTGTAGACAGGCTTTGGGTGCTTTTACAAGGTGCCACAGAAATCTGTCCAGATCAGGTCCCCATGTCCCAGCAATCAAAATCCGGCTGCTCGGTTCTGGGGTCCACCAATGGGGTGCAGTGGTGGGAACTTCAAATGGAAAAAAATCAGAGCAAATTCTTGCTGTCTGCTATGGAGAGTATGGGCCTTTGAGACACTGAAGGAACTGCCAGGAGTTTGTGTGTGACCAGCGTATGTTTAACATGACAGCCATGGTGCAAATGTACCTTCAGGCCAGTATGGCCCAAGGAACCACGTAGATGATTTCAGATACACAATTACTCTCTCCAACTTCAACAAGACTTCTCAAATACCCGGTACTTCAAACATGCTTTAAGTGTGGGCCAGTGTCACAAATCTGTGACAGCTTGGCATCTCATGCATGACTGATGTGACAGAGGTGGCAGAGTGGCCAAAGGCTTTAAAAGGCTCTGGTTTTCTATCTCCTCTTCCTCCAGGGGAGCATCTTCCTCCAGAGAGACATGGGTTTACAGTCCATATTTTACTAATTCAGATGAAGTAATAATCAGTGCACACACATATACATGCACCTTTATTCTTTTTCTATCTCAATAGTTATACTTAATATTTATACATATACAGAGAAACGTCACGAAGTCACAGAAACACATCATAGAGAAATAAATGAGTCATAAAACAGTGTCCTGGTTTCAGCTGGAATAAAGTTAATTTTCTTTCTAGTAGCTGGTATAGTGCAGTGTTTTGGATTTAGGATAAGAATAATGTTGATAACACACTGATGGTTTAGTTGTTGCTAAGCAGCATTTACACTAATTCAAGGACTCTTCAGCTTTTAATACTGTCCTGCCAACAGACACTGGGAGTGCACAAGATGCTGGGATGGGACACAGCAAGGACAGCTGACCCAAATGAGCCAAAGGAGTATTCCATACCTCATACTCAGTATATAAACTGGGGAGAGTTAGCCAGGGGGCACTGTGGCTTGGGGTCTGGCTGGGCATCAGTCAGCAGGTGGTGAGCAATTGTATTGTGCATCCTTTGTTTTGTATATTCTCTTGTTATTATTATTTCCCCTTCCTTTTCTGTCATATTAAACTGCCTTTATCCCAAGCTATGAGTTTTCCTTTTTTTTTCTCCCAAATCTCCCCCATCCCACTGAGTGGGGGGAGAGTGAGCGAGTGGCTGTGTAGTGCTTAATTGTCAGCTTGGGGTTAAACCATAACAAACAGTCAAGATAGGCGGTGGTTCACAGCCTGCAATAAAGGGCAACCAGAGCAGAACTTCACTGATTTCAGTGAGATGGCACATACATTCTCTGCAAATCAGGATTTTAAATAGGGTGTGAGGGGATACAGTGAAAGATGTAAAGAAAAAAACACAACAGCACAAAATTAGTACAGCACAGAGATCACTCTGTGCTAGCACAAATCATAAGAGAGAGGAGACCCACCATGTGACAGCTACAAAAAAATTGGGGGAAAAATTTGAACTTTGCAGTCAGTGAAAGTGGCAATGTAAAATCACAGTTCAAAGCACAACACATCACATCATATAGGTGCAATTGAAGCTGCCCAGCAACACTGGGTTGTTGTGAAACTGCAGAAGAATATCCTTTGCAAAAAATATGTCATTTAATATGTAGCTTCGACAGGTATACAAATTCTGTTGCCTAAGATGTGAATCTGAATTTATAATGGAGTAGCATCAAGCTAAAATAATCTTATCTTGGTGAAGCTTTTACTAACTGTAAAAATGAAATCAATACAAGGGCAATACTAATTGCTGGCCAGGACCCCGCTGTATTCGGCATGCTATGAATGAAGACTCTTAAAGCCCAGTGCCTCAGAGAGTTTACAACCAAAATAACATAAGCCAGATGTTAGAAATCAGTCCGTGACCCACTGAAATTAATACAAGGTTGGCAGTGATTTTAATGAGGCTGGGTATCAGGCAGGGGTCTATGCAGTGTAAGAATGAGATTAAGAGATCTGAAGGCCAGAGGACACCACTCTGTTTTTTAGTCTTAACGTCTCCATAATGCAAGATTTACTTTCACTTAAAATCCAGCTCTTATTGATTTAAGGCGTAACTTTTAGACAAGTGTCCATTTTTATTACCTACACTTTTAACAGTAAAGAACTCACTGATTTCCTTAGGAATAGGCCTATTTAGCAAAGGTCCCCGGTTTTCCTCTTGAGACCCATCAGTGGTTAGTCCTTTTAATGCATGACATTAGCATCCCTTTAGCTGCTTAGTCAAAATGTCATGCTAGGTCATGTCTCATACAGATATCTGCATGTATTACATTCATACAACTCCCTTGCCATCAAAATTTATAATCTGTTAAAAAATGCAAGTTCGAAAGCATTGATTTTCTTTTTCCCCTTAAGTCCACTTTGATTACATCCATGATAGTATCCTGCAAATAAAGAGCCAAAAATGGGTTCAGCATCACAGCGACAGAAAGCCAAGTAACCTGCAGGTCAGAATGAGTCCTTTAGACTTCAAAGGCCACCTAATAATTACAATATCTCCTGCCAGCCACTGATGAAATATAGCAAAATCAACCAAAAGTCTTTTTCAGACACAAATGCCAAAGATCCTTTCTGTCAAATTAAGCTGAGTACAGGAAGAAATTACCAGACAACCCTTTAACTTTGCATTTGCAAGGGTTGTGATTCAGAAAGCTCTTGGGAAAGTCAGTCACTGCGTCTCAGAGTTCTACCAGGGACAACGTAAAGCCCTAGAGGGTTTGTCTAGGACAAATATTACAGATGATGATATTCCAGACAAGGAAGAGGTGAAAAAACCCACAAAGGCTGAGATTAGAAATGGTGTGATGTCAAAGTGAGTCGATAAAAAATAAACTAGATCTTGATAAAACGTAAAAGAAAATACAATTCCAAAATTCAGAAGAAGCTTCAAATTAATTGTGTTACATTTGATTCCACATGAGACTATAGATCCAGATTCAGACAATGAGCTGGCAATTCTGGATATGCGTAAACCATGCAACTGAACAGTGCAATGCTTTGTGAACTGTCTTTCAAACTGAGAAATGCAGCATGGATTCAACCAATGGCAGCTGCAACCTTTTTATCTAGCAGAGGGACTCAACAGAAAATTAATAGTAGACTTAGGTTTGTGTGTTCCTGAATGTCTGTCCTATAATGCAATGGAGGTTTAAGAGGACGGTATCACACAAAGTAAAAATATTATAGATTATATATTATCAAGATAACACTAGCAAGATGAGAAGATTTAATTGCTATATGTTAGAAAACAGAAAAACTAGCCATTACTGTAAAGGACCTTGTAGCTTTCTGCTATTTGTTCCTTTTTTGCTCAGCCATAGTTTCCACATGTGTATCTCTGCAAGCCTCTGAATGGTCAACAAAATCCTCTTTGAGAGCGACTGTGTAGGTGCATGGACACACAACAACTTTGCAATACATTTGCTGAACATGTTTTTCAACAAAAAAAATATGTCTGCTTCATTCATACTAAAATGGAGTTTTGCGGTTACACAGTGAAGTCTCACTGCTTGTCTCACTAAAGAAATCACGAAACATCTGGGGTGTCAGGATCATCTAACCTTCTCCCATGCATGACTTCAGCCCAAGTTGAGTAGGCCAGTTTCTGTAGCTTTAGGGATAGATAAGGAAATCCCCACTGAAGGCTACTTAGCAGGCACAAATATGTGCTCTGTCCCAGAGTGTTCCCCCTGTTCTGGTGTGCTATGGGGCTGTATTGCTGTTAGCACCTGCACTGCCCCCACTTTGCACAAGGGGAAATAAGACTTAGAAAGATTTTACCCAAAACACCATAATTTCCAACTCAAGAGCTGCTCCTGGATTTGTTTGATTACAGCAACTATATCAAGACAAAGCAGTTGATTTGGCAAAAGCAGGCAGGATCCCACTAGGAAGACATGGAGGATGTTCTGCATGATGTTTAGTCAAAGTATGCTCCTCTTTCATCCTTTTCTGAGACTGGACTTCAGCAAGTTCTCTTAACATCTAAAGTACTAAAAGGAAACAGTTTCATTAGAACAGAAGGAAATATTTTATAAAACCCAAATAAATAGCATAAAATTTTATCTAATGACATTGTGAGTGAAATAAACAGCTTTCAGGTAGGCAGGAAAGTAGAAATGCAAGTCAGTTCACAGAATAAGGGAGGGACAAGAAGATTGTTTACCAGAAGGATACCATCCCAGGAAGGGGAAAATATGTTTAGCAACAAATAGATGTGTACTACAGCTCAGTATGCATACAGTTTAAGAAGAAGAATTCAAGTAGAGCTTAGACACATTATTAGGCAAAACTTTAGAAAAGTTGCTAAAAGGATTGCCAAATCTGTCCTCAACCTATTCAAAGTAAAGACCTTCCATCAAATGCTGGAAGTGAAAACAGACAGCCTTAAGGTATGAAAAAAGATTCATTCCAGCTGAAGAATAGGACCAAAGAAGAAAGAAAATGAAGCCTAAAAAATCCCATAAGAAATGCAGTACCAGTACGGCAAGAGACTGAGAAATTACTCATTTGCAGTCCCAGGGCCCAAATAGCAGACAGAAATGGTGCACCCTACCTTCCACTGGAGTAGGGAGTCTGAACAGTAAATAAATAGATAGATAGATAGATAGATAGATAGATAGATAGATAGATAGATAGATAGATAGATAAATGTTTGTGAAAGGCTGTGATTCACACACTCTCCACGTACAGCTGAGCGCCTGGCTTGCATGTGCCCCTGAGCTTAATATTGAGTCAAAATGCTCCAACCTTCCCAGCTCACTATCCACCATCACACTCCGGATATACACTTACACCAGCACTCATGGGAGACACTTGTTCTCCGTGTCTTCCATGTGTCAGTCATGGTGCATCTCAGCAGCTCATCTTCTTGGGGAACTACTGCCAGCCCTTGGTGTAGGTATCAGGAATTCAGCACAGACTCTCTGTTTTCATTCTGAATGTAATACCAGACCCTTACACTACATATTAGCTATGGAGTCAGGTAATAGCTGACTAGTGTGTCTCAATATCTACTCTAAATATTATTTTACAGGTGTAAGATCTCTGTAGGAATGCTAATTTATACCCTTTTCCCCCTAAGACAATAGCTACTGTATTGAAAGAAGGAGACTTCCAAAACTGCAGTTATTTGCCCTTTGTGTTGCCTGTGGTTCACATCTGAATTTCAAACCCACCTTTTATCCAGCTATATATAAATTATTTTTCCTTTGCCATCACCTTGGTCAAAATTTACATGTTGTCCTCATGGATATTTTAGATTTTTTTTTCTGAAGTATTGTATCATAGATTAATATTCTGTCATTACCTTGAGATGCCTATAGCAGCCTCGGTAATAGGCTGTATTAAAGAACTGTAGACAGGTAGTATCCAGCTGGCTCCAAGAATATCAGATCTGTCATGAGAAATGAGCATGCAGAAGTCCTTAGCCAAGGGATCTGGATTACTACCAAGACTGTGTTGTATGATGCGTTGTTGACATGTTGGCTAATGACTAAGGCTAGTCAAGGAGCATAGCACCCAACTTGTCACATGGTACTGGCTCTCTTTTTTGTTGTAAGTTTCTAGATTATGTTGGAAGCAGGTTAAAAATGTACTTAATTCTTGCTTTTCTTTGTAAGGTGTGTGGCATGAGAGTGGAGTGAACAAGATGAGACATTGCCAAGATCTGCTTAGTAAAACACCATGGAAAAAAAGCATTACTCAGTAGATGGATTTGACAATAGGGAAGGATAAGAATTCATGTACCTCTTCCCAGAGTATCTGTGGCAGCATCGTTTCACTATAGCATGCCACATGTCACTAACCCCTTTGCTTTCCAGGCAAGGACACACAGCAAGTGACTGGAGAGGGCTGCACTAGTGGGTCGCTGCAACTTGCTACCATCCAGGAGGGCCCCTCCAAGGCAGTCCTCTGACTTTCTGCAGCACAGGGCTGTGGCTTTTCTGTGCAGGATCCTGCTGGCTAACAGACCGAGGTAGCTGCCTATGCTAGGAACTTGGGTCTGGAAGCAAGCAAAGGCCTTTCAGGCAAAAAGCGTTTGGTGTTGCATCTGAGAAATTTATGGTGCTCATTGCAAGTGATACTCAGTGCAGGTCCAGGGACACAAGAACATTCATATGTAAAAGGCAAAGGCTTTGGAGGAAGATGGTGAAGTGGCAGGATGTCTGAAGCTGATGGGGTCTTGGGCTCTGTTTTTGAGTACAACTTGTATGATAGAGAGAACAGAGAAAGGCAAACAAGGTTTTGTGTGATAAAACGGGAGGGAAACACATATTGGATAAAACAGGTGGGAGACCTCTCTTCAGTCCAGAGGTCTGGCTTCCTTGTTTTTTTTTAGTGAAGGTTTCTTGTGGTATTGAAACAAGAGTTGACCTCAAGTTTCTGCCAAGGCAATGGCTGAGAGTGGGGGACTACATGTGGACAGTAAGTAGTAAGACTAAGGAGTTGATAAGACCTCCAGTACCACAAATCAGAGGCCTGAGAATGTACCTACCTTGTAAGAGTAATCCTATGGATAAGATCTTCAGCTGGGATGACCACGCTTAGCTGAGTATTACTGTGGGCAGCAGGGAGGGATGTAGAGGTCAGGCAGATACCAAGAGCCATGACACTGAGGTGCAGACCTTGCCCATACAACAAAATCTTCCCTCCAGCAAGCCCCCTCCATGTTGGCCTCCATCCATCCTGACAGCCCCGAGGAAGGACCTGGAGCCAGTTTGTTTCTTGTGACATCTTACACAGAGCAAGACAAATGTGTATGTATTATTAAGAGACTGGAAGGAGGGCACAGTGTTTCCACATTCCAGGCAGCTGATAAATGCTTTGCTGGGTTGAGAGGGATTTCTATGGATTTCCTCCTTGCCTAGAATGGTGATTGTGCTGGCAGGCATGGAGGGGAATAATTTTTAGTAACACTGTTCCTGTGTGTATATAAATATTCCCTGGCTGGGGCTGGCTCATCACACAAGATGGCAATACATGATTCCCTTCCCCCTGCCTTTCGCTCTCTCCTCACATCTTTACTAGCACAGCAGATTCCAATAATAAACCCATCTCTGTGAAAGCCAGGTGTCATCCAAATTCATTTGCTGCAACATTTGATCTATCCTCTGCTTCAAGATACAGGTTTCAGAGTATTTTATGAGCTGCACCTCACAGCTTTGTATCATACAAGACATTCTGCAGCATTTTATGAGCTGCATTTTATAAAATTTTATCAAATATTATGTAGAATATTTTAGCAATAAGCCCTTTTTAGAGGATCAGTTCCAGTACACAGTTGTATACATATGAAAGTGCACAGAAAAAATGGGAACATCCTCAAAACATTGTTAACACTTAACCTTCTAGAAGATATTTGCTGGGCTATTTATTTTGTGAGGGAGCTTTTGCACAGGGAAAGTAAAATGGGATTTAAGGCATAGGGACTGCTTTGCTATGGCTTTTTAGCTTTACAAAGCAGGGATGCCTCAGTTTAAACAGTGTCCTCTGCGTTGCAGAGTAGCCCAGGAGGGATCATGGGCTGAGTAACATCACCTTATTCCTCACTGGTTTCCCCTTGGCTTTCTTGAACAAGCATCATCTCTGTTTCCAGGCCTTATCAACCACTGGCAAGTCCTTCATTTGGTAGAATGACTACATCTGCAGATCTGACTCTTCTCACTGCAATTACTTGTCTTCCCCAGTGCTAGGTAGAATACATCACATGCTGCCAGGCCCTGCACACATGCAATCCACAGCCACCCTTCCACTTCACAGACACCCTGAAGTGCTACTTGATTACACCAGGGATCTGGGAATCAATTAATGCCCTCCAACAATGGGAAGAAATTAAGAAGTGGCACCTGAAAACTATGGGAATCTTTTAATTTTTTTTTTGTTATGGAGGTGGAACAAAACCCCCAGTCATTATTTGTTTATTTTCTCAGCCTGTATCTAAACCCATGCACAGGTAAGATCCATCTCAGCTTTTCAAGGTCTATGGAGGGAAAAGGAGGATATCTGAAGATCTCCTTGCAGTTTCAAGAAAACAAGGCCAGGTGCTGAAGAGCAGCAGCTCTTCTCCAGTATTTTATGATGCTGGTCCTTTCCAAGGTCTGGTTTTCAGATCTTCAGTGCTGTGCTCCCCTCGCTCAGGCACCTGAGAAAAGCCTTGCCTGAGAAGCGCTGTGGTGCAGGGTCCCTGCACACAGACATCTCAGACACAGCATTTCTCCGCATGCCACAAGAAATCACTTTCTGTATGGCTTGCTGGAATAGACCAGTCCCATTTAGCAAGGTCACTATGAAATATTCAAATTTGTGTTTAATTTTTTAAGTCTTTTCCCATTTGTTTAATGGAAGCTGAAAGACTGCCATCACTGTCAAGCCCAGTAGAGGTGTTGCCCTGCCAGATCTTTTTTGGATATACAGAAAATGGCAGTATTCATATTTGCATTACAGCAGCAGAAAATAAAACTGAGCATGGCATTTACATTTACAGCATGAAAATTCAGATCACTGAATGCAACATGGAAGTTATTGAAGGTCCTAATAATCTATGCTTACACACTGCTGCTGTTCACAGAATCACAGAATCAACTAGGTTGCAAAGGACCCTGGAGATCATCTAGTCCAACCGTTCTCCTAGCACAGTTCCCACCTACAGCATATCCTTAAGCTCTAAATCGACCCGACTCTTGAACACCTCCAGGGATGGGGACTCCACCACCTCCCTGGGCAGCCCATTCCAACACCTAACAACCCCTTCTGGAAAGAAATGCTTCCTAATATCTAGTCTAAACCTTCCCTGGCACAACTTGAGGCCATTCCCTCTTGTCCTGTCGCTTGGTACTCGGTTAAAGAGACTCATCCCCAGCTCTCTGCAGCCTCCTTTCAGGGAGCTGTAGATGGCGATGAGGTCTCCCCTCAGCCTCCTCTTCTCCAGACTAAACCCCCCCAGTTCCCTCAGCCGCTCCCCGTACGACCTGTGCTCCAGACCCTGCACCAGCTCCGTTGCCCTTCTCTGGACACGCTCGAGTCATTCAATGTCCTTTTTGTAGTGAGGGGCCCAAAACTGAACACAGGAATCGAGGTGTGGCCTCACCAATGCCGAGTACAGGGGTCAGATCCCTTCCCTGTCCCTGCTGGCCACGCTATTGCTGACACCAGCCAGGATGCCATTGGCCTTCTTGGCCACCTGGGCACACTGCCGGCTCCTGTTCAGCCGGCTGTCAATCAGCACCCCCAGGTCCCTCTCTGACTGGCAGCTCTCCAGCCACTCCTCCCCAAGCCTGTAGCGCTGCTGGGGGTTGTTGTGGCCCAAGGGCAGCCCCCGGCATTTGGCCTTATGGAAACTCCTCCAGTTGGCCTCAGCCCATGGCTCCAGCCTGTCCAGGTCTCTCTGCAGAGCCTCCCTACCCTCGAGCAGATCAACACTCCCACCCAACTGGGTGTCACCTGTAAACTGACTGAGGGTGCACTCGATCCCCTTGTGTCATGCCAGTTGTTTTGAAGGATGAACTCTCTTTAGAGTTCCTGCAAAAGAAAAGAAAAAAATGCTGAAAAATAAAATCAATGTCCTCCAAAAGAAATAAAAAAAAAAAGAAAGCTGAGTAAGAAGAAATATGAGATACCATTTTTCTCCACTAACCAAGGAAAAAAAAACAAACCCCAAAACTCCAGGACTAGTTTTTGATAATTTATTCCTAAATTGCTTTCTGTCTGTTATTTTTAAAAATCCTACTTTAGTAGCTTTTTCCTCAGGCATCAATTGATAGTCATCAATTGGTTATGTCTATGAACACAAGAAAATCCTCAGGTAATATATTCTACTATTGGAAGATAATAACAAACCAGATCTTCTCTAATAATACTGTAGCAAAGGATCATGAAATAGATAAGAAGCACTTTAAAATAAAAATTGCACTGTATTAAATGTATGGTTTAGGTGGTCATCATGTTTCAAGCAGAATTCTGCTATTCTTACAGAGAATTGAGCAATTGTGAGCTTTGTTCATCTTCACAGCCCCTGTAAATTTTGGGAGAAATTGTCTCTGAGGTAGCAGAAGTCTGATGAAAACATTTTGAAGAAAATGATCTCTCATTTATTAATATAACAAATTGAGTCTGATGGCTTAAATAAAAGAACAACGCTGGCAGCTGCCAAAATCTTAAAACCACAATTTTACATCAAAGAGGAAGTAAAAACCCTATATATGAACTCAGTGACAAGCAGGAATCTGTAAAATCAAGGATGAGAATGGAGTAGAAGAGGGACACGCAGATATTGCAAAGGCAGGCAAGCAGGAACATGTCAGTGTTACAGATGAGGATGAGTAAGTGATACTGTGGCTTCCACAGCACACTAACAAAGAACTAAAGCAGGTTAGGTAACAATTGTTCCAGCAATAGGCTTCTGTTGTATACACGGTTCTCTATTTTATGAATATTTAATCTCAGTTAGGCTTTCTGATTCTGTGCCAGTAGTCATTGGTGTAAAATACATGCACAGTATACTTCAGGAGCATACCTTGGTACGTCTGCTGATTAGATAAGGATCTTAGCAGAAACATGAGGAATGGTCACCAAAAATGTCAAAATCCCCCAAATTAACAAAGTAACTAATTCTGTCCTGAAACTGGGAGGTATTTCAAAGCTATGGGAAGTAAAAATTGTAGCTCTCATTCTGCAATTCTAAGATGACAAATACATATTTCAAAAAGATTACATAAAATAATTGCTTTAGACAACTTTGAAGAGTCCTCTTGTCACAATTCTAGGGTTTCTGACTTTCTCTCCTGCTTCAGAGACTGGATCACTGAGAGCTCAAGCTGGATCTAGGCTCCAGCACCCCGTATTTTGGGCAGAGACAAGGGAAGCTTTGAAGTGAATTAAGCTAGGTAGCCAGGTTATTTCAATAACTCTAGAATGAGGGAATTACAGAGGGGGGTTGAGTTGTAATTTTGGTTTTATGTGCCTAATGTCTGCTTAAATTCAGGTGCCTTCGAAGATTTTAAATCTGACTCTAATTTGAAATGCACTGCTACAAGCTCTTTCCTCTCTGTCAGCTGAAAAGCAAGAGCTCTGGGAAGTTGTCTGGGGAAAGGTAAATCTTTTCTATCACACTGAGCTACTGTGGATGCCAAATAGAATGAGGCAGCTTTAAAGGATTTTCCCAAGTCAGCTCAGAAAATGTGATTATATAAGATTTATGAACCAGCTTCTCATAAATTTAATAATGACTCACCATTTCCTCCACTTGCTAGATTGCTTAGCACTGATTTGGATGCTCTGATAGAGCAGCGTTAATAAGAAGCTACGTGATTTACCTTGAGGTGGTATTTCATTCTCTGAAGATAGTTCACATCTCTGATATCAGAATGAAGGAAAATAATATTTGCATAACAGAAGGTATAAATATGGTATATTTAAGAAATATTTTTTTAACTCAGAGCTGTTCTCAGAGCTGTTTCAAATGAATCTGTATTTCTCTCCTAAACCCTGTGACAAGTCAAGAAGAGAGCCAAAATGCCCTGAGCATAGGTAACCGATCAGAGAATCTATTTAAGGTGAAAGAATTTAGGAAGGTATCATGTCCAAACTGTTCTGTCTACTCCTCTCATGATGTTTAGCATGATTGCACTTCATCTTTGTCATTGCAAAACCAGGCAATTTAGCCTAAACTGCTGCTGAAAGCTGCTAAATTAAACTGACTGACTTTGTGCAGGAGCAGATGAGCACTCAACAAGAGTATCTGGCTTCACCTGGATGGAGGCTGACAGAGAAGGAGAAACAAACGGGCTGTGATAACATCTAGTCCATCTGACCACAGTCTAAAGTCTCAGCTCCGACATTTACTGCCATGGCAATTGGACAAAAGTGTGGTTGATAAGAGGTAGAATTGCCATATAAGCAATAAATCAACATATCGAGGTCTTACTGGAAATAATGAAAGAAGGAAACATGATTACTAGGAAAGAAGAAAACCTGTTATGTTTCTGACCAGTACCATGTTGGAGGGTAGTGTACCGAATCCTGTTGGGCTGGTCTTACAACCACTGAAAAATCCTTTTGCATAAACACCATCTTCTTTCAAACTTAATAGCAGTGGAATATGTTGACACAATTCAAAATATGCATGTGAAATTTTAGTTCTACTGTGAAATGTATTGTGGAAGAATGACCTGGTACTTTGCATGCATATTGTCTTTTACTAATTCAATATCAGATTCAATACATGACAAATTCAAAGATTTATTCCAATCAACAGTCTTGAAATCCTAGCTGGGCTCTGAAATTACTGACTATACTTTCCTTTGTAATAAAAACAGAGTCTGAATACAAGGTCTGTCAATATTGTGTTAAAGAATTCAGGGACTCTCCTGAAAGCACATTCACCTGTGAACAAAACAAGTCAGAATGTAGCAAACTCCATTCTTCAGTAGAACCAATAATACATGTATATATCAAGCAAGTATGCCTCATGGGAACAGCTCTCTTAAATTAAAAGTAAATGTGTGAGAAGAGTTTAAAATTTTAAAATCTATCACATTAATATAAACAAATTTGTGTTATTCTCTGAATAGCTATTACATGAGCAGACTCACAAAGGAGCAGGAAAGGGTAAAATTATTCCTTTATTTGTTAGAAAAGCTTTGCCACATGTCATGTCAATAAATAATTTTCTCTGTTTTACATCTTAAAACAAGTATTTCAGGGATCATGCTATTATTAAATAAATAATTCTGGATGCAAAGATCTCACTGTGTTAAATAGGTGCATCATTACTGTTTGGGTCATTATGAACACTGTGTGAGTAGTGCTAATACAATAAAAGAGAAATCATGAATCATTACTAGCTTCATAAGGAGTGGGATTTACCAGTGGATTCAGTCAGTGTTTTGTTTTTCCCCCTGGAAAGCTGTAGGTGAAAGGAAACTTGTTCATAATTACTCATCAAAACTCTAGCCAGGATCTGGTTTCTAAATGAACTTAGGCAAGACAGCATTGCTTATTAAGAGCAGAGATTTCAAGTGGGTTTTTTCCTTGAAAAAATGCTATGGAAAGTCTGCCTGCCTTTGCTTTGTTTTAGATTAATCTACTTTTTCCTTCCACATCCTCACACAGGACAGACCTCTTTTTCTTTTCAATACTCACATCTTCTACTATTCCTCCATAATTTGGCATCTTTTCAAATTTTTCATCTTACAGGTCAAGGTAGCTCCCAGATTCATCCCTCCAGCTTTGTGTGCTCTGTTGGGGCTATCCCAGAGCTCTGCATGACCAGAGAGGCTGGGAGGAGACTCCTACACACCACAGCTAACATTGCAAACTCTTCCATCACTTATAGAAATCTTGGCTAAGTTGCAAATGTTAGAGCTCCACATTAGACTTGCCCTTCTGCTTTATCTCAGTCTATTTGCCATACGTCATGTCAAATTTTATGCTTCAGAAGAAATACAAAGTTCATTGCAAGAACTACACCAACTGAAAACTAGGAAACAGCCCTACAAACACCAGAACACACAACTCGCCACCTGTTAAGATTGTTGTGTATCAACAAAAGGGGATCAAACATGTCAGTAAAGAAATCAGGTTCTGGTTTCAGGGTCACAAAGGAATTGCTACATGCAAGCAAGAGTGAAAAATCTTTTAAGCTTTGAAAAATCATCCTATAATTTTATTTCTCAGATATGACAAAGTCCTAGCCTGCAGTGATTCCTGAAGGTCTAACGCTTCCATTTCCAAAGGAAGAAGATATTAGCTGCAGCACTACATCGATCCAAAACCACAGTGCATTTCTATAAGTCCATAATGTCTCTGGCATTTTGGTCTGGAAAACTTAATTTTCACTCTGTGTGAGGACCCCAAAGGGAGCTTTATTATTCATTTTACTCTCTTTCCTATGCTAAAAAAAAAAAAAAAACCAAACCAAAAACATGTTTGAGCAGTTTGACTGTCATCGTGTATTCATTTTTCATGAGTACCTTCTGATCCATACTAGATGTGTGACACAGCACAGTGTTATGTGAGCTTTTTAACTTTTCATTAAGTTCAGAGCTACCATATCCATCTTGACAGAACTACTTCCATTCTCCAGGTGGTTTATTTGGGATGGAAGCTGGTCACAGAGAAAAGTGTGTAGCATCATTAAATCTCAGTAGATTTAAAATCCTCCTAACTTCTATGCCCATTGCTGTTTAACAGCATCAATCAACAAGATCTCACACTTCTCAATTATCTATTATTCACAAGCCCTTTGTATCAGAGTGCCTTACACAAAAACAAAAGGCAGGGATTACAGTCTATCCAGACCTGGAAGCAGTTAGGATGAGTGGGAGGACTGTAAAGTTCTTTCCTGTAACACTGGGCTCTATTAGTGTCTCTAGTCTGCTTCAGTCCCATCCCTTCTCCTCTGTAAATCCTCCTTGGAACCCTTGCTTTTCCAACACAACAGCCATTTGGAATGGCTGCTGAGGAAAAAGAGAAGAAAATCAGTGAGAAGTTAATCTTTGAATTCATTAATATTGTTGTTACAAAAAGAAGATGAACAGTTGCATTTAAACTGTTTTTAGCTGTAATCCTAGCACTTCTGCTCATTATGCTTGTAACATCGCATGAAAAATACTGCATTAAATCTGTACCAGAAAAGTATAGAAAAATTGGAGGAACAGTAACAAAAAAGGGATAGTGCACAACAGTGATTTATTTATGAAGAAAGATTAATAGCTAAACTCAGGAACCCAGCTGAAGGGAAATAATTGGAAAAGCTGTCAGAGGACCCCCTGGAAACAGGCTCAAACCTCAGACTGTGAAAGTCCTTACTCAATTTTATTTAATCCTCATTCAATAAAAGCTCTCCTTAAAAATTAAACAGGTGGAAAGTGGCTACAAATATTTCTCAGATCTGAGTATCAAGTAAGGCTTTATATAGCAAATGTGAGCAGTGGCCTTTGGTGGCAAACAGCTGGGAAGTAGAACTGTGTGCAGGTAAATGACTTCTCTTGGGAAGCTTTAGTGGCTACCTCTGAACCAGAAAAGAAAAGAGCCAGAATCTGTTCTTTGGTCCTGAAGCTGAACTGCGAGAAGGGGGCGAAATGCTCTCAGGGCCCAGGCATCTTCTGGGATGGTGATTGTTGGCACAGGACAAAATACACCAGGGTGCTCACAGCTGCATTCAGTGGGGATGACAGCACACCTCTGCTTCAGCCCCTGTTCTGGCCCAGGTTGGTTTGCCAATGTAGATGTAAACTGGGCCCAAAATCATGTCCCAGCAGTCACACAGTATCATACTGCTGGCAGTAGGGTGACCTTCTACTTAGAAAAATGAAAAAAAGCACCATTAAGCACAAAACATACTAAAATCTTCAGCTGAATCCTGAGGGAAACATACCTCCCAGAGCAAGTACATAACAGTATTTAAAACATATTTACTAATATCCTTTTGTTTGAAAGCCTCAAAAGACAGAGAATTTTCCCTTTCTGAGACCTCTTTCTTTTTGAGTTAACTAGAACTTTGCTGTTTGGTTCACCAGGAATGTAGAGATTACACTATTACACTACAGCATAGATCTGTAAGTTTTCAACATAAATGAACAGTCTTGGATTCTCTTGCAAAAATGCAGACTTCTGCAATTAACAAACTATTTCTCCTCCAAACTATTAATTATGACAGGATACTGGATGAAAAAACCTAAGCAAACTGAAATATTATCACAGGGTCATTAAAGTTACCCAAACTTTCATTACAAAGAGCACTGGGGGATTTCAGGAATTTCATCAGAAGGCTGGTCTTTGATTTTTTTTTTTTTTTTGGGTGGTGGTGGTGTTTTTATTTTCTTTAGCCTTTTCATTAATGGAACACTTTTTTTTTTTTTTTTTTTTTTATAAGCCACTAAGATACAGACTGTTTTAGAAACAGCACTTCAAAGTATTATCCGCTAGGAAACACTGTTAAGAGAGATTTTATCTGTTCCTGGAGAATTATATAACAGTTCTGGATTTCTCTCCTGAGAGAGACAAACCTGTAAGCATGACATGGAGCCTGGTGAATGAATGTAATATATTCAAGCAGATCTCTTTGCACACATATATTTAATTATAAAAATAGTTGTATCTTAATTTTAAGTCCATAGCAGCAGCCATTCCATCCAGCAAGTTTTTTTGTGTGGGGTTGCTTTTTCCTCCCTCAAACATAGCAAAGAAACTCATAACACCATTTTTTTAAATGCTCTGCAACAGTGTGGTTAATTTAAAGTGACCCTGATCCTAGAGATGAGATCACCGTTCTGTAAAGGGGAAATATATGCCAGATGCTGCAAACATTTTGTGGTCTTGGGAAGAAGGAAGAATGAGACCTCCTGCTACCAGTTTTTGGGGGAAGTTAGCCTTGCACACCAAAGAAATTATTTTTGAATTTGCTATTAAAAATTAATCTATCATGCCTTTGTATAGCAAATATATGGCCATAAAGAACACTGCCCGTAAGAAAGACAGGTAAGGGCTTGTCAGAGCATATTTCATATCCATTTTCTTGACAACCTTGAGACTAGAAATGTACTGATTTTTAAAAGTAAGCCTAACATTCCTATAATAACAAGTTTCCAAGATCTTACGCAAAAGAAGAAAATTCTTAGTAATGTACATAATCTCAGCATGCTCATTGCAAAAATAACACACTGATTAACAACTCCTAGGAACACCAGTCCTATTTAATATTCATAGGCCCTTGAATCAAGTTTGTCTCTCTTGTGTCTGATCAAGAGATAATGCTATTGTCTGTGAGTCATGCTGTACTTAGCATTTTGATGCAGCACAAGATGATGTCGCTGTGACATACTGGCATAGCCCTTTTAGATAGCTTGAGGAAATTTAGAATGGCTACATTAATACCAAAGAACAAGATAGGTGGCCTTTCACTACACACCGCATTAGGTTCTTGAAGTGTTACTAGCCTGGGCACATAAGGAGCATGAATGTGCACAATAAGTGTTTGATTATATCCAATAACTGTTGAGCATTTGCTGTTTGACACAGCAATTCTGTCTTCTACCTTAAATACCATGTGCCCTGAGGGAATGCTGAAACAGCTTTTGTCTTATGTTTCTTACAGACAAAAGAATGAGAGGATGCTGAGACACCACACAAAGCTATGAAATGTGAACCAGTAGCCAAGGCACCAGAAAAGTAATTGCTGAACTTTTTTTTTTTTTTTTAAAGGGATTTCATTGCAGAGGACTACATAGAGGACTGTACTGGCTACATAGAGGACTATAAACTTTATGACATTAACATTGGTTTCTACTCTACTTTTTAGGAACAGGTCTTTTAAAGTAGGATTTTTTGACATGTATTTTAAAGCATTTACTCTGCACACTGCATCAAGGCTTCATCAGTTTTTTTAGATAATGAAAAGGTTGTATGGCTTTTTAGATTCTTCTGAGGCCTTTAATAGGGAGCAATCCTGTGTCAGAAATTTGAATTAAGTGCAACGAATTTGTCTTGCTTCCTAAACCTCTGATAATGCCAAGCATGCTTTCCAAGCAGGGTTTAACATCACTAATGCTATGGTTGACATTGGCAGAGTTCTAAGTCAAATCACTCAATCTGTTCTGACCAGGGGGATCTATCCTACAACTCTCAAGTTTTCAGAAAGTCCCTCTTCTAGACAATGATTAAGTACACTGCAATATCATGTTCTTATAACAACTCTCACTTTTTTTTTTAATGTTTACACATGTCTCAAATTCTGCTAGTTCCATACTTAATAGCGCCTGTGAGATGTATATATTTAATTCATGGCATGTTTGACATCTTCTGAAATCCATTGTCTGAGAAAAAAACAATGTCTGTGGAATTTTCACTTTCTGCCTTATCTATAGACACGTCATCCAACTGTGAAGAGATTTCACATGGGAAATTCTGGTAACAGTTTTAACTAATCTGCAGTCAATTTAAAGCCTCTTTTCACTAGCTACCATCCTCCAAGATCTTCCATATGTTGGCACCTGGATCCCTAGACCTCCAAAGTCATCATCCTCTAATTTGATGGTAGCTGGTGGTAGTTGACAACTCCTGGGCCCCATGTCATCTTCCAGGAAGTTACTAGCAGTAAGGATAGCTCATCGTCGTTCAGGTCCAGCACTTAAAGTTAGCATCCTGAAAGGCAGCTAGGCTGGGTTACTGGTGTCCATAATTTCCCTTCCTCAAAAGTACTGCTTGTGGAGATGATTCCTCTATAGCACCCTGAAAGATCATAGGGAAAAAATGAAGCCCTTCCATCCCAAGAGGAATAAAAATTTAAACCTCTCTCTGCTACTCTCGCCTCCTGATGTGCTAGAATAGTCACCTAATTTCATGCTCTGAGGGCTTCCTGTTGAGGCTCCTGGATGGCAAATTCTGACTTACTTTTGGAGTTTGGCAGAGAGGATTTTCTTGAATCCCAGCAAGTATCAGGGGACAATGAATATCCAAAGAAATTTGAGACTGAGGGATCCCACCATGGTCCTAGTCAGATTCAAAGATGAGCTGCTAGTCAATCCTTTAATGGGATGTTTACAATGGGCAACACTAAGAAATGTATCAAGTCTTATTTAATTCTGGAGGCTGGCATTAATATAACCCTTCGGTGTATAAATGGTACCTGCCAGAATGTTCTGAAAATTTTTTTCAGAGTAGGATTTAAAATACCCATTTAAAGGATTGAAATTTATATGTGCATACTTTTTATTAAGTGAAAACTTGCTGCTGTGTGTCAAGACACAAAGCAGTAAGAGACAGTGTAAATGATCTCTCCTTGTTCATTGTGAATATTTGCTCTTTAGGGCTTTGGATTTCTTTCCCACTGAATGCAGCAATATTGAGTTCAAATTTATAACCAGATTCTTCCCCATGGACAGAAGAGTAATAACATCTTTAGTGTCATGTCTGATTATACTCTAAGAGTGATGAATTACCATGACAGTGATATTATGGTGCATTAGAAGGTAAAATCATGCAGTTGTCAAAGTGTGTTTTCCTTTTACTGTACATTCTTGGGTTTTGGCGTGGAATTTAAAGTGAGACATATGGAGAAAAAGCTAGTCTCCAAAGCTGTTCTAAGATTTCAAAGTATTTTTCAAACTGTGATTTAAAACCTTCATGACAGAGTAATTTTTGATTGAATTTCCTGGCCTTGTGTTCATCTGTTTTTTAATTCTTAACAATATTTTTTGCACGTGTTGTAAATTTCTAAATCTATACAAGTGCTCATTTACTTTTTACTTTTCACTTTTATAATATGACTTTCATGGATGGAATCCTTCTTGTATTAGAGTTAATAGTTTTACCATTAACTTAAATAAAATTAAAGTTTTACTTTAGCTTCTGTTCTCTAACTGCATGGATAGCAGTATTGAGTAAGGGAGGAAAGAGAACCAAGCAGATGGGAACCTTAAACTTGGCTACACTGTGGAGATGAGCAAATTGATTAGTCCCAAATTTTCAGAAGGATCCTCTAATTCTCAGTGCTTGGCCACCAAGCTCTAGAAAACCAATCTTACTTCACCTGGGCAGCAAATAGTCACATTTTTGAAAATCAGGACCTAGCTATTTAAAGCTGGACACACAGAAAGCCATTCACAATCAGGACACATCTAACCCTCAGTATCTGTTCCTCAGTCTTTACAAAATAGAATATTTCCTGAACTGAATGACAAAGTGGAATGGAAATGTAAGACACCATACAGGAATTCAGCATATAGACTGTAGAAAGACAAGGAAATTCCAGAGTCAGCCTTGTTGAATACGGTGTTAAATTAGTATTTGGCTGTTCAGAAATTAATTGCCGATTTCAACCTGTATGTTTGAAGTGGCATATATCAGCTCAGAATAAAATTTATTAATCAAAATAAAAACTATTAGAATCAACACATTTTTGCCAACGAGAAACAAGCATATTTATTCCAGTTGCATAAAATTCTGGACTTCTGGAGGTGATGAAGTCATCAAAGGCAGTTTCGGCCTCCCATTGTTTCTGAAGCGTCTCCCGTACAGGAAGCTGTCGAGATGCTTGAAGAAGTGGTAGTCGGAGAGGTCTGGTGAGTATGGTGGATGAGGCAGAGTTTCATAGCCCAGCTCGTTCAACCATTGCAGCGTCAAAAGCGCAATGTGTGGCCACGCGTTATTGTGGACACGGATTGGACACTTTCTGTTGACCAGTGCTGGGCGCAGGCATTGAAGTTTCTGGTGCACTTCATTGATTTGCTGGATGTACTTCGCCACCGTGATTGTTTCATCTGGATTCAGGAAGCTGTGATGGATTAAACCAGCAGCAGACCACCAGACAGTCAGCATGACCTTCTTTTGGTGCAGATTCAGCTTTGGGAAGTGCTGCGGAGCTTCATCGTGGTCCAACTGCTGTGCCGATCGTCGCTGGTTATCATAGAGCATCAATTTCTTGTCGCACATCACAATACGGTCGAGAAATGGGTCGTTCTGGTTGCGAAAAAGAAGTGCCAATGACACTTCAAAACTGCGATTTCTGTGATTCTCATTCAATTCATGTGGCACCCATTTGTCGAGCTTCTTCAACTTTCCAATCTTCTTCAGATGCTCAGAAACAGTTGATATGCTTACCCCGAGTTCTTTTGAAAGTTCTCAGTTGTTCATGTACCTGTGAAGTGCTAAGGCTTGGACAACTGGCCCAAGCCAGAGTTGACCTATAGAAGAATCCTGTATATTTTATAACTGAAACCATTGTGCTAGTAGGTATTGTACGAAGTTATAACAACGCACTTATGCTGATGTAAAAAGTGCTAAAGCTTTGAAGTACTGAAGCCTGAACAACAGGCCCCAAGCTGAAGCTGCTAACTTAGTCTGCAATCATTAACAAAGTATGTAAACTCGATAGTGAAAGATGTGGCTTAGACAAAATATAATCAGTAGTGAGGAGAGAATGTATCCAACTTCCCTAGTTTAGCCTTGTTCAAGCTGAGAACCCACGTATCTGCCCTTGTTAGAAACTCCCTTGGTCTCCCCGCTCCGAGCCCTGGCCAGGCTTTGGGTGGAATCCAACAGGAGAATGAAGGCAGAAATCTTCCACTCAAAACAAAGGTGCCAGCTATTCTGGCTGGCCGATCTCTGGTATATAAGGCCGGACCCGCTCACAGCGACTTTGGCAGCCTCACCTATGGGTGGAGGCACCGCGTAGGATTTCCCCCTTGCCGGGACAGGCTCCCCAAACCCTCGCTGTAACCGGGGCTGCCCAGCCACTGCGGGGCTGGGTGATGGGAACACATGCAAGTGGTGATGCATCTTTCTTAATCACGGTTCTCTCTCTCATGTAGTAATGATTTGATGCATTACCCTGTATTTTCCTGTTTGCTGCTTTAGGTGCACTATTCTGCTTTTTCTTATTGCATGTTTTCTGTGTTACACTGTGTGTTGGTTTAAGCCCTGCCGGGACCAGAGACCACGTTGCCGTTGTGCCTCCCCCACCCTCAGCCGGTCAGGCTGGAAGTGAGGCACAAACCCGGGTTAAAATAAGAAGAAATTTAATACAACAGTGTGATAAACAATCTGAACAACAACAGTAGCAATGATAACAACAATAAACAGTAATCACAGTAAACAAGGCAAAAGATATACAGAGAAATACCACAATGGTTACAGACTGTCCTGGGTTGCAGTGTATTCTATTACCATCCTCATGAACTGTGGAAATCTGGTGGGGCAGTGTTTCCTTGTTCCCCCCCACCCTTCAGACTATCTTTCTGCTAATGGCCCATCAATGCCATGCAGCATGACTCATTATCCCATTGTGAGATGCTCCACCCAGAGGGAGAAAACCAGCATTCCATCCTGGATATAACTGGAGATTCTGAATACCAGAGGCCTCTCTTTTCCACTGGATTTCTAGAGGACAGGAGCTGCTTAGCCACCACTGGACTTTTCTGAGGAAGAGCAGATCTTTTTTTTTTTTTTTTTCTTCTACGGGATCACTGCTTCGGGGGGACTGCAGCCACCATTCTACCAGACTGCTACCACCACCCTGATTAACAGGGTGTCAGGTTGTATCCTGACTCTGTTAGTTTAACCCAGTGTTATCTGCCTTTATAATTTTTTTTTTCTCCTTATTAAATTGTTATTCTGACTTGGTATCTCCCACTAGTTTGTTTTCAAACTAGCACACAGACAGCCCCGTACTCCCCCACCACCAAAGCCACAAAAGAAAAAATTCCCATGCTGCTGTGGGGGACCTGACATGAGCATGGTATGAATAACCCAGCTGGAGATCCCTTCCTCCTCTCTGCTGGGGAACCTAACCCTATCCTAGCTGAACCAGGACACACTGTTATCACTAGTAAAATACGCCTGTTCTTTTCACTCTGGTGTCTGAGTTTAATTGCTATCCTTAATCAGCAGAACAATCTGCTTCCACCAGAGCCTTCAATTCATCGTTGTCAATAGCAGAAGGCCTTCCGTGACTTTCTTGATCTTCAAGGTCGAAATCACCACATTAAAATTTTTGGAACCAAAGTCGTACTGTCCATTCATTAACACTTGCCTGGCCATATACCTCATTGATGTTTCGAGCAGCTTGCGCTGCATTACATCCAAGTTTGAACTCGTAGATCTGTCGAAATTGCTGTTTTGACATCTGAACTTCAAACCTCCAAAATTTGTCAAAAACGCAGTTTATGTTATAATTTAATGATACAGCATGAAAGTTCATAACATGAGTTTTTAAAAAATATATAACAGTACGCCAGTTGAGAAAGTACTATTCCTGACACATATACAATGAAAATCAAATTACAAAACGGAAATTAATTTCCGAACAGCCTATATTTTCAGAATAGACTGAGGCACTCAGACATCCAGTTTCACTTACACAAATACACAGTTAAATGTGAAATGACGTTTCATAAGAAAAAAAGTATCTTAAAGCACTAATTCAGATGTATCCCTGCATAATACCCTTAAGCACTTTAGTAAGCTAATGCTTTAAATTTTTTAAATTAACATGAATGTCTTTGTTCCCTCTCTTGTCTCCCTTTTATAGGCCATGTGTTTTCAGTGTGCCATGTAAAGGAGTTATTTCATTATCTATGAAATAAGCTGGAGAAAGAATTCCGTTATTTAAAGTTAACTCACACAAGAACTGAAAACGATTTCAAGACTCTATTTTTGCCTGAGACTTGCAGCTGATTTTGAAAATTGTAAAAGTTGTATTTACATATCTCTGTCTTTTTATAGGTATTACTTGACACAGTAATGTAGGTATTCCCAGAAATAGAGAAGTGGCAGACAACCACGTCAGGACAGAGGGAGAGTCCATGCTCCTGTGTGTGACTGCGCTAAAGGCCCTCAGTTTTGTAAGGAGGAAGGTGGCGAAGAGAGGACTGTTCTTTGTAGGATAGTACTGTGGGCAGAGGGCCTTCTGGATCATGCATGGGAAGGAGTCATGAAAAAATCTGGAAAACAATTTGGTCTCTTTTAGCTTAGACCAAAAGGAAATGTTGTGTATTGATCTATTTTATTACATATCCCTTTTTCTAAACATATATACAAACTGCCTTTGCTACTATTTTGAAGGGTATGCCTATGCTGCTGACAGCTTCTCAGAAGCTGAGCAAACTATCCGCTGCTGTGTCTAGGCTGGTATGTTATATTTAGTGTAGTATTGGCCATTTCTATGTTGCACTCTGGTCTGGAGTGCAAAACCAGCTAGCTACTTAATTTCAAACAAATGAATCCACCATCTTTTGCACCAGCACCTACTGCTTTTGCCTCTCCTTTGATCTGTGTGCCAGCACTGTGAAGTGGCAGGAAGACATCCATAGTGGCCTCCAGTTTAGTTAGTGTGACATCAGTCTAAAGCAAACCAAAGGAGAAACTGGAAGAAAATACAGATAAAAAATTAAAGACAGGGCAAATGAAAACACAAGAGCCAGCATGAATTTTATTTAATTTTATTTTTTGAAAATAAACCTTACCAAACAAACTTGATTTAATTCTTTGACAAAAACATACTCGCTGATAGGGGTGAACATGCAAAAATACAACTAGATGACATTTTGTTTAAAAAGCAGAGCTACATAATAACATGGTAAATATTAACCTGTTAGCTACTAACCGGTGAAAACCAGTTTAAAACACATCCTAGAAATACTGCTTTCATCACAGAACAGCAGGACTCCTGGTGGACTTCAGGAGAGATCAATACTGAACACCATAGAGCTTGGTATTTTCATCGACGAGCTGTAAAAAAAAAATAAAACTAATGTTTCAGAAAAGGCAAAGATCTGCGGTGTTGAACAAAAGCAAAGACTAAGCTGTTATGTGAGCTACCTAGATTATATACAGGCAAGCATGGGTGGTTTTAAATTAGGACCTCCTGGAAAACGATTTGCCAGCTGTATGTAATATTATGCCACTTCGAGGGGCAGCTGTGTGAAATGTAATAGGATATATTGGAAGTCTGATTTTATGATTTGCTGGTTTTGTGATTGGGATCATGTAAAGACACAGAATTATCAACAGATTTATTAAAAAACGCAGTGTTTCTGCAGCAGGGTACCAGTGCAGGAGTACAAACGATGGCGGGACGAGAGCTGGGGCCTGGGCTGGGCCCTGCCCGCGTACAGCGCGTTTCCCCCTCAGCACAGGCCCCGCTTTCGTGCTTACCCGCTCCCTCACCGCCGCTCGTCTGCCGGGCTCAAGCCGCCAG
Organism: Athene cunicularia; assembly: GCF_003259725.1. Classification (NCBI taxonomy): domain Eukaryota; kingdom Metazoa; phylum Chordata; class Aves; order Strigiformes; family Strigidae; genus Athene; species Athene cunicularia. The sequence continues at coordinate 45,223,090 of NW_020799092.1, read as the reverse complement.
CGAGGCCCGCACGCCCAGAGGCGGCCCCGCCACCGCCGGGAGGAGAGCGGGACCGGGGCCGGGGCCACCACCGACACCGGCCGGGACGCAGAGGGCGGCAGCCCACAACACTCAGTGCC
>NW_020799092.1:44969352-45222921 GCF_003259725.1 Athene cunicularia | reverse complement strand
ATGGCGGGGTGTGTGTGTGTGCGTGTGTGTGTGTGTGCGGCTGTCCCGCGGCCCGCGTGTCTGGCCCTGCGCCCCCCTGCCTCCTCGCCGGGGCCGTCAGGCCCTTGCCTGCTCGTGTAGAATGTTGTCAAAGCAAATAAAATCGGAACTCGCTCCCTCCCCGGTTACTGAATTGACGACAAGTAAAGGGAAAACGATCTGAAGTAGTTGATAAATCTTACGCAGGTAGTGGAAGAGTGTTGTAGTTCGCGCTTTTTTTGTTATGGCCACGGTATTGCAACAGTAAGAAAACACAAAGTTTTTCCATTCAAGTTAACTTTACACATTTTTTTTTTCTTTCTTTTATGACATGTAAGAGCGTTGATACTTGGCATTAACGATTCCCTACTTTCTATATAGTACTTAGAAAAGCAGGTGATGCTGGAGTGACTTCTCCCTAGCAGGAGTATTTTATCTGAAAATTGTTTTAAAAATAGCTAAATTGAGCTAGATAACAAGGAAAATATAAAGTTGTTACAGACCTAAGAGCTGATGGTACTCTGGTTTGGTGAGAAGGATGTCCTGCTAAAGGCAGGTGCTCACTTTGTTCTGCTTGTAGCATTTAGACCTGATTGTGGATCGAGGAACGGTGTGTTTATTTTTTGTGACAGAAGGAGGCAAACTAAGTCATACAAAATTTTAAAGAGTGTATTGTATTAATTGCTTGTAACTTTGGTGGGTTTAGTTGCAGGAAATATTTGGTATACAAATGCATCTGAAGGGAATACAGTCACCATCATGCAGTACTTTGTGGCAAAACTTTAAAATGGAATTGCAAACTTGACTTGGCATAAATGGTGTGATACTAAACCAGCGTGTTTAGCTGGCTTAATAAATATTCATATGCAAGTTTACTTTTGTAGTGCTGATACTTGAAGCAGTTTTAGAGCTTGTTTTTGAGGTTGGTTTTGCTTTTGGTTTTAAATACTACCGGAAAGACATCAGGAAATTTATGAAAACGCCTGCTTCACTTCTACTGCTGCAACTTCTACAAAAGAAAAATAAGCTTTGAACAAACAAAACTCTTTTAATCAAACTGAACTTTTAATCTCTATGACTGTCAATTAACAATGGTTTTATTTTTCTTTTTCATGATTCAGTTGTTATACAAGACGACGACTCCGGAGAGGAGTATGAAGTGGTTGGACGTTTTCCATTAGTTGGCCCTTGGTGGAGAGTTAATGTTAAAGCTAAAAAAACAGGGTTGAAGTACTTTGTGCAAGGATATCCATCATATTTTCTGCGGACTGATATAGAAGAAAACAACCGTCAAGTCTTTTCACTCTTTCTTAAGGAATGTGATGTTCCTGAGGATTTTAAAGACAAGTTTTTTACTTGGCTTCCTAAAGAGTCTATGCTGAGTTTTAGAAATCTTGAAGAAAAACTAAAACAGTTCCAAGTTTCATACATAAAGACAGGGAAGAAACAAAGAGGCACTCGGGCTTATGACATCATCTCCTATGTTTCAAAATCATGTAGGTATATCCTGTGCTATTTTGATTGTTTTATAAGCTAATGAGTTCTGTCCAGATACTATGTTCAGGCTAACATGTCCTCATACGAAGTGTGCATTCAAATGAATTTTGAACATGCAAAAATTACTCTTTTTAAAAAAATTTGAGGACAGTGGGACAGCTGACCAGTTAAAGATAGGCATACAGTTAGAAACACATAAGGACTTCCCTGAATTCTGTAGCCTTACTAACTAGAATTCCAGTTCCAATTGCATACCTAAGGTATTCCAACCCCTAATGGGCATTCAGTCTGTGGGACCAGACTATAGGTGGTCTGAAGCAAAACTCTGAAGTACAGAAAGTCAAGTCATCTGAGGCATGTCTTCAGGACTAGTTCCCTTGTTTGCTCTGATGATCTGATTATACCATGTTCCTGATGTGGACATAGGCAGTCCTGGGTTGGTGCTGTACAGAGCCACTTAGGGGTCAGTGCTGTGGGACTCAGTACTTTGAATTTGAGGAGGTCTTTAAAATTCACCTGCAGCTGTGCATAAATCTATATGGACAGGTTGGGTCTATCTACTGTTGCATGCAAAAGAAGTCTTCAAGTTTACTGGACAATGTCAGGTCAAAAGATGGAGGTGACAATTTCAGAGGTTAATTTGTGTCTTAACAGTAGAGTTCAGAGACTCTGCTAGACTTGAGCTGACTTTACTCCAAATTACGTGTAAAGAGAGGAAAATTTTCAGTTCTATGGACTTTCACACTTTTTGTTCTGTTTTTATAATGGTAGAAAAGTTCTTAACCCCTGTTTATGGACTTTAAAACTTTTTGTGACCACGGAAGGATGGGAATTGATAGTGGTAGAAACTTGGTTCTAGTTCGCTGTGTGAATTTTAATGAGATATATGGATCATTTTTGATTGAGGCTTGTCCAGTGTGTTCATGAATCTTCAGGAGTGAAGATTGTACAGTGTGCCTAGATATCCTGTTCACTGGTGTAGTTGGCGGATTTTTCCTAATATCTAACTTAAATTACTTTGCAACAAATTTAAGTTTTCTTCTTTCTCTATCATTGGGCAATAGAAACAACCACCCACCCCTGTGTATGTCATATTGCTGCTATTGTAATTTTTTCTGGTTGTCATTAATTATTATGGGCTTGAGCAATTTGTTTTTCAAGCCGTCATGATATTTTTGCTTGGAGATAGTGTATGGTGATTCTCCACGTGTAAATTAAGTACCTGCTTTAAAGGGAAAAGGTTTTATCTTTGCCTTTCTGTAGGTAAGACAGGGATCAGAAGAGGTTTAATCTTTGCCCTTCTGTAGGTTAAGGCATCAGAAAAAGCACTTCACTGAGAAAAATTGGTGTTTTAAATACGGAATTATGAAGTTTCCTTAACACTTAATTAAAAATTGTTTGTTTTTTCTTGCCAAGAGATAAAATGTCTAAAAGTCTCACTTTCTTCTGAAATCAGTTTTTTAAAGCAAGGTGTAGAGCAAATCCATTTCATTATCCCCCTTTTGCAGATTGCAACACCAATACAACCAGGGAAAGTGATGGCTTAAGTTTGGGGTCATTGAAAAAGCCTGTGGAGAGCACTGTTTTCCTAAGCTCCTCTGCTGATCTTATACTACAATTTTAGAAGCCTCTTTTCTTATTTGAGATTTCAGATGTTCTTCTGTACATCTCTATGAAAATTAGCTTTAGATAAAAGGCAGGTGTGGTGAGGTCTGAACTGACTTTCTACAAAATGCTATTGAGTATGCAGTTTAAACCAAGTGTATGATAGATATTTTCCAAATGAGTACATTTGGGTGCAGTTTTTAGGTCATCTGTTTACATTATTTTTCCCAGAGCACTTCAGAGAAAATAGACTTTAAAAGAATTTGGAAAGGACCACAAAGAATCAGAAACTGAAAGAAATTTGGGATGGTTTAGATGCAGGAGAGGCAGAAACAAAAGCCAGAGTCAGTTTAAATTGCCTTTACAAATATCTTTGTATGTTGCTTAAAACTTTTTTGGTTTATGGTGCATACAGTTGCAGGAAAGGCGGTATGGGTAGCTCTGACTTTTCCAATGTTATTGGAGTGCTTGCCGATTCTTCTGCCACGCCATTTTTGCAGTCTGTTGGATATGGCGTGTGGGCAAAGAAAGACTGAAGAAAACAATGGTATGGATGGTGAGAAAATATATTTTCAAGACAAGATACTAACAAAATTGGATGAGATATTAAAGAATGAGCCATGGAAACTTGGATTCAGCAGGGTAAGTAATGTTAAGCAGTGTAAATAATGTGGTGTTTGTTACATTTGAGCTTTGTTAGAATATAATGCCGTTTCAGTTACACTCAGTTTATTAACTGGGCATTTGTAGGAGGTAGGTTTAGTTCATTTGGAAATGGATGATGTACTAGGCTCAGTTTCAGCAAAGGGTTTTTTTCCTAGTTCTACAATAAATTAATCTCAAAAGATTTTAAAAGTTGTTTTATTACAACCATTTGTTTATTCTTTTCTACAAGTAACAGAAAATTGAATACTCGAGGTAATTGGAACAAAATGCAAAAGCTAATTTAAAATCCTCAGTTGTCCAGTTTTATACGAGCAAATGTTCTGAATACATAGAACAGTGTGTCTGCTTTCATAGTAAGGTAAATAAATTAATCTGTAAGAGGTCATCTGGTCTAGCGGTTCTCCTTTTTTGTAACAGGATTTGCAGTTGCTGTTAACCTTCCCGTTTTCCTTTGCTACACTTGCTGTGCAACTTTGCTGCTTCTGCATCTCACCTTAGTGCTCCTGTACCTCAGATGGGAGCTAGAGCTCCATAGTTCAGAAGTGTAATTAGTTAATCCCTCTGCTTCAGCCCCCCAGTGCATTTACTGACAGATATTCTGACTTGTCTTTAAGACCTCCAATTTCAGAGGTTCAGCAGTCTAGCCAGCATATTCTGCTGTTCACATCCTTTCCTTTAAAAAACTTTTGTGCTGTCCAATTTGAGTTAACCTTGATGCAATATAGTCTTGTTGCTCTCTTGTTTCTTGTACCAAGGACCTGCATTCTCTCTGCATTTTTTTCATTGTTTAAAGACTCTCTGTAGCTTTTTGTCTTAAGGCTCAGCAAGTCCAATTAATTTTTATTTCCTTCAGTCTTTCACTATTTTGTGGTAGTCTCTATAAAGGTTGTATTGTGTATTTCTTCATAGAATACCAGGTTGGAAGGGACGTCAAGGATCATCTGGTCCAACCTTTCTTGGCAAAAGCGCAGTCTAGACAAGATGACCCAGCACCCTGTCCAGCTGAATCTTAAAAGTGTCCAGTGTTGGGGAATCCATCAGTTCCTTGGGGAGATTATTCCAATGGCTGATTGCTCTCATTGTGAAAAATTTTCCTCTTATGTCCAATCAGAATCTTCTCAGGAGTAACTTGGTGCCCATTACCCCTCATCTTTTTCACGCAACTCCTTGTAAAAAAGGAGTCTCCATCTTCTCTGTAGCCACCCTTGAAATACTGGGACATGGTTATAAGGTCTCCCCTAAGCCTTTTCTTTTCAAGGCTGAACAAACCCCATTCTTTCAGCCTTCCCTCATGTGACAGGCTTTCCCAGACCCTTGATCATCTTTGTAGCCCTTCTCTGGGTGCTCTCCAGCCTGTCCACATCTTTTTTTGTATAGCAGGGACCAGAACTGAACACAGTATTCCAGGTGGGGCCTGATAAGCGCTGAGTAGAGTGGGATAATGACTTCTTTATTTCTGCTTGTGATGCCCTTGTTGATGCCTCCCAGTATCCTGTTGGCTTTCTTTGCCGCTGCATCACAGTCTTCACTCATGTGAGTGTCTTGTCCACCAGGACCCCCAGGTCCCTTTCCAGAGCTGCTCTCCAACCAGGTATATCCCAGCCTGTGCTGCACTCCTGGATTATGTTTCCCCAGTTCCCTTACACTTGTCCTTGTTGAACTTCATAAGGTTCTTGTTAGCCCACTCTTACAGCATGTCCAGGTCTTCCTGCCTGGTGGCTCTTCCTTCCAAAGTGTCCACTTTCCCGCTCAGTTTGGTATCATCAGCAAACTTTACCAGGGTACCCCTGATTCCATCATCCAGATCACTTATGAAGATACTGAACAGTGTATCTGAACAGTGAACAGCCCAATATCTATCCCTGGTGGACAACACTTGTGACAGTTTTGCCAGTATAAAAAAGCTATTTATCACCACCCTCTGCGTGTGGCCTGTCAGCCAGTTCCCCACCCACCGCACAGACCGCTTGTCTAGACCGTAATAGATCAGCTTCTCTAGGAGGAGTCTTGGGGAACTGTATCAAAAGCCTTGGAGAAATCCAGGTAGACAATGTCCACCGCTCAGCCCACATCACCTGAGAAGGTTACTTTGTCGTAGAAGGCGATTAGGTTTGTCAGGCACAATTTGCCCTTGGTGAATCCGTGCTGACTTTTCCCAGTTAGGTGCTTCATTTGACTTGTGATAACCCCTGGGAAGATTTGTTCCATAACTTTCCCAAGGATTGAAGTAAGACTGACGGGCCTGCAATTTCCTGGATCCTCCTTTAAGCCCTTCTTGTAGATGTAGGACATCCCTGACCTCCATGACCTCTCAAATATTATAGAGTGGCCTCGCAACGATGTCAGCCAGCTCTCTTAACACCCTTGGGTGGATAACATGAGGGCCCATGGATTTGTAGGGGTAAAGCTCCTGTAATAGTTCACATACCAACTCTTCCTTCACTTATGGTGGGTCTGTGTTTGAGACGACCTGGATTTTTGTTCCCAAGGCCTGGGGCACAACAGTGTTGGTAAAGACAGAGGTGAAGAAAATGATGAGAGTGTCTGCCTTTTCAGTGACTAATTCATCTCTTCTGTTAAATGGTGGGCCAATATTTTCTTTCTGTTTCTGCTTCTTGTTTACATAACAGAATAACCCTACTTGTTGTAGGTTGTGACATCTTTGGCCAATTTTAATATGAGCTTTGCTTTTCTAACTTTTCTTGAAGTTGCATGTTCAGAATTGGGTACAGTATTCTGGCTAATGTGTTTCTTGTGGTCTGTCTCTACAGTTTTTGTGCCTTTACTTTAAATTGTGCTAATTGGATGTGCATGAGTTCTCCCTAATACCTCATTTCTTTGCCAGGTTTTTGATTTTTAAAGTTTGTTTTATACAGAATGGTGACTGAGAGGAATTATTCCATCTTACGTTTAAATATCTTGCTCTCATATAGCTTGAAAAGCATTATAATTTCATACATTATGAAAAATAAATAAATTTTTATAGACTTCTACCCTCTGAGTTGCAATTTGTATTTACTAGGAGGAATGTTATTCAGCAAGAGGCTAACACTTCTGAAATAAATATACGTTTGCTTTTATTCTTTTTTGTGGAGATTACCTATAGAGAACTGAACCTTTCTTACTGTGAGGCAACATGGGCCGCCTTCTGTCAGTGCAAACAGCTCCTCCGGAAGATTCCTGACTTGCAGAAGAATGCATTAATTCTGTATGATCAACTCAAGAAACATTGTAGAGAAATGGGACACACTTATGAAGATCAAGATGAATTAGCTCGACTTGTATCAAAAGATATGTCCATTGAGAATGTTTGGCAATCTCTTGAATTTTTGAAAGATCAGAAGGTAGTGATTAGGGAGAAAAAACGAGTGTTTCTGCCTCATCTTTACAAATCTGAAAAAGACATTGCAATGTATGTAGGTGGCCTTCTGTCAGACTGCTCATGGAAACTGGATGTTGATGTGAGAAAGATACTTAATGCTTTTGAGACACCAAGAGAAATGGTAGATAACAAAATGAATGTTACCCAGGCTTGTGAAATGGAACATCTGAAGAAAAATAATCCAGACAGTCATAACTGTGAAAATCACTTTCCTGAAAACAAAGTGGGGTCTACGTCTGGTACCCAGAGTAAAGCAGAGGTAGACTTAGATCAAGTGACTGCTATGGAAAAGATTTGTTCTAATCCTGTCACAATCATAAGTGGAAAAGGAGGCTGTGGGAAGAGTACAATAGTTAGCTGCCTTTTTCGTCACTTAAAGCAGATTGAAAAAGAAGTGGAAGCTGCTTCTAAGGACTTTGAAGAAGACCTGGATGCATCTGAGGAATGGAATACCTTTGATCATCATTGGGAATCGGAGAATATGTACACAAAAAAACTTGTGAATGTACTATTTACTGCACCTACAGGGAGGGCGGCAAGCCTTTTAAGTGAAAAAACTAAGCTTCCTGCATATACACTGCATCAGGTAAGGAATTTTTTTTTTTTTTGAAGTTGTGTTCTGAAAGACCTTTTGGCACTGTCCATTTTTTTTTGGGGAAAAAAGCTCATTAATGGACTTTCCTTATGAGATCTGTAGCTATTAATGATAATGCATAGGTACAGCTTGTCAGCATTATAAATCAATCATTTGAAATACATAATTTGCTTTAACTTTGGGGCTTTTTTCTACTTAAATCTCAAATTTATGCTTTTCTAGGACATTGGGTGCCTTTTGTTTCTTAGTTGTTACCTTTTGAGAAAGAGAGAAATGCTTTCTAAATGGCAGAGCTCTTTTGTAGTGTCCTGTTGCCTAGTCATCATACGGATACCTGCACGAAGAGATTGATAGCTTGGGGTTGAATAGTGAGATAAATTTCATTCACTTGGTGTTTTCTTAATGACTATTAAATATTGTGCAATTTTTTTAGGAAAAAGTAGAAAGCAAACTCTTTGTTAAAAAGCCTGTTGTCCTAGGTAGTGGAAGGTGCCAAGAAGACTTGGAGGTGTGCAATAACCTGTATAAATAAAAATTATAATGACATAAAAAGTACTGTGGACTTATTTTATCTCTCAGGACTGGATAGCTGCCTGTTCCCCTTCCCCATGCATTGGGGCTTTATTAATGTCAGCAAGTTGTTGTAGGAGGTGTTCTGTTACTGAGCAACCTAATGACTGACCTTATATCCTTTAGACTCCCTGCCGACAAAAAAAAAGGATGCATTTCTGCATTTTAATGTAAATAAGTGTTGATAGTCTCAACTAGAAATGTATTCACCTAGGAGGAAAATAAGACTGGACAGTTAAGTTTTCTGAGTCTTTATAGATTTAAGTTCAGGATTTCAGATAATAGCTTTAAATACAACATTAGAAGATACCACACACTCTGGCTACTTTTGTAAGACAGTTGTTTACAGTTGGTCAATGTCAGAGCTTGATTTATTTTGATTTTTTTCCTAGATCATCTATAGTTTTAAATCATGGAGGCAGAGTGAACAAGCACAGCCATGGAGGTTTTCTTCTGTGACAATTCTTGTTGTGGATGAAGGAAGTTTGGTGTCTGTACACATTCTTAGTTTAGTTTTAAAACTCTTGTGTGAGCATGCTCAGCTTGCCAAACTTATTATTCTAGGTAAGTGAAACAGCAAATTTAGCATTATACAATATTTAATAATATGCAGCGCATATTATTAAATATTGTATAATGCTAAATTTATAATTTATTATGCTATAATATATATAATATACAGCGTATATATATTATTATATATAATAATGTCAGAGCTGCCACTGGTCTCATTCAGTCTCTTAAAAACCCCAGAATGTTACATTATTCTGTACTTGGATATTTCTGCTTATTCATAGGTTCCATCTCATCTGTCAATATGAAAGCATCATTATCTCCATTCTCTGTTTAGCACTGTTTTGTCTCATTCTGAAAGTATTATGACTTCCATGTGGTTGCTTATTACTTCTTGCAACTGAAAGACTTGTCTGTTTTTTCTTAAATTTAAAGAAGCTAGCGTTAGCATATTAATCACATGTTAGAATGGAGATTTCGTGTCGTTCTTAATGCTAGGATCATCTTGTTTTAAATCAGAAAGGAAAACAAGTGTAAAAGCAATGTTTTCTCCTTTCTCAGAGGTTTGCTTTTTGACATGCCATTTATGGTGTTTGTTTTTAAATATGTAACTTTCAAAATGTGTTTGAATAAGATGTGATTGCTGTCAGTGGTCATCATGCAGAGTGATTTGCATGTGCTAGTAAAACATTACTGAGCAAGGAATATGAAAAATTTAAACAAGACTACAGCCTGATTCCCCAAACAAAGTTTCTTAGATTCTTGAAAGTTTTATTTCACGTGAATTATATTGAGGAAGCATTTTAGTATGTAGAGGGTTGAGTGTTTATTAATTCCAGTGTTTTTTTGAGACAGTTTTTAACAGATGGTCTGTTACTGCTTCTCACAAATACTAATTTGCATTCTGTTTAGGTGATACTAGACAGCTGCCAAGCATAGACCCAGGAAACATGTTAGCTGATATCTTTGAGGGTCTAAAATCAAGAGGCTTTTCTGTGGAACTGCAAACCAATCACAGAGCTGAGTCGCAACTAATTGTAGATAATGCATCAAGGTAGGATTTCCTTACATATGTAAGAAGCATTCTTGTAGTAGGCCTGGTCCTTTACCTGCAAATAGTAGTGCATCCATGTTTGCCTGTAGTACTGCTTCTGTTAGTTTCTTATTCAAAATCAGTTAACAGTTTTGTTTTTTTTTTTAAAAAAACCCACAAACCAATGCCCCAAACAACATCAAACTGCATTTTTTTCCAGGAGTATGTGTATTGGCCAAAAAAAAAAAGTGTGTGCTAGAATGCTCTTGAATTTTATAGGACGTATTTCACTATCAAATACTCTGTGTTGCTTTCAAATGAGTTGTGCATGCACAAATCACTTTGTCTTCTGAAAATACTAACAATTCCTTCTCTAAAAAAGTTTAAAGACCTTGCTGGTAAGTGTGACAACAGCTAAAACAAGCTGAATTACATCGAGAGTTTAGATGACAAGGGCCATTAAATCATAGTTCTTTTTATTTTTTGCTGTATTAATACCTAGAACCCCTGCATGTTTCCAGCATTTGCATTAATTTTGGTCCTGTTTGCTGTCAGTGCATGACTTATTTTTTAAACCTCAAACAACAAAATCTAGGTCCGAGTGCCCAAGACCTTTTGATGTGGATTGAAATTAGAGAATATTCTGAACATTTGCAAGATGTTCAGAACTTCTAAGTGTTTTACAAACACTCTCACTTTTTTCCCCCATATCACTTCAGTGTTATCCAGTCTGCTCCCATGAGAACTGAATGGGTAATAAGTGTCTACTGGAGTGTTGAAAGTTTTAGAGAATAAATTACCATTGTCTCAAGTGTGAAATCAAGTTACGCTCAGAAGAAAGAGCTTTTGGTATCTGTAGTATAGATGACTAAAAACTTACAAATGGCAAACTTCAGGCTGATGCAGATGATGGTACACTTGAATCCTTTAACTGGAAATAATTTTTCTTTTCTGTTTTCCTTCCACTGCTCTGGTCAAGAATCTCTTACAGGAAGTTTCCTGAATTTGATGAGGTGCTGAAAGTTTCTGGTTGGAATGAGGAAATGACAATGCCAAGCTCAGAGAAGAAATTTATTCTGATTGCTTTGCCTGCTGGTGGGAGTTGTGGTGGTATGTGTGTCCAGTCAGTTTGTGATCTTGACTTTCCCTTTGGTAAAGCATAGACTATTTGGCTGGTAGTAACATTTTGGGAAGATTTTAGTCTGGTTTTGTTTGTGGTATAGATTTAAATGCTAGATTCATAGTTTACCTTTAGCCTTCTGTAAGTGCACACAGCAGACCCACAAGTGCAAAGGACACGCTGTAGAGCTCCAGCTCATCAGTTACATTTTGAAATGGGGGTGATACAGCTTCCACCAGTGTAATCAAATACTTTTTATATTATAGCTGGAGCTGTCAAACCTTAAAAGATTAAATTTTTCAAATGTGAATCATTTGAGTAAACAGCACTGTATCAGAATGGTGTGTTGCATGGGACTGTGCTCCCAACTCTAGAATCAAGTTGGAAAAATGGAAGCAGAGGAGACACCAGTATTTCTTTTAAAAATGTTTTGGGGTCAGGGTTAGGGCTATTGTTTCTGCTTTTTTGACCTTTATTGGATAAGTGGATTGAGTGGCCTCTACTTTATATGCATCAAAAAGCTTCAGGGGGGGAATGTGGAAAAAAAATTAGTGTGAATATTATCACCTTACCTTACTATCGTAACTTAGCAAACAGAATACTGAAAAAGGGTTTCTTCTGTGAAATCTAAACGTGTAGGTCTGTGGCTTAAAAACCTCTTTAATGTGCTCTATCAGATCTTTATTTTCCATGAAATGCAATTGTTTAATACAGAGAAATAAGAATTTCCATATCACTCTTGTCTCTCAGTTTTTAACAGTGGGATAACTGCATGATGCTTTTTGGCAGAATATATATCGGTGTTTTGTGGTGTGTTTTTTTTTGGGGGGGGAGTGTGTTTTTGGTTTTTTTTCTTGTTTAAAACAAGTTTAAATGTCACTGAAGCAAGAGCAATTTCATATTGAATTGTGTTTTTCTTTCTTAAATTGTTTGTTCTGCATATTCAGTGCCTTACTTTTTTAATGTTTTCCGAACCAGATTTGCAAACTGCAATAAAGACTTTGCTTAAAAAAGGACCAGGACTACAGGATGCCAAACAATCGCAGTTCATTGCTTTCAGAAGGTAATAGAGCATGCAGGCAGACATTGAAAAAATCCTTGCTAGCAGACACAATCTAAAAATAGCTGAATGTGTTGAGTTCGAGAGACTGGTGTCAATATCATAAAATTACTAGAGAGAACAACAGGCCAGGTTTTTTTTTCCTGTACCTTTTGGTTGCTCCCAGTCTCTCCACAGTGTTTTTCTATAAGCTTGATGTTACTTTGCACCATGATATCTGCCTTTGAGTTCATGTTCATTTGTACTGTTTATGTTAAAGAAACAAAGGATGGACATAGAAGTGGTCAGTTTTTGTAGTAGATTCTCGGAGAGCCTGTGCTTTGGTGTTGGCTAACAGCACAGTGTTCTTCAGAAACAAAAGTTGAGGGCTTGACTGCAGGAGGAACCCTCAAAATACAAAGAAATGTCCGTATTCAAACATATCCCATCGTGGCAGATGTGAATTCCAGGGTGCATGGTGGAGCATATAACCTCCTGTCTGTACATGCTTCTGTCACAGGTGGACAGTGACCAAATGGCAGAAGATACTTGCACTTTCACCATGTGACAAGGGCTAGATTTAGTCATGTAATCTGATGGGCATTAGTGCTCCTGCTGGGCAGAGGTGAATACCTACAATTTGGATATTTGGAAGCACAATACTCGTCATTTAGGAAGGGCTGGGGTGTAGGGCTCTAACGCTTTGAGGAAAGATTGGAAAGGTTAGTAATCACAGATAATATGAACCATCACAGGAGTGTGAGTAGTATGGATAGCCTCATAGAAACACTGAATGGATAAATGTAATGTCCATTAGTAGCAATAGTCCATAAACTTAGACTTTTGCACAAAAGTGTACTTAAGAAAAAACTCTTCCACTTTTATTTGTGAAGAATCTTTTCTCAGCAGTTGAGAAACAGCCCCTATCTACAGGCTACTAGTGGGCAAATAAGTGATTTATAAATTTTAGCTAGGTCACCTGTGAGTTATGAATGCTGAGTAGCTCTGAAATCAATTTATTTTTTCCAGTCTACGTTCAGGTAAAATACTGTTATTAATGATTTCCATATAAGATTCTTCTAGAATATACTTATAGGTACTTAATCTACATTTAAAAGTTAAAATTCCAGGTCTTTAAAAAGCAAATACAGCTTCTCACTATTTTTAATATATCCACAGGCAGAAAATAATATATACAGGCTTTAGTGTTTCTTTAGTTTTCTTCTTCATCTTAAAACCAAATTAGCTATGTTAGGTATGCATCATAAACACCCTTGCCTTACTTTTGATGGTGTTTAGACAGAACTGTTCCTATACTGCTCTGTCTCCTAAACTCTGAATCAGTGATTTTTTTTAATTGTTGGTGGAAGATCATCATGCCTAAAATGGGCTTTTTCCATTACTTATAAATTAATGTTAATGTGACATTGCATCTAGTTGTGTATTTTGTACATCATGGTTTTGTTCATGTTCTTGTTTTGTATGATTTAGGCAAGATTGTGATCTAATAAATGAACTTTGTTGCCAACACTATTCAAATCATGTAACCAGGTAAGCCAGAGTTCTGCAATTTTCCTGTGAACAACATCACTTTGTTTTTGAAAGTGTTACAGCCAGGCCAACAAACTAAAATAAGACTGTAGAAGTTTTAATGTTTCATCTAGATCTGATTATTTATGTTAGCAATCATTTATTTAATAAACTTCCTTTGGGTGTTCTAATCTCAACCTAGACTGGGAATAGAGATAACATAAACTGTTTGCCATTCATTTAAATGAATTATGTGAATTCCAAGATTTTGGGTTACTGCTGAATATTTAAAATTGACATAAAAGCGACTTCCCCTCAAGGTAAATTATTTTTTGCCACTGTATGATTTCTAAATATATTATAAATATTTTTGGAAGCAGGATTTTGGTTCTACTTCATATTACTGTTTTTTACCAAAAGGTTTTACAGAAGTTCAAGAAACATCTTTTAAATGTTAGTTGTCTTAACTATTTTGAACATTATTAAGGTTTTTAGTCTGGTCCAAGTATAGAGGGGAAAGAAAAGGAGTACTAAGAGATGGTAAATGCATACTTTGTAAATATATTTCTCCCTTTTTTCCTCTGACCTAGGGACCATAGAAACCGACGTCTATTTCAAATTGATGACAAGATTTCCTGCACGCGGAATATATACCTCAAGGATCTCTTGCCAGACTCTGGTTTTGGAAAGGATCCTAATCGTCATGAATGCAAAAGTGGAGAGACCAGCCTCACTACAGAGACTGCTGAGGAGGGCAAACGACTATGCAATGGAGATATATTTTTCATAACAGGGGTAAGGCCCTGCTGCAAGCACTTGCACAGAAAACCTCAGTGGTAACTGATTCAGTCCTTGTTGAATCCCCAGAACAAAACAGTTCACACTTCATAATCTTAGTCCATAATAGATACTTGGCTCTTCTGCTAAACTGTCAGTGAAAGGCAAGAAAGAAGCAGACTCACAATAGAGAATTAAAAGAAATGTATCTCTGGGCATTTTTGTTAAAATGTGTTTCGGTTGGTCTGCTCATGTCTAGTGTAAATACATCTGTAAATACTCAAACGTATCATAATTGAAACAAATAAGACGACATTTCTACCTCTATCCAAAACATTAAGTAAAGAATAAAGCTAATGTTACAGCTTGAGCTCTCCCCTGGCAGAAGACTAAGCTGACCAAAAAATACAGCACCCAAAAAACTCTGCATTTTTCTGCAGGGTTCAGTGAGTTGATTTGGCTCAGCAGACGGTGCAATGAAATTATTGGTATTTGTGCATGGGAAAGGGAAACCATAAAGGGTTGGCTCTTCTCTGTGTGGCAACAAATTGTTAAGCGATCTCACTGGTACGTTTCACTGTACCCTAGGATAATCTGTTTTCTGAGGGTTAAAACTGCCTTTCTCAGCATTTTTCTTACTAACCAGAAGGAGTTAGGGTAGGCCCTGTACAGTGAAACTATTTTCCTTGAAGGTGGTCAGTGAAAGACAGCAGTCTTTTGGGTCTAGGGTCTTCTTAAACCACTTAACTTGGCTGACATTACAGCTATTGTAATTTCAGGGAAAGCTATAATGTGGATACGCACAGATGTATGGACATTGATCAAACTGCTGATACAAACACTGCCGAGTGTTCTTGTGCTATTTTTTTTTTAGGATGTAGAAATTGATAAGCAGCGCTTACTGACCATCAGCAGCACATACGGCTCCACTTTCACTGTGAAATACAAGGCATTGAAAAAGCTGTGTCACATAAAACATGCATGGGCCAGAACGATTCACACATTTCAGGTAAAAAAAACCCCAACAGATGAGCTGATAAAATTCTCTCATGGTTTCATCTTGCCTAATGCATGGTATTTTCATGTGAAAGAGTAAGATGCTCGCCTGAAAGTAAAATTCCTTGAATGCAGGCTAGAAAATACTTGAGTGTCCCAGGTTGTCTCCAACTTCCTTGTTCTTATAAGCTATCTTTTTTTAAAAAAACCAACAACCCAACACCTATTTACTGATCTTAATTTGATAAAGTGTTCTTAAACATGTTTCAGGGTTCTGAGGAAAAAACTGTTGTCTACGTGGTTGGTACTCCTGGCCGTCAGCACTGGCAGCATGTGTACACAGCTGTGACCAGAGGACGCTGCCGTGTCTACGTTATAGCTGAAGAGCTGCACCTCAGGAGAGCAGTCACTAACAAGAATCTGCCCAGAAAAACTCGCTTACAGAGATTTTTGAGAGAGGCAATTGCAGAAACAAGCAACTGTCCCAAACAAACTTCCTCTCCTCTGACAAAGAGCTGGCGAAGTCATGAGCTTGAGACTCAGCCTGTTTCTGTAACAAAAGGTGCTCCTGACCCATCTGAACCTCCAGCTGACTCGATTAAACACGAAGGGTCAGCAGTTTGCAATGAAGACGAGCCATTGGGCAGTCTGCAGCAAAATCTATGTAAAAGACAAGCTTCTGCTGAGAATTCTGAGGATGCCCTGAAAGTACCCCCTGTAAGTATCTCCTTACTGAGAAAGCTTAAAACTTTTGCAAGTCAGCTGGGTACTGTTATGATTGTTTTGTTTATTTAATAATTTTCAAGATGACCAGTAATTGGTCAAGCAGTCAAGGTTTGGCAGGTGTTCTCCCAGAGTAATATATGACTCCTACGGAAAAATAAATTATGATGTCAATAGCAGTAAATTTACACATCTCGTTACTCATTGCAGTGACCTGTTGGCTAGCTTAGCCTGTATTAGTTTTTTTCTAATACAGAAGTCAGTTTTAGGAGCTGACCTGCTGTGGAAGATTAATGTAAAATTTAATAATTGCAGTTGATTTTTATACAGACAAACACATTTAACGGGTGCTTTTTGCATTATATCTGAGTTCTGTCATGAGGAAAGAGCTTTTTTGGAAGATGCTACTGTATTTTAGTTCTGGTTCAAACTGATAACATTTTTGTTTTGTTTTGCAGACAACAGTGCAAGATTCCCCACTTGGGTGTACCAGACTTAAGAATCTAACTTTGGGACAACCAACTCCTAGGAAGCTTTTCAAAAGCTAACAAACTACCTGTCCTCACTCCGTATGCAGATGCTTTTCAAAGGCTTTCCTGTATTTGCACATTCTATGAAGAACAGCTTGTTTTGAACTGAGCCTTTGGTACTTTCAGCAATCTGGTTTTAGTAGGAGATTCCTTGCTGTGTCAGTCATCAAAAAGCACATCATTCTTTTGTTTTGGTGAAGAATGAACTCTCAGGTCTTACATGATCCGTATGTTTAGGTTTAAAGACTGTAGCCATCCATACCAAGATTTATCCATCTCCTTATGCTATGGAATTGATGAGAAGCCATTGCTGATGTGGCAGAATTATGGGCATGAAGCTTTGATGGGTTATGGATTTTAATTTTGTTACAAATAGAACAAGGATGTTGTAATCAATGACATAGAGAGTTTTTCCCACTTTGTACTTGAAAGAGATGTAGAACTTGTTAGTGCTGCTTTAGCTAATGGTTATATGCTGGTAATGATCTTGGTAAGAAAGCAAAGCATAATTCTAAGAGTTCAAATAACATTCCACTTTCAACCTTTTTTTGTGTATTATGTGACTTGCTGCATTGTAATTTTTGAGATAAGCTGAATGTTTAATCAAACATCAGATATACTGCACTAAAATTTAGACAGCTTGCTTTTAACTTTTTTTTTTTTTTTTTTACACATACAGCAGGAAAAAGTGTACCAAATATAAACATTGTGTATTTTGCTAAAACTGTGGAAAAAAACCCAAAGTAGTAAGATGCTGTCTCAATTTTAATGTCTTTAAATCACTGTTTATTTCAATTTATACAGTTTTTCCATACAAATATTTGCAACAGTTTGAATTTCAAAAAACATAACATAGACGATAAATATCATGCTATTAAAGTATTAAATTTGTACAAAAATACTTTACAGTTTAATACTTATTTTGTTACAAATAAAAATACATATTTAAGTGACTCATGAACTTTTTTTTTTTTTAACATGATTCAGCATTGAATGTCATTCTGATCTTTTCTGGCAGTGCTGAAATAGAAATCAGAGCTACATGTGTGTGCAGGGGCAGGTGAGCTTGTTCATGTATCGGAAACAGCAACAGGGATACAGTTCAACAGTTTAAATTGACCAGAAACAACTCAGTAAGGTGATTGCTTAGATATGGAGACTCTACAAATGTACAAATCCAGTATCTTTATATTCACCAATAACAGGAATTACCAATAACAACTTGAATACTGGAATAAAC
Source organism: Athene cunicularia (assembly GCF_003259725.1). Lineage (NCBI taxonomy): Eukaryota > Metazoa > Chordata > Aves > Strigiformes > Strigidae > Athene > Athene cunicularia. The sequence goes on along the minus strand of NW_020799092.1, from coordinate 45,205,087 downwards.
CGAATCAGCTGCTGGTGAGCATATAAAGCAACTGGCAGTATTTTATTGCTTGGGGGGGGAGAGGGGAGAGGAAAGAATTTGCGTGATGTGTTTGTAAAATATATTTACAATTTGAAATTCTAAAAACATGTTACAGAGGGTAACGTTTATCATAAAGAAGGCTGAAAACAAAGCATATTAAATGGGACTTTTGTCCCTTCAAGAAATTGGTTACATACAGGTTTATGGATCATTAAAGAGCTTTTGTATCAATCTTCCACTGACATAGTTTAAAAAAAGTCATTTTCTTTAAAAACCTTTCTAATTTGTCTGAGCTCATTTCAGTTTTACTCATCAGTAATCCTCCTTCAGAGGTTTCATCCCACTAAAAAAGTCTCTGCTTAAAAATCCCCACAGGTTGCAAGACACACCAATAAATACTTCATTGCATAGGGAATAACGTATGTTCTCACAGAATTTACCAAAGCGGGGGAGTAATATTCACTGTGTACTGCGGCTTCCTACAAGCATTTTGTTAAAACATCTAAACTGTGCTTTGTCTGAAGAGTGTACTTTTATTGCCAGCAGAGCAAAGGTCCCCAAAATCACAGCTGTAGCCATTAAACCAGAAACTCTGGTGCAGCATATTGCTCTTCCTTGTCCACCAGACAGCACCTTTCTGATAAAATGTTTTTGAAAACCATGTAACTTGGACACTACTGTCAGCAGAGGTTAACTCTGTGCTTTTCCCTCAAACAGGAGCTGCTGCTGCTGAAGGGAGAGGAACGTTTAAATAATGTTTAAAACATCTCCCCAGTTTCTTATTTGGGGGGAAAAAAGGCCCTTACCATTTTTGTACTGTTGCTAATGATAGATTGTTTAGAAAGGAATGAGTTGACTTAAAGGATTAAACTTTTTCCAAAGGAACCATGAATTAATAGAAGCCTTGAGACAGACAGACTGACTTCCTGTGCTTTTTAGTGCTATATAGCATCTGAGCCTCAATCTCAGAGAAATCTTAAAGGGATTTAGCACCATAATTATCGTTTGTTATCAAATGTCCCACTAAAATGATTTTCTGCTATAATGTATTTGTAGGATCCCGTGTCTCTGTATTAACATTAGCGTGTCCACTCTGTTGAAAGAAGGCATTATTCTGATCACTCCACTCCCCACTCACTGAAGTCTGTTGTTCTGAGCTTCCTTTCTGAGATGCCAGTGGGTTTCTGCTAATCACCAGTTCCAGCTTATTGCCAGATTCTGCAATGAGGGGCACAACTAGACAGCAGTCGAAATCTCTGGTGCGAACGTGGTTTACCTGAACGATTAGAAGATTGATTTGTGTTACCATTTTAGGAAAAAGAAATGAGATCACCAGAGAAACAGATATAAATATTCCATGTGGAGAACCATCTATACAAGACTATTTAACCATGGTGCCCATTCTGAAGATACCAGTTAAGTTTTCTACTTCCTTCATCAGAATGTAGCTAAAGAGGGCATATTTACACTGGTGACAGGTGTTGGCAGCTGTCACAACGCCCACTCCACAAATGACATTTATCAGCACATAGTTTTTCTGTCCTTCATGGGGTTTATTAATTTAAATGCAACAGATCACATCTAAAATTTCAATTCAGTTCAGGTCTTCTCTAGTTTTAAATAATACATAATTTTTTTTATTGGGCTAGTTGACAAAAATTTAGCTTTTCCACCATGGTCCTTGGCACTGTGGGGAGTGTGGAGCTCAGTGAGTATGACATTATTACAGCTGCGTCAATCAACAACTTGCATTAAGCACAGAAACAATTCATGTCTATATCAAGAACAGCAAAAATTACAAATCTGTCTGGAAACGCCTTGGGAAATTCCAACTTTCTAGTGAGCATTTGTATGTCTCCTTTGAAGTTCTGAAATATGTAACATTCTGAAAGAATTTGTTTCTTCAAATATGACTTTACAAAAAAAAATCTAGCCTTCCTGCCACTGCATAAAAGCCCAAGTCACCATGAAGTGCCGCCTTTTCTTACTGAGGATCTAAGTGTTTTACACACCCTGTGGCGCAGAGCAATTATGATCATTTGTCCTTCTTCCTATCCCCCTACACACATCCTTTCCCAGCAGAAGTACAAAAGAATGGTACTGCTCATAATTTAAACTATAATAAGCAACATAGATAAGAAGGTTGTTCTAAATAAGTGATGAAAATGGTTCGTGCAGTTTTCTACAAGCACCTCTAGGTACACAGCTACCTAAACATCCTGCAGTGTGTTTACAAAGTAATCTGTACGACATGTCTGTTCACGCTAAACCTGTGTGGTGCCAGAAACATTACCTGTAGAAGTCTGTCATATGGTTTTAAACCTCCCAGATCGCCAGGGCCAGCTGGTCGAATATTTTTAACATACACGCCTTTTTCCAATAAACCATCTGAGACACTGAACCCAAAGTCTTCTCCATCAGAGTCCTTGTACAAAGTTACCTGTGGGGTTGATGTGACATGATGAGAAAGAAAAAAAACCATTTTTTCCACATTTCTACAAGTACTAGGCAGGCTTTCTTCCTAGTGTGTTTTAGTTTGGGTTGCCCTCTCCATTAGATCACTTACCTAATAGGTACTTACAGTATTATATAGGAGTTGGCCCCATTTTGACATTATAGTAATAGTCTGCCTTATTCTTCAGTAATAAACAGCCCTTTTAACTGCTGCTTGTCAGCTGGAAATTTGTGCTTTTTTTTTTTTTTTGTGGTGTGATTTTTTTTTGAGCCTTAGTTTTTTGCTACCCTGTTTTCTAGTTGCCAGGATCTGTGTACAAGATTAAGTTTAGTTTTATTCCAGGGGTTAAGACCTGGCCTCAGCCAAACAACTGATGTCCTGTCTGCCAAAACTTCCCTAAGGCATAAGCGCCACCAGCACCCTAGCCAGCCTGGTTTTGGCCAGGCAGTTGATCCAGCCTGTTAAGGCCTCACCTCAAACGTGCTCAGTATAAGAGTTATAATGCAATCTTTTAAGGAAGTCTGAATAAGGCTCCTTCAGAAAGAGCTTGGAGGCAGTGTTCTTACAGTTACATAGACAACAGATGGTCATTCAAAAGCAGGAAATAGAAGTTGTTAATAAAACTGTTAGAAGGTTTTCTGGGTGTTCAGAGAACAAGCCCTTGCAGGTAGTTTTGTGAATTCAGTTACTTGATAGAAAAGGATTCAGAGATTTCTTTGTAGGTACGTGGTACACGTAGGTTTTTATTTCTGTGAGGTTTTTTTTTCCTTTCTTGTTTCTCTCTCACATCAGGGGTGCAGACTTATGCAAGTAAACTGTGTGAATGAATGGTGTGACAACTGACTGACACTGATACTGGCACAAAATGTGTGTGCAGACGCACTCACACAGGCAAAAATTGTGCTTTTACTGTTATGGCTAATGTCACTTCAGGTTCAAATTACTGGTTCAAAACATACCTTGGCTGATAAAATGGCAACATTAAGAGTGCTCTGTAATTTTTTAATGGCTTGGTACCAGTAATGCTCCATGTGCTGAATCCTTGTGTGTGCCAGCCACCGAATTTCCGTCTGGTGTTTCTGAATTACAGAATCATTCAAATCGGAGGGGACTTTGGGAAGTCTCTAGTCCAACCTCTTGCTCAAGGCAGGGCCAAGACTGACTTCAGATCAGGCTGCTGGGGACCTGGTCAGTATTTCATAGAAGAATCCCAAGGCAGAGCAGTGCTGGGGCACCATGCTGGTTGGTGCTGCCTTCAGCCAGCTTCTGAAATCTTCCCTTAACTGCTATTGTGAAAAGGTAAGCAAGAACAGACAAGGTTGTCTCAAAACAGGACTGAAGAATTTGGTCAGATAAGCAAAGAGCACAGATAGTTGGGTGGGGTTTTTTTCCTGCTCTCAGCAGTTGAATTTACTTGGCTTTAGTGGTTATATCAACAGTGCTTTAACCAGAACGAACAGACTCACTAGTCAGTTTGGCAAGAGCTGAGCTGGCAGAAGACACACCACCAGCTGCTGCAGCATTAGCACCATTTTATCTGTAGATGTGGCCAGTGAATTGCTGGGCTGCTATGAAAACATCTCTTTGTCTCATGCTGTGGTAAGTACAAATACCCCCACACAGTATTTGTCCCTTACTTTGCACCAGTTCCTCCTCTTCTCTCATTTTAATCCCTCTGTCTAGTACAGCAAAAGCAGAAAGCCACACCTAAAGTCCTGTTAGCTAAACTGAAGTCTTTCTCTCTGCCAGTGACTGATTCTCTTATTTGGGTATGAGCTGTCGTTTTAAACTTCCCAGCGGCTACTGTGTTTAAGCTCCTTGTCTTCTTTTCTCCCATCGTCCCCCAAAGTAACTTGTTGCTGAACCTGTCATATTTCCCTCCATCTCAGCATGAAGGAGTCAAAAGGCATTTCAGCTACTGACAAACCTATCTGCAAATTCAAAGTAATTCACCTTAGAATGATTTAAATTTGTATCAACAGCTGCTGTACCAGCAAGACTCTGTGAAACTTCTAATGTGTTATCAACAGAGGCTTTTGCTTGTGATATAGCATGTCTAACATGGTTTTGATATGAAATATGTTTGAAGGTGCTATGAAAGTGCCATAAGACTACCATCCTAGCAAGACTGAAAATGTTAATAAAGGAGAGATATATTTTATTGATGCCTTCATTCATTCAATGAATGAAAAATAATTAGCACCGAGATAACTTTTTTCCCACACCATCACAACGGACAGGAGTGCTTCATGTTAAAGAAGCCTTGAAAACTAAATGTAAAATGTGATAAAGTGCCTAAGAGGAGAAGACTTACTTGAAATACTATGCACTGTTCTAGCGCAGATGGCACAATTTTTAAAGGGAATGTTCCCTTCCCACTTACTCTTTTTCTTTTCCCCTTCCTCTTCTTTCAGGTACTGGAATTAAATGTAGCTGGATCCAACCTCAGATGAACCACAAAAATGTGTGAAACAGAGGACTCTCTGATGTAATCTAGACTGTATTCCTGCCCTAAGGCAGGATCAACTGCATCTAACCCATCTCCAAGAGACATTTCTCTGTCCTGCTTTTTAAAATCTCCAGTGATGGAGACTCCACAGTCTATTAAAAGTAATCCCTTCCAGTGCTTCAAATGTTTTCCTTAGGTCTAAATGAAACCACCCTTACTGAGAGTTAAGCCAGATGCTATCCACAGAGAACAAGATCACTTTATTCTCTCCTTCTGTGCAGCAATGTGAAATGAGGATTATTTTTCACTGGACTCTGTTCAGTACGTTAGCATCCTTCTTTTATTTTCTGACACCAAACTGTACACTCTATTACAGTCAAGACTTTATCAAAGCCAAGCTAGAGTGGAGAATAATTCTGCATGTGCTACAGATGGTGGTCCCATTTGTATGGTCTAGGACAGTGTTGCCTTTTTCCTATTTTTTAGTGAGAGGTCTGTTAGCAAACAAAATACATAAAAATTCCGTTCTACAGATCTATAGGAAGTGCTAGTCCACATTAGCTCACCTTATCTTGCGTCTTATCTATAATAATGCCTGGGGAATGCACATGCTACTTCATGCCCTGCTTAGGAGTCAAAAAAAGGCACATTGCAAATGATAAGGGACATGAAAGAGGAGTTTTGCTGTAGAAGTGAGAAACTGCATTTGCAGGACAGCAGGAAGTAGACAGAGGGAAGCAGAACTTGAGAATGATCATGCAAAGCCTTTTAGTGACACCCCTTCCCCCCCACTGTTCAGGTTGGACCTTCCTGACTTATATGGACTGGGCATTCTGGAAGGGAATTAGTCACTACCCTGCAATCAGAACTTTTATGTACAAAAATATTTTCTTATTTCTCTGGTTCTTCAGATTTACATATCATAAAAGATTTTTAAAAACTGTTTTCCTTATGGCTATCTTCTCTTGATTTTTGCTTTATTTAACAGGAGCTTGGAAATTAAAGAAACTGATACTTACTTAAGGGATGAGTTGCGATTTAACTTTTTTGCATGTTTGACAGCAGTCCCATTTTTTAGGTCCAAGTCATCTGCAGAGAACTTTCTTTTGTATTATAGGTTAAATTTTGGAGCTCCTTCCTTTTAGGGCAGCATATGGTTTAAAAGGGAATCTCAGAGTAAAAACCCTGCTATCTGAAATACCCAGATTTTTATTTAATAATGGGTATGGGCAAAGCCTTACCACATGGTTTTCTCATCTTCACTTGCCAGTAGCCCTGTCTGAAGGGTATGAGATGAGCCAATTCATGCAACACCTAAATCATGCTGTTTTATCTGTACTTGTGATCACAACTGTTTGGAAGGTTTGATCTCAACAGCAAAATCTCCATTATGGGCAATCTGTTAGACTTTTAAATTTACATCAGATGTCTAAGGGAAAAAAAAAAGCTGAAATAGTTCAATTCATATTTTATAATCGATTAAATAGTTACAAATTTTAAATAGAGGCTTATAACTTTTGAGACTGTTTCTATGCTTTTCCTCCCTGTCAAATCTGTGTGAAAATGCTTAATTTAAATTCATAGATCAGCTATTGAGGTATATTTTAATTGACTGTAATTTTAGGTTAATGACTACTTCCAATAATAATACTGAAAAATTATCTGATGTCTACAGCATATTTTCACTCTCAGAGGAATGTATGCTCTATGGAACTCTTAAAAAATGGTCTGCTATCATTTTTAGAAAAATATTAATGCTTACCTAAGTAGATAAAATCAATTAAAGGCATTAATTAAATTTGGGTACTGACATAGCAATCTGCTATCCAGTTAAATTAAATGTTACTTATTAAACCCTCTAGAACAAATGTTTGAAGAGGTTTGTACGACATCTCAATCGTAGCTTCCTCAGGACAAAGACAATTCAAGTACACGCTTGATGAATGTAATGCAGCGAAGAATTCAGGTTAACTTGCTGCAAAGTTTGCAGCATTCAGCAAAATAATGCTCGGGGCTGTGTTACCCTTCTGACAGATGTGCATCTGAGGAGGATAAGCTAGTAATGTCATCTGCTCACCATGCTGCTCCGTTAGACTTATTCATTTGTGTTTGTAGCCTGAGCAGTTTTTGTCCGTTCTTATTTTCTTTTACCTTATGCAGTCAGACTGGCTATTGATACATTCCATTTTTATGGCTTTTTCTTTGGCAGAATCATATCTTACTGTGCTCTCACAATCAGATTATGATAAAACAGTGGAATATTGACCTTAACTGGCTCATTTTCTGCAATCAATCTCACAGTATGAACTCTGATCTATAGGGCACATAGGCCCTGACTCAACAGGCATGCAGACTTATCACACCAAGGCAGTAAATAGGCACCTGATGTGTCCTGCTGAGGAAACTGGGACAGCTGAGCAGCATGCAGCCAAGTACGTGCTTGAAAGTCTTGCTGAGATAAGTCTTAGGTAAACTGTCTCTTAGCTTCTGTTTCAAAGACTGTTCATAACATCACAGTTTTTGAAAACAGTTTTTATTTCACTGGTTGTCCTGTCAGTGGTCCAGCTGATTAAGACATTGGCCAGTAAGATCCATTATGAAAGACACTTGAATCGAATCATTTGTCTTGACAGTGAAGTCATTCCTGTGGCATTGCAGCTCTTTTGGAAAGCAATCATTGGACAAGCTGTCCATCAGAAATAGCAATGAACATCTGGTTAAACTAGAGGTATAATACAAAAATGAAGGAGGAGAGAGAAAGTGACAGGCACATTGCTAGACAAGAACCAGTAAGAAAACTAACAAATAAGAACTTGCTAAGATGGGCATGAATACAAAAGCAGCCCATGATGCTTGGGTTGCATGTGTGATCACAGGGGTACAAGCCCACTTCGGTAAATCAGACCGTAAGATCCAGTCACTGGTTTCTGTTTTTCTTAAAGGATTGTAACGATTTGGAAAACCCTTGGAGCAGGTTCAACTTTTAGATTTTTTGAAAGGAAATGTCTCTTTTCTGGATGATGGAACAGACAGTATAAGCAAACTGAACATCACTATATCAGACATGGGAAAAGTGGGAATATTGTCTGAACAAAAACTGGAAATTACTAAACCAGAAGGTCACAGCAATCTTAAAAAACTGAAGAACTGAAGACAACTGAAGAAAGAGTAAGCTCAAGAACAGTGTATTTTTTACTGCCAGGACTCTAAGAGCTAGCAGCTATCAGAATATCAACTCATTAATAGAAATCTGACTCCTCCTTTCCAGGAAAGGATCTATTTTATCAATCACGAAAGGTTGGTTTTATAATCCATAGGAGAAAACTATGCCTTTGCTGAACATGAACACACCATGAAATGCCTACTGGCATAGTTGTCGTTTTATATCTCACATTTACTCGCCACTCAGGAAAACTGAGCACAGTAACTAACTCCATTAATCACTTCACATCAAGCTGGAAACATTAGTATTTTAAAACTATCACAACACATCATATTGATTGCTTACATTGACAACGAATTACTTTTCCATATAGAAAATCCACTTTCTACTACCTTCTATGTTCAATTAGCCCATACTCAGTGAGTCTTTACCTCACTGAACTAAAGTGAACAAACTACAAACCAAACTCAGTCAAGCCCGCAAACCAAACCAACTCTCTTGAGAATGCCAACATGTGGCATCTTAAAATTTCTCCATGCTTCTGCCTCCTCTTTGGGAAGATTTCAGACTTTTAAGTGGATGATGAGTGCAGGAGATGGGAGGCTCATTCCAATCAAGTAGAACAGCATTATAATGTTCCCCAAAGTTTTGGAATCTGGCTGATGTTATTGCCTCACTGGACTTGAGACTTAAACTGGTAAGGTGTTTGCTCTGCATATCTAAAGTATCCAGTACTTCCTTGGGGTGCAGAGCCACCTTTATATCACCAGGTGATTTCAAGTCTTGAGCAGTGAAAAGTTGCATAGACTGAAGATTATTTATCCTTTTTATAGCAAAGGAATTATAAAGAGAAGTGAAGCAATATCTAACTTGAATTAACATTCTATATTACATACGTTGAATCTCATGTATTTGATTCAAAATGAGAGTTAATTTGAAAGAGGACCAATGGGAGCCCCAAACCCTCCTGAGTAATTTCCTAAAGAAATGTATTTTATAGAAATTAAACTTTGCTTCCTTAATGAACACATTTTGCAGAGATGAGTTATTGGTATTGTTGATTTAAATTACCAGTGGATCCTCCTTGCAAAAGAGCAGTCTCTTTTGAGGATTTATTGGAAAATGATATAGTAGACAAGGATGCATCTTATTTGTTTGTTTTCCCCACAAAGATATATCATTAATGTGTTTGTAAGAACTAATATGCATGGCCCCCAAATTACATCTGTGGAGTCATTATAAAAAGTGCTTACTGTATTGCCATATAATTAGATTCCCTATGCTGAATATATTATTTCAAATCTGTCAGACGAAAATTACAGACCTTGTGTAACTCCACAGGAGTTGGTGACATGATTTCTTTCATTTCTTGCTTAATTTTTTTCAGAACCATGGACTTTCTCCCCACATCTGATGGCAATGTGTTGCTACGAGTAGCTTGACTGTAATGTGGCCTTACAGTACTTCTTTCCTGGAAGCTGGCTTGTCTCCCCAGCTGGTTACGAGGTTGTGTGTTTTCATGATTCAAACTCATTGTACTTCCTGACATAATTGTGGCCTAGAGCATTAATGAACAGGTTAATTTTAAATACAGAATGTGAGTTAAGTGGTTAATTCACAACAGCAGGAAAAACATCTCTATTCTTTGTTAAAACACAATCACTCAGGGCACAGCAAAAGGCAAGAGGATAGATGTTCAATCTGCTTGCAAGTCACTATAAAATAAAGGACCACAACAAAACACAACAACAATAACAGAACCCTATGGGCAAAAGTTTTCAGATGGCATTTCAAACTAAAATACTGAGCACTAGAATGGCTATGCTGGTAAGATAATCCCCTGGCAGACTGAAGAGTGTGTAGTATAATTGCTTATTTAAAAAATATTTTACGTGTAAATAAAATGACATTTAAGTTGCAGCATAATTGCATTTGCTGGAATTGGAGCTATAGAAGGCATTTACAATTCAGACTGTGCGTGTAAGGTCAAAAAATGTTCAGCAGAGTATATAAACCACTCTAGAGTCAGCACTGGCGGAGAGCGTGCCCGTATGCCATCCCAGGCCAGGGAAAGCTCAGTGCAGGTAATCTCACTGCATGGAAAGAGACTTTGCAGAACACACATATTGCAAGAGTAACTACCTTAGCTTAGCACTTATACCTCTGAGATACAAGCCCTGTCTCACTGCTGTTTTTAATCTCAGTAAAAGCTAGTCTTTTATGTTAGATGCAAGAATACATGGAGGGTGAACTCTTAAAAGACGATGATGGGAGTCATCTCATCCACTGGGTGGAATGGTGGAAGAAGCACCCGTGCACAGCAAGGAGCCTTCTCCCGTGTGAAAGGCTTTCTGCTCTGGGGAATGGGAGGCAAATGTGTTTTGGCACAGCCACCATACAGAGATGTCACTGCTGGGATAGTGTACACTGAATTTCCTATTTATTCTTCCTGGTGCTGATGGACAACTGGAAACAGAAATTGAAGTCCATAACCTGAACTTTGACCAGGGCAGGATGCAGGCAGCCTGTTTGAAAAGCAGAAGTAAAAATGAAGGGGGAAAAAATAAGGGGAAAACAGGCAAATAAACGTTTGCTTCTGACTCTCATGAGCATGTCTGTCACCCTTCTTTCTCCCAGCTCCGGCACTACTTTCATGACCAGATAATATATTGTAGCCTTAACAGTCTGTCTTGTGCTCAGTAATGACTGATATTGCTGCCTGATGGAGCAAAAGCATCTAGAGGGCTTTGCAAACAGCAGTTTTCTTTGCTCTTTGGCTGAAGACCTTGAAATGAAAAATGATAAGGAGTCCTTGACTATTCAATGGCACTTCATAAAACAGAGGCATTGCCATTCTCAGCATCCTGACAGACTGAATGAGTCTTGCTTTCTTTTCAGAGCTGTGGGTTGTGCAACAAGGTGCTGCTATAAATGATACAGCATCTACAGTTCTGAATTTCACTTTTGTAAAAGGCTGAGGAAAATTTAATGTGTTAAAGCAACTGAATTCTGGTCAGCATGAATGATCTATTTCCATTTTGGTATTATATATTTCTATATCCTTTTATTGTGCTCTGAATATTGAAAACTGAAAGAGAAGCCTGCTGTACTGAACCATATCTAACTATGGAATTAAACCAGTATAACATTTTCTCCTACGTTTCTCTGGTTTGCAATAACAAATACATGAGAATCACATTTTGCTACCCATACATGCAATACAAAAGCCATAAATCTGAGGAAGTAAATTAATCTGAACTGAGAAACTTTCACCCACTTATGCCATTCACATTCCTCCTGGCTGCTAAAGGACTTTATATAACATAAAAATGAAAATGAGATTCTGCCAGTTTTGCAGCTCCAGGAATTTAAAAGAACATAAAAGAAAATATTTTAGGACGTTTCATTCCATAGCTTTAAGTGGCAGTATAATCTTAATTGTTCTGATTAGACAACTTAGTGAAAAGGTGGTTAGAAAAATAAAGACTCAAAGTTACTCTGTCTCTGTTTCCTTCCCTCTCTGTCCCCCTCACAATCTAACATGAAGCATGGTTAGATTTGCAATTAACTTCAGGATGAAATGTGAAAATTTCTTACGTAGTGAAAAAACTGCCATATAACAAACATTTCTTACATTGGCAGCTTTTTTTTGCAGACTGGTAAGATTGCAGGTAAACATTTTGAAAAGCTGATTTTCTTTTATGTTCATCTTAATCAAATTAAGTTTCAGTTTAAAAGACAACCTACAACATGCTAAGAAAAGCTGCATAAAGCATCTGTCAGAGAATGGGATGCATTGCTGCAGGAAGGTTATGCCCATTTAAGAAGTTCTGTGCCACTTGCTGCCTGTGCAGACAGCATCAATAGTTATGCACAGCAGAAGCTGCAAGTCAAAAGCTCGGGGGTGAACATGTTTATAGAATTTTGGTTGCATTGTACAAAAGAAAACAGCTCTGGCTAGGGATGGGGGAGGCAGCTGCACAAGCAAAAATATAAAGGTAAAGGGTAGGTACCAAGAGAGTCATGTTTCTCAAACACAGACGCCTGTCAGCCTTGTCCTGTGGAGAGGGGTTAAAGCTTTTAAATGCATTGGTGTGATTAGTGCAACTTAAAAGAAAAAAAGGAGGAAATAAAATGAGTGTAAACCAAAGCAAACCCATTATATTTCTTTATAATTGGAAAGAAAAGTTAAGATTGCTCTACCTCTAGTTCCCTCAGAATTCCTGACTGGCCACAGGTCTCTAAATCCTCCAGAGCCTGAGACCAGAAATTTTCCTCCTGATCAGCTTCGGTGTTATCATGGGTACCTGCAAAGCTAGATTTACAAGGAGAGGTTAAAAAAATGTGGACTTTTTTTCCTTTGAAAAATACATTTTACAGACGTGCCTTGCCACAGCTTGCAACATGAATGACCGAACGTTCGGTAGGTAGGCAGGAGAGTGGGGAAGAATCGCTGATCATGAGAGGCTGAATGGACATGCAGAGCACATGACAGACAAGTCTCATAACCTGGCAGTCGCTAGCAGCTGGCAGGAGCTGAGCAGGGAGTTACTCAGTAAGGAGATAAGTGGATTCCAAGAACAATTTTTACTGGATTGAAACTGGGACCTTCCTATGAAAATTAATGAATCAACGAGTAGCTGTGTGCAGAGCTGCTCTGTGTAACAAATATTTGCAATAAAACCTTTCAACCTCACAGATGTCTTCCAGGGAATATGAAAAGAGCCCTCATTTTTGCAAACAGCGTTTTGCAAAAGAGTGACGGTGGTGATTTTTACCTGATTTCTTCAGCCTAAGCTGCATTTATAACTATCAGTTTCAACCCACCTAACTCCATCATATAAACTGCTCCAGTCATTTCATACACAAACACACAGAAAGTTTCAGGGATGCAACTGTCTTGCATGGAGACTTAGGTCTCTGGTGTTTCATAAATGAGCCAAAGCCTTATTACTAATACTCTTGAGCAACATGTTGGTGACAGTGATGCTTAGGGAAGTTGCCCAGCAAGAGAGGTCTGACGAAAAACACCAGCTCTGGACTGCAGCAACACAAGCAACACCATTCCAGTGTGTGTGTGTGTGTGTGTGTGTTTGTGTGTGTGCAGGAAGCAGGATTTTTTCGCTGTCTCAGCAAGGGATATCAGCTCAATGAAGGTTCCCAGGAGCATCAGAGCTGCTACATGGGAGGGGGCTGATTATGTGAAAGGCACAAGAGAAGGATCAGGGAGGAAGGAACCAGAGTTCACCCATTTGGTGGCAGCAAGCTGTTACTTTGGAGCAGCTGCTTATGGACTGCAGCTAGTGGTGCTTAACAGCACATAAACAGAGCAAATGCTATTATGGAAGCATCTGAGGCCTTGCTTGACAAACAATGTATTACTGAGAATAGCATGAACTGTTAACAAAACAGCTTTAAAATAGAATTGCCCAGCACAAGGGACACAGTTTGAATGCTTCACACACATGATACTCTGCCTCAGAGATGCTTTCTTACAGTTACAATCAGTCAAGCAGACAATGGTCAGCCATTTCAATCTTATTGCAATGATTCTCTATCTAGCATCAGTGTCTCTTCCTATGATATTGCAATAGATACAGCAATGGTGAGAATACCTACTCAGATCACAGATGCAATTCCTCCCAGGCAAGATAAGAAAGTATTTAAAACATGATTTTAGAAAGATCCTTGACTTCTGAAATCAGGTTTTGCAGTAAACCTAAGCAGTTGTTTTAAAAGCCAATGTTGAACATAGACTAAATTATCCATTACAGTAACTTTTTTTATATTGCATACTAATATAACATAAAGTGAAACTTGCTTTAATGAACAGGATTATTTGAGGCAATTGTCTGTGACCGCAAAGACTGGATTTCCTAGAACTGGAGGTCCATTTCTTCTCCGACTTCTGTGAAATCTGAGATGATAAAGCCTGTATGTCTGGACCTCTTTTTAGCTGTGGCAATTCCTTTTTCTGCCCTCACCTACTCTTTTGCTTTTTCTCTGAGCCTTGTCTCCTGGTGTGTGAAATGCTCAACTTTTGCATCTCCATTACAGCCACATGAATAAACTGATTTGTAGCTGAGCTACGGCACCAGAGAAAAAGAGGTACCAAAATAATTTCTCAACTAGATGGATTTTTTTCTGAAACCTGAGAGATTGATTTTATGTCATGTGAAATATTGTTTGACCTATAACAAATGTATTTGGTTTTCTGATGCTATTCAAAGAGCCATCAGAAATTTAGATGCATGAAAATGCTGAAGGAGAGGTAGTGGGGCAGATATGAAGACACAGGTGCCTATGATTTGATTTTTACTGACATATGAGAAAAAAATTAAAAAAACCCAACAAACAAACAGGAGGTCATAGCATGTTTTAAGATCTGGCAGACTCATTCCTGTAAGTATTGTTTAATGTGCAAAAATTTTCCCTGAAGCAGGAACTACAACTGACTTGTCCTACCTGCCAGTGAGCTACAGAGCGGTTTAAGCTCTCTTGTTTCATTTGCTCGCCAAATGAAATGTCATTGTCACTCAATAGCATGTTAATGATGTGTTTTCTGCTTTTATCCTGTTCTTCTCCTTTTTCCTCATTTCAACTGTTTTGCCTTTCTTCCCCCTTTCCCCCCCTGCCCCACCCCGTGCCCAGCCAGCACACTCCTGTGCACTCTTTGTTCTCCTACCTGGAAGTATTCCACTTTTCCAGCTGTCCCCCACATTTTCTTTGGCCACCAGGGGCACCTTTCCACATCTTGCCCTCTTTCTTCATGCTTCTGATGCTCTCTCCCCCTGACCTTTCTACAGAAGTTTGCTTTAAATGGTTTTCTTGGTTCTCTCCTGATGTCTCCATCTCCTTCTGTTGCCACATATTCTTGGAAGCTGTGCTACACAAAATAAAGATAAGAAAAAAAGACTTTTTAGTGTTAGATAAGAAGAAAAGTTGCTTAGCTTGAGGCAGAGAAGAGGTAGTTTTCTGGGGATCCCTGTAGCAGGCTGGAAGAACAGACATGCCCTTCTCAAATACTCCAGCACTTGATATAGGAACAGCATCAGGTATGGTATATCATTTTACTGATACAGGGTTAAAATTACTGTTATTTTAACTTCTGTCATATATTTCAGCTGCTAAGTCACATTGACAAGTAGAACAAGGCTCTTTCGTGTGCATACCTTCTGTTGAATAGTGCTTTAAAATGGTAGTAGAATACATGCTTTTCATTTAGAAGATCGTATTTTACAATCCAGATTCCCAGTTCACTGCTTACCAACTTTTCCAGACTATTACTTATGTAACTGCAAAACAGTAGGGGTTCTGGAATCTATGGCTGCATCTCATCTGAGAAACAAAATATGGGCTTTGACTGTGGATAAAGATGTTGCTATTAAATTCAAGATACTAACTTGCCAAGAATGGGAGGCATGAAGAAAACTATGGTCATTTCCTCTGTTAAATATTGTCTTCTACTAGCCTATGAAAACTTCTAGTATGCTTCTGACCAGTAGGGACCAAAGGAGCTAGATACAAATTGAGAGTTCACACTTGCCCAGATCTTAGCTATCATCCTGCCAGACTTGTCTCCAGACAAAATGCCACTGGGCAATCTGCTGTATCAGAGGATTTGTCATCCAGATTTTGAAAAGCAGCACTCACATCTAAGTTTTGCCTCGATTTGTATTTCAAAGATAGCAGACTGGACCGAATGGATTTACTTATCCACTATGTTTATACAGGAACCAGGAAGGTTTTGTTTAGTACTAAACCTGCATTTCTTACAGACTGGGACTTCAGGCTCATTGTGCTGCTACACTAAGAAACTGTAATTCTAATGAAGGACATGCATGTCTGCAAGTCCTGAGGATGGGTACACAGAGCACAGAATTCCTTCTGTGATGTCTGTCTTCCCTTGTCTGAGAAAGAACTGTTCTTTGGCAGGAATTACCCAGGTCTCTGCAGTGGGTCCCCTGCTGGATCACTCATAGAATAGAGAGTAAGAGACTTTTGGGTCTTTCACTATCTCTAAACATTGTCAACTAAGCATTTTTCCCTCAGGAAGTTCTTTTGCCTGCAGAGAAATTCACTGAAAAGAGATTTACTACTCAGAAGAGGAATGAATGCATGGTAAACTACCATAGCTTTAGACAAGACATTTGTACCTGGATCACTTTGTTCTCTTACTGAATCACTGAAGGTGTCCCAAGCATTTATTGAAGATGACTGTAATTGCTCTTTCTTTGCCCAAGCCAAAACGAAGAATTTTCATGGAAGACAAAAGATTAACATGCCAGTTGTCTTTAGCCACTTTATTTGCAGGTTTATTTTGTGGCGTGGAAAACGGAGAAGTTTTTTTCTGAAAGCTTACCAAGGAAAATGCCCAAATTTTTTTGTTTGTTTGTTTATTCTTAAGACATAAATGCTGTGGGGTTTGTGTCTGAAGTAAATAAAAATTAAAAATATGTCTTGGTTTTGGCATCATAATCTTCCATAAATGTCACTAATCTACCCTAATAAGTTTCAGGAAGTTTAGATACTATTATTTTGTATTTAAAGGAAGAGCTGTTACAGCTGCATTAGAAAAATGTAATGTTATTCCAGACAGTAAGCATTCAGTTTTGAGGCACTGCTGCAGCTGCAAATCAGAAAACTGAAACTTGTATGGGAACTTACCTGCTTGCTGTAGGTCGGTCCCATTCGTCATCACTCAGCCCTGTATCATGAAATGGGTGGTTTCGTGGTTTGCTTGGAGGGGACAAACTAGTCTGTTTAGGACTTCTCCACTCATAGGCATTGAAGTTGTATCCTGAAGCCTGATAGCCGTGTCCTAAAAAGATGAATTAGATATTTATGGCAACGTGTATGTTGTAATGACAGGAAAGTGAATCTCTGAAGCTGTCTTCTCTAGAACTTGGATGTGGACTCATTATTGCTACCTTATTTTGCAGCAGTACGCAGATTATTTATGACCTAAATCATGTCTGGAATTAGGTGTGCCCTAAAGCTTCTCCTATGAAAGTCCATTGAAAGAAAAATCTTAAATACATCTAACATTGTTCTCCTACTGTTTATGTCTCACCTGCTTCTGATGTTTAGTTCTAGACACCTTCACAATTTATCATTTTCCAATTTGACATCATACATTGAATACTACTGAATAAATGATGCATGTTATGGATGTGTTACATGTATGTTAACATTGCCATGTGCAACATGCCCAAAAATTAAACCTAAGCTATTAAGAAAATCGTGCTTCAGACCTATTGAAAAGGAGTTTGCAAGGATGCATTAAAAAACCCCATAAACTTGACTTCCGATGACTAGCAAAGAAAGGTTTTTCTTCCTCCTGGTAAATTCCTCAAATTTGGAAGCAAGGCAGCCACTACTTAGTGACATATTAGTGTCAATTATGCACAATACTGCTAATCTGCAGAATGGCCACCTAGATGCAAAAGCTGGCATGGTGCAGAGGCTCTTGACTGACCATTAACTGTCAGAACAGGAGGGAGGGCAGCTGTCTCGGCACCACTGAGGCAAGGACTCATTAATACAAATGCATGACTGTGCTGTCTGTCACAGCCCTGCACTACCCTGTATAAAGGCCAACATGGGAATCTCTCTACCCATGCCCTGTTGTGGAAAGGGGTCTTGCACTTAGCAGAGATACTGCTTTTTTCCAGGGCCCTGAGCACTGAGAAAAGGCCCATCTCACAATGGGCACACATGCCCAGGATCAGTATACACCCCTGGAAAGCTCACCTTGCAGAAGGGGATTTCTCTATGAGCCATTTCCAATGTGTGAGTAGCATCAGACAGCCTTTATAACTGAAGAGTTTATTTCTGAGTGCTTTTATCATACAAGCAATGTTGGTATTAGTTCAATAGTATTTTTTTAACTGAATTAAGTGTAATTTGAATTTCAAGTAGGAACCAGACAGTCTGGCTTCCAAGTGATGTATCAAGAACACACAGATCAACCCGTCACAAGCTGATGCTGATCTGGTAAGCAAAGTCCATTATACTAGAACTGTTATATATATATTTCATCTTGACATATTCCTTTTTTAGCTCTATAGTTGGCATTTTCTGATGTGCATATTGGATTAGGAAGTTCTACTTTGTTGATGACTAACAAATATCACTGCTGTCGCCTCTCTAAAGAGGGCAATTTGCTTCCATAAATCAGTAGACCTGTTTCCCTCAAATCCCATGTAACTACAGCTGTGTGCATTTTCCAGCTAATTGGCAGATTCTTGTGAAAATATGACTGCTGTGTGGGGAAGTCTCCGGATTAGTAAGGCAGACATATTAGACAAAGGTACAAAATTGGGTGTTAATTCAAGGAGACAAAAGAGTGCTCACCAGCATTAAATTAGAAACTAATAGGATAAAGCATTATCTGGTGCTACAGAAACAATCCCCAAACTCCTCAATTTGCTTAGCCTATACTTATGCCAAGAAAGGTTTGGAGAGAAGCCAAACTCAATTTGACAGGTCAAGACAGAATGAACTTTAATAGAAATGTGGGTCACATTAGTACCACAACAAGAGATAACGTGCAAATCTGATTACACTCAGGCTGTTTAGCATAAGTGCCATGTATCCAGCCAAGTCTGGGCTGATTTTTTCAAGGGAGTTAGAAAAAAATCTGCTTTGAGATACTGGCTTAGTTTTGGCATGGCATCTGAATCATCAGAACTTCAGAAAACAGTCTGGGCTTCGGTCCTTTCCACTGTTGAACAATTTGCTCCAAATATCACCAATTCACTCAGGAAATGAGAACTATTGTCTTGCCAATTTTTCAGCAATACTTAGCCCCAGAAATATCAGGAGAAAATCTAACATGTTTTACTTTGATAAACAGTTAAAAACATAAGAGCAGACAAATTTATACAAATTCTTAACTCCAGTGAAATGTAAATTATACAGAAGGATTACAAAATGTAGAAAACAGGAGTAATAATTAAATGTATTGAATCTGTCTTGTTTAAAATTAAGTTGATGCCAAATGTATGAAGTAAGGCTAAGAAATACTTTAATTAAAGAACAGAAAAAAAATGGCTACTAGTTGTGACATCAGCTATTTCTTTATGTCAAGTAGCTCAGCAGGTTTCAAAGGAATGATTCTGTGTTTCAGAAGAAACTGCCAGTGTTATCACTGAGCAGGCACATTAGAGAATACCAATGAAAGTAATCAGCACAGAACTTTGGTCTATATGGGAAATCTGCTGGGCAAAGCTTGGTTTCAGTTCTCAGTGTGAGGGTAAAAACCAGCTGTCCATGAGCTACTACCCATGCTCCTGGAAAGCAATAGAAGGAAACAGAGAAATAAAATTGAAAGAATGTGTGCAACCAGAGTGAGCAAGAAAAAATTATTTGAGATAAGGATCTACCTGTCCAAATACTTGCCAGGTAGTGGGAATACCTGCTTTACTATGGAAATAAACATTTTAAAGAAAGTTAAAGAAAACACCGAAGCTTTGTGGAAGTTATTTTTCTTGTTATCTAGACTATTACAAGATGTCTGTATCCCTCACTGCCTAAACAGATGTGTCTTACAAATTAAAATGAGATTATTTGAAAATCCTATATAAAACAATAGCCAAAGTGAAGTAGAAAATTCAGCGTTAAGAAAAATCATGTCCTCAAATAGAATGATTGCTTTTGAGAGCTTAAAGTTAGATGTTAATGCTACAGTAATGAGGAAGAAGCAAAGTATTTACAAATCATAAGTACTGCCTAATGTTCCCCCTTCAGCAGTTTATAACAAATCTGTTGACAGTTAAAAATTACTGCGTATGGGCATCAAATTCATGAGCATCTTCAGTGCGTTCTGTGCCTTGCACTGATCTGTATTTGAAGGATAAACTCATTTAGTTGTGGATAAACTATAGACCAGGCTATTTAGATGTCAGTAAAGCTAACAAAAGCCTGTTAATGTATTGATAAATGTTTCATAACACATCACACTGTCATGAAAGAATGACTCTGAGGCCAGCCAGGTGTAATAAATCACCTCTTGGGCGAGGTGTGTGGTCATAATGAGACACCAGCACATTAGAAAGTAAAAGGTCTAAAAGTTGGTACAGATAAAGTTCTCTTTAAGGCAAAGGAAGGTCAACCATGAAGGCGATAATTTCTACTTTAGATGCTGATTACATTCTTGACAGTACCTTGATTTCCAAAGCTGGTATCAATACCAGAGCCATCCCACGACTCTACTGCGCTGTCAACACTTGGGACTGTAGTGGAATAAATATCTGAGAGTTTGCCAGATTTCTGTGCAGCAGAGGTTTCATCTTCAGCATCGCTCAGTTCACTTATGTGACCCACAGGGACAGAAAATTTCTTGGGACTGGTAGCTGAATAGGATTTAAAAAAAAAAGGGGTGGTGGTGGTCATTGCTTTATTGCAGTTCTATGAATATGCTTTTTACTACTGACACGGTGTATTTCCAGGGATGGCCCAAATGCTTGTTAATCTGTAACAACATACGCATTAAAGACCACTGATGCTACCCTTGGCTGTACTCACCATCTGTCTGCTTCTTGATTTTCAAGGTGACAGTTTCTCCTGCCATCTGTAATAAATGAATGGCTTCACTCAAAGGTTTTCCTTTCAGACTACTACTATTTATTGCTAGGATTCTGTCTCCTATGTGAATTGCACCAGTCCTACAATAAGAGAGAGAAGTAAAACACTGAGAGCATAAAAAGCAACAAAGGCAATTTCTTTGTATATTTGGAGCATGAAAGCCTCATCTCCCTTCCTTTCTTTCATGTTGCTTTTATAGCTGTGTTACAGAGTAATTCTTTTGTTAGAAATGCTTAAAGCAAGTCACCTTTGTTGTAGTGACAATATCAGAGCTGAGGCATGGAGATGTGGATTTCTGTGTTACTGTGATAGTTAATCACCTGTGGATGATAGTCATTGCAGCCCACCTGTTTAGGACCAATCTCAGACAGCTCAGTAAATTTTGAAATGAGTCAAGTTTCTACAAGTCTCACAACATAACAGATAATGGCAGTGTGAGCAAGTCACCAGCTCTTTCACCAACATGGCTTTCAGGATGGATCATATCAAAAGAAGAAAATAAATTCTCTTTGTGTAAATGCACTGTTTGTTCTGTTTGTGCACAGTATCATGTTTTGTGTGCTGCAAGTTCTCTATGAAACCACCACCAAAGGTACCAGTTGCAATGACTCTACCTATCTTAGGAAAACCATAGCATTTTCATTATTCTCTATCCATCTCATACTGAGGAGCATTTTTGTTCCTCAGATAATGCTTACTATGGTGTATGTAAGTGCACATATAGGTGCAGTGTGTGTATATGATAAGTGGCAGATAAGTATACAATAAGTTCAGATAAACTCAAGACATGTGAAGTACTTTCAATACCTATTGTACTATACAAGGCTATTGCTTTTAACACGCTGCTAAAATGTTCCTGTGACTGAGCAGTTTGATTGACTAGTCTTTCCTAGGTGATTTATAAGAAGGACGACAATCCTCTGTTCTGTCTTATATAGTTTGTGCAAGAAATTCCTGTTAAGATATTGCTCATGCTCCTGAACTTGGCAATGATCAGAAAACAACAGCAACCTCAGATGTGGAGAATTATAAAAAAATAAATTGCTAAATCATGACAATTAGCATCTTCAAGTAAACAAAATAAAATCTTTCTCCTGATAAAAAGAATGTTTAATAATAATATGCTTTTCAATTTACCTTTCAGCTAATCCTCCTTTTGTAAGGCTGGAAATGATTATGGGATCAAAGGGCTCTTCAGTACCAGAGATTGTAATTCCAAGAGGACCACCATAGCGCTTGAGCTCAACAGTATAAATAATTGCTCCAGAACTCTCCTGTTCATCTGCAATAAATGCCAAGGGAACGCAATTGGTTTCTTATGAAAGAGGGAATGAAAAAAATAGCATGTTCAGTCTAGTGACTGGTAATCAAACAATATTTTCAAAGAATTACATTTTATATACACTTCTTAATCATATTCTACTGGATTATTCTGGGAAATAAATATGAAATTCTCTCTTGTGCAATTTCTTTTTATTGCCAAAACCTGATTCCATTGACGTAAATAGAAAAACTCTCCTCATTCTATTAAGACTAAATTTTACTCAGTTTAAAATCTTTGTATCTTCTTTCTTATTAAAATATAACTTCAGGCTATTTTGTTACAGAATCACAGAATGGTTAAGGTTGGAAGGGACCTCTGGAGGTCATCTTGTCCAACACCCCTGCCACCAGGATCGGGTTACCCAGGACCACACTCATTCGGCTTTCAAATAACTACAAGGATGGAGACTCCACAACCTCCCTGGGCAACCTTTGCCAGTGCTCAGTTTCTCTCACAGTAAAAAAGTGTTTCCTGCTGTTCAGATGGAGCCTCCTGTGTTTCAGCTTGTGTCTGTTGCCTCCTGTTCTGTCACTGGGCACCACTGAAGAGAGCCTGGCTCCATCTGCTTTACATCCTCCCTCCAGATATTTATATACATTGAGAAGATCCCTCCTGAGCCTTCTTTTCTCCAGGCTAAATAGTCCCAGCTCTCTCAATTTTTCCTCACAGGTGAGATGCTCTAGCCCCTTCATCATTTTTGTGGCCTTTCACTGGTCCTGATCCACTGTGTCCATGTCTCTCTTGCACTGGTGAGCCCAGGACTGGACCCAGCACTCCAGGTGTGTGTCACCAGTGCTGAGCAGAGGGGAAGGATCACCTCCCTCGACCTGCTGGCAGTGCTCTGCCTGATGCAGCCCAAGAGGCTGTTGGCCGCCTTTGCCACAAGGGCATATTCTTAGAGAAATGGCAAGTTACTACTATTGTATAAATACTGTTACTCATCTGTTTCTTGAACTGAATGAAATGTATTTAGAATCAAAGATAATTCAAAGGTTTTAGACAAACTTCCTTCAAAGAATTGTGGAAAAAGTCAGAAGTCATCATAAGATGAGCAGCTGTCTTACTAAGAGAACTTGAAATATGTTTTTGGTTGACAAGTTTTAAGCTTTTGTATTAGAATCAGAAATAGCTTCTGAATTATCACCTAAGTTGAATAATAACTCCATTATATTGCATGAAGTCATCTGCATTATTTTGAAATTTTAGTTTCACCAAACAATCATCATAAATGGTAAGCTTAAATACAATGTATTTTCCTTAAACAATACCCAACAGGTGTTGCAGCAACAAGAAAGGCTTCTGTATTTATACAATGCATGCTTTTTATATATATTATTAAAAAAACCCAACACAGTAGGAGAGCAATCAACTTCAGTATCTTTGAGTTATGAAGGGATATTTTAAAATTTATAATGCAAGATTTCTCCTCAGATCAAAATAGCAAATGCTCTCTTTTTCAGCCAGGACGTCTGGCCTGGGCAGCAAACTTCTAGATCCGTGGGCATTTCGAACAGCTCAGCAAGTGTGGAAAATGTCTAGGATGCACATTCTGTGAACGTTACTAGAACTAACCTGAGACAAGTTAGAAAAATCAAATGTTACTGTTTCTGTTGCTGTAGATAGAAAAACTTTAAAAGGAAAAAAGATACCTGTATCACTAGCAAAGGTTCAAAGAGTTGCTTTCTTTTAACACTGAACAAGGTACTTAAGCAGAGTTGGACAAACTACTATCTTTGGAGCTACTTTGTTTCTTCCCAATTTGCAAAAAATTTAGGCCTTTAGCTCCCCCCAACCCAACTTCCTCCTATTTCCCCCTTGCTATCCACATAAAGAACACGGTACACAGATAGAATCAAAGGAGAGAAGAATTAGTGGTGTCAGCAAAGAATACTGGGATTTTCATGCCTAGTGTTGGCTTTGTATTTCTACTTGGGGCATTATCATCAGTGTTTTGACACATTTCACATCATCTGCACTTTATATGACATGCTCTTTCCAGGAGCACCCAACTCCCAAGACCCCACTGGAAGTCTCTGGCCATCTTACAGTGGGCTAGCATGTAAGCTGCCACTGCACAGCAGAAGAATGGCATCTCTTGCTTGCTTGATAGAACATTTATGAAACAATGACAAATCCTCTGGGATCTAATGCTGAGAACGTTTACACAGGTGTGGCAGTGACACAGTACACGACTTCAACTGAAGGATGAAAAGTAATCCACCAAGCTAATTGAAAATGTAATAGCTAGTATTTGCTTAGGGTCAACACAATACTGATGTTTCTCTGCTATCAACAGTAACTGAATAAGAAGTTATTAATCATCAACAGCCTGTCACATGAGAGCTGGAAAAATTTACAGATCTTAGTAAATGACTGGAAAGGAGACTGGCCTAGGACTGTCTTCTGGTTAGCCTTAGTTAGGAAAATTAATGGCAGAATGCAACAAACGTCAAATTGCTACACTGTTCTCTTCAGTGCTCTTTCCAAGCAGCAGAAATACCAGCTATCCAAGAACATGGCATGTATATGGCCTGAATTCACAATGAAGGCCAGTTTTGCCATGAAAGCAAAGAACTCTGATATTCAAAAAAGCGTGGTAGCCATTAGATTAACCAGGAAAAAAAATTGTCCTCACTTTGGGAAGCTGGCGGAAAAAAAAGAGAAAACCTGCTGAAAACATACTTCCATCTAGGGAGGAAATGTAATCAAACTCTCCTGGTTTTGGGTCTCATGTTTTTCAGATTTTCCTTTTCTTTTTTCGTGATGCAGCTGTGAACAGGTCTTGGAAACCACATTTAATGAAAGCAGACCATCTATGCTGCCACACCTCTGCTATGTTCGCTAGTCTCTTGCTCTTCAGAGTAACAGCTGATCAATATAGAGAAAAGGGCAAAGGCAGCCATGGTCTGGAGGAACAAAAGACATGTACTACCCTGCTCCTGGCCTCACCTCAATGGTTTGTTCTGAGACATATACAACTGTCCGGAGAAGGGAGGAATTAGAAAGACAGCAGAAGAAGGAAAAACAGAAAGCAGAAAGAGCTAGAAGCTAGAAATACTTAAAAATGAATATTAAAGGAAAGAGTTTGAAAGACAACAAGGAAACGAGAACCTAGGGAGGAAGAAGCCCTGCTGCCTGCCTTCACCTCCTCAAAGAAGTATGGCATGATTAAAAAAAATTTACATTTAAATTCTAAATCATGCTATGATTTAGAAATTGTTTTGGAGTGCTCCACAGCTACTCATCTATTAGCATCGGGCTTCTCTTTTCCTTTGGGAATTTATTCATGACTTTTTTATGTTGAGTTTAAGAAGCACATTTCCTCCCTTTGTGAGAAAATAGACTTTCATAAATAAACTAATGGTAAATAAACAAAAATTTATTGTAATCGAGGTACACTTTTTGCTACACCTTTGTTACTGCTTTGTCACCTTTTTTTTTTTTTTAATATTTTTTTTTCTTTTAGCATTTCAGGAGACACTCATTTTAGATTTCAAAGTACCTGAGATCTGCTATAAATACTTTCAATTACACTTTGACACTTAGTCAACCTGTTACAAGAACCATTTGTATAGAGAATTTTGTTCAGTAGGTCTCTGAGTAGCTGGCCATTTACATTTGAATCTGTTCAGTTACACCAATCATGTCAGGATAAGACAGTGTAGTTGTGTGAGAATCTTGATATAGATATACGATGTAACTGTAAAATAAGTAGTGTGAATGTGTAAAAGAAAACCATGGAATCAGAATCCCACTCAGACTAAAATCTGTACCAGCTACCATGGTGTGCAATATAAAGAGAGCAAAATCTTATTTTACATGGGTGGAGACTGAAATCCACATTTCAGTGACAGCAACAGAAAATGGTGTAACAACTTCAATGGAAATGGAAGTTGTCCTAGAAAAAGATTAAGTCCACAAGGTGAGGGGGAAAGGGAGGATGACATGGCACACACAGGACAAACCCACAAGTCTTTAAAAGCGTGGGAGAAGTTATTACTATTTCTACATGGCTCTAACTCACACTCCTCTTCCATGGTCTGTTGGTAATTCCTCTGCAGAGTTATTAATGAGAGGGAGTCTTCCAAATGAGGGGAAGAAGGTGAAGGAGGGATCCTAGGTGTCACGAACACTTAAAAGACGGACCCCTGCTCATATAGGAGAAAACTCAAACTTCCTTTTACAGGCAATTTTCCTGTCAATGTTCTGCCAAGTGTAGTTGCAGTTTGTTCTTCACAACACACCTGATTTGCACAGCTTTGCAAAGCAGCTGTTGGTCAGGTGTCCCTTAGCACCTGTGGGGACCTAACCACAATACCCTGCCCAGCAGCAGTCATTCACTTTGCTGGATCAGAATTTACTTCTGAAAGCCAATTTGCACAAGGTGCTAAGTGCATCTGCCTGTGCTTCCTACTGATCATAGAGAGAAGGTACTTTCTGTTTGCTTTCAAGAGCAATTAAAGAGCATTCTAGTGCAATTCTAAACACCATTTCAACAACTGTACTTGATTTTAAATATAAAGAGCAGCAGGCTGTGCCTTTTTGCTGTGAGATCGAATAGAGCTTCAGACAAGTGAATTTACAGTTCATGCTTTTGTGTAATGCTGTAATATAAATCCCAGCAGTAATGGCAGTTATAATTGTCTAAGTTCACCTGCTACTAGAATGCATAACAGAACTCGCTTTATTATCTCCCGGTAGAAATTCTGCCCTTATGGAATCCATAATGGGGAAGATCCAGGAATATTAATAGATGTAGGTGTGCAAAATGATGGCAGCTCCATTACTGGACCGATCAGCCATGGCTCCTCCCTCAGGCATCCAGCACAGCATGTAAAGTACTCATTACCTGTGAGCGAACAGTCATACTGAAGTCAAGTTTGCAAACTTACAGATAAAGCATGCACTTCACCGCTCCGCTGGAGAACTGAGGCCTATGGATCCATGCTTTGCTAACCATGATTCCAATCTTAAAAGCAGAGAAAACCTCAATATGCTGATAAGAGAAAGACCAACCTTATATGGTTGCACCTGAGGGGAAATTGCCTTTCTAGAAAACTGAAGACCTCATTTTGCAGTGCAGCTCCTGCAGGCAGTATAGCTACTGAGAAAATGTAAAACTTTATATACCATTAGAATTCTTTTTAGTGTGACATTTTCTGATTAGATTTAGCATAAATCAGTCATGTTTAGAAAAAACATTTCACCTAAATTTAAATCCAAAAGAATAACCCTATGTTCTAAAAATCCTGAAACAGAAGAATCTGCAATAGGCTCACTGCTAATACCGGAATTATCTTCATCTTTGCGGATCTTTAACTTTACAAGGTCCTCACAGTGCTGAAGGATCTGGACAGCATCTTCCATTGAGCAATTGTCAAGTCGAATGTTATCTATTGCAAGCAACTTATCACCCAGTTCGAGTGTCCCAGTTCTGTAAACAAGCAAACAGGCTTACATGAAATTCTAGTAACATTAATCAAGGTATCTTAGAAGGTATGAGCATTATTATAGAAATTAGATGGATATTCTAAAACAATTACTTCTTAATATGCTGGACTTTTCATTTGTAACTGCTTTTTACCAAAAAAAGCAGCAGTCTCTTACAAGCTCCCTCTGTTCAACTTGAGTCTGGCTGGCTACACAATGGAAACAGATTTTGAGCTTGAATGTCTTACCTGTGAGCAACACTTCCTTTCTTGATATCAGAAATAACCAGAGGGTCCCCTGGTTTTCTACTGGATGGAGCTGCAATAAAGAATACAACAAGTATCTGTTTTTATTTCTAGATATGCAGGTGGGCTAATTCTGTCCATAAATCACTACTTCAAACACATTATTTACCTGTATCATATTCCTCCCCTTCCCCAAAATTATACGTACATGAACACAAATGATGTTTAGCAGTATATTAGTAAGACTGCACACTCCTCAAAAGTCAGAAAATTGCAGAATTAAGGTGACTGGTGCAAAGTGAATTAATTTAACCTGCTATGTCAGAATTCTGGGTTAGACCAGGGCTGAACCATATGAAGATATCACAGTACAGCTCCAGTGATCTATCATAAAATGCTGGGTAACTACAACACATAAGAAATACTTTCTGTTAGTAGAACCTTTCAGCACAACTACTAATGCTGATCTTTTCCCAGAGTATTTCTGTCAGTCATGCTTTATTGTCTCCCTGACCAACAGAGCTTCTCTGGCAAAATATCTAGAGTGGGCTAGCCCACATTCTTTACATCCACTACTGTCCCATTCAGTGCTTAAGGCAGAGGTATGAAGACAATGCTTCCTGGGTGAGAAGGAGGAATCTACTTCACAATAAATGAGATGGTGTGAATAGTGGCCACGCACACCATTGAGCTGATACACATCACATCTGCACAGATGTAGTTTACATCAGACAGATGGTTGCTTCACTGTGGCTCGCTGCTTCCTCTGAAGTAAACATGTGCCTCTTCTGATGAGTAACCTTGCTCCTCTATACAGCTGCTGGGCCTTAAGCACAGTGGACTTTACCCCATTTTGTACTAAGGATACCTACTAGAAGCTCTGCAATGCCAGCAATGATCAAATTAGTAAAATCCCCACCAGTCCTCTCCTTGAACACTTATCTCTTCTTGGAGGTATCTGACATGACTTTTCATTTCCTACCTGTCCATCATGGTTAAAAGTATGCTCTGCTCTACAATTCCAGGCATTGCAATTGTTACTGGCGTGCAAAAGTATTTGACAAGTTTCTCTTGGCCAGGAAATTTGCTTAGCAATTTTACTTGACTTTTGGTTGCACAGAGAGCAGTTAACTATTCCAGAGGAAGAAGACTATGATTACCAACTGCTTCCAGAGGACTGTTTCCTGGAGCAGCTTCACCAAATGCATTGTTTTGGAGGGTTCATCCATTTGCTGACAGAAGACTGCACTGAACATCTGATAGGGTAGCCAGTGGGCTCAGAACTTGAGGGTGATGAAAGACACATTTTTAGACAATGGTGTGGTACCTGCTCTCTGCCATTGGGAAGTATACCGCCTACAGCTGCTCTGGCCAGGAGGTAATCCATGTGGTGAAGGCAGAATGACTTTTGGGACTGTTGTTAACAAAGACTGTACTAATACTAAAACATTGTCACATGGTATAAGGCTCTCAGTTCTCCTAAAAGCACTAATAGTTTTAGCACATATAGGGCTCTTCAACTGCTCCAAGCCATTTCTGCTCTGTGTATGCCTATCTGACCAATCACCCAAAAAGCTTCCATTATTGGAGGATCACTTACAAAATCCTCATGTCAATTACTTTAGCAGCTCATGATTCTTCTTTTTCATGGAAAATGACAGAACTTCACCTACAGCAACCACAAGGTATATTAATAATGACATTTCAATCCAATATTCTAACAGATCTTGTTAACCTTGGCTGCTCTGGCTGAGAAAGCCTTTGAATATCCAAAGGAACTGTTTAACAACTGCTAAATAGTCATATTTCAAATGCAGTGTCTTCAAAGTTCAGAAGACAGACATACAAGGACTTTCAAGAACTTTTAAAACTTGTCTAAACCAGCATGCTTTCAAGAAATACCTGAAATGTTGTAATTTAGAGAACGGCAATTAACTTTT
This sequence comes from Athene cunicularia, assembly GCF_003259725.1. Classification (NCBI taxonomy): domain Eukaryota; kingdom Metazoa; phylum Chordata; class Aves; order Strigiformes; family Strigidae; genus Athene; species Athene cunicularia. The sequence continues at coordinate 45,175,472 of NW_020799092.1, read as the reverse complement.
TGCAAGATGTGTAATTTTCATAGTTTGTTTCTCATATTTTCACACCACAGGTCAACTGTATTTTATATGACCAGTTGCATGATTTACTTGAACTCTTTGGGTTTGTTTCACCAATTAGTATCTTGTTAAAATGTTAAAGTATTACTTTGGAGATTTTTTTTTTTTTTAATTCTACATTTTTACCCTCTGGGTTGCCTTATAAATCTCTGAGGTTATATGCCACTCACTGTACAATGTCTGCAGTTTGAGACTTGAGTATTGAGACAGTTTTATGAAACTGCTTTATAAAAATTACCAGTACTAAAGAAAACAGTCCATTATCGTTCCAAAAAGAAGATAGAAGGGACCAAAGCAGGGGAAAGAGCACAGCTTAAAGTGCGAAGCCAGAAAGCATATGTGGATCCAAAGGGTATGATATAACACACGAAGTTATTACAGTTTCAAACTGTGTAAGTGTGAAGCAATGGTATTCTGTCAGTTGTCCTGGGCTATTAATTGTGTCTGGTAGATGAAAGCCTTTTGGTAGGCAGCAAACACAGCTCAGTGTGAAATGAATCCCCCCATGCTGACAAGCCCTTAATAAGCAGCTATGCCACCCTTTGGTTTATTCTTGGTCAATGCTCATGACATACTTACTACAAAGTATTCAAGTTGTGTTGCAGAGAGAAAATCATTAATTTCCTCCTGAACTTTTGCACTGCACATCACCACAGCCTAAGATTGCCCCCCAAACACTAGCGAACAGATGCTGTCGCCAGCAAGAAGATTGAGTACTATTATCCTGATTTTACAGATGAGGAAAGGAAATGTAAGAAGCATTTAGGTCAAAGTAAGACAATTTTCAGTGATCAATTTGAGATATTCATGCCTTTATTTCTCACAATAGTTTGTAGTATATAATAGCTTCTGTGTCCGAAGCACAACTACTAGCATTTTCAGCAACATCTGCAGATGCTCAGCATTTCTGCAAGTGTGATCTCAGGATCTCAATGGATTCCACAGAAAATCAAGCAGTCACCTGTGGAAAATCTCTCTCTCCCCTTCCCCTCCCCACTCCATGAAATGACTCATCTCAGTGCAACTCTATTGCACAGAAGAGGAAAAAACCCCTAATTTCTCCAGGGTAGCATTAAACCATCCTGATCATGCGGTCACCTCTTTTTTCTTTCTGCAGTCCTCCATCTCATTCATTATGCGGCCTCCATCCTCTTTGATACATGCCACTGTTTCATTTCTCCCCAGAGAGCAGAGAAGCAGGAATCCCAATGAGAAAGTAGTATTTGACCACTTAATTAAAAAAGATACCCCCACGATTAACATGTTTGAAGTGACACTGTATGTCTCCATTTTTATGTTTCATTACAGAATTATTTTTGGTTTTAAGAAGCAATTAAGACAAAAGCACCCTACCATTCAGCCATGTCCAGCCTTCTTATTCAACTCCCAGCTTCCTATACCCCTGATCACACCTCGGCCTCTCCCTTCATCTGCTGTCTCCCTGTTATGGCTCTCCACTTATTTTCTCTCATCCCATTCTGCTTTTCCACCGAAGATCTCATCTCTTCTTCCTGGTCCAGCTGTTAGTCTACCTACTGTTGGGCTTTTGTAGAGACCTTACACAGTCTGTATGATGAACTACAAGTGGACTGAAGAGTATATAAATTTGTACAGATACTAAAATTAGTGTTGCAGCTGGAAGACTGATCTTTAGCAAGTTGTTCTCTCTCTTTATATTACTCTATGATCCTAGGTCTCCATCCCAGGCCTCTACCCAAATTCTACTAGTAAAGGTACACTTCCCCTGCCTATCCCCCACCACTTCGAAGTTTGTTTGGTGAAGTGTTGTCAGTTTTGTAGATCAGCTGTTCCGTCAGGTTAAAAAAATCCTCAAAAAAACCTTCTTTCTTATTTCACTTCTAACCCAAACGAAAAACAATGTGACTTAAACAGATTCTGAGGTGGACATCTCACCTACCACCCAGCCAAAACTCACTTACTAGTCTCAGCCTGGCTTCAAGTTCTGGAGTTTGGTCAAACTCTGAACAAGCAGCGGAAAATGCTTATGGAATGGAAAAACATTTTTTACACAGTCTGTTCACTTATCCACAATGCTGGTTAACATCTACTAGACTTTAAAAATAGTATGATTATTGAATAGATGAAAGAGCTTTTCAAAATTAGACTGATGTAGCTCTTTTGTTCCTTAAGTACTGGTTTGTATGGAGCAGCTAAGAAACCTGCTGATTCTTCAGGCCTTGTCTTGAAAATAATTACTTGTAACATTGCAAAGTGAAGTTGAGTTTACTAGCTGAAATCCCAAAATACACAGAAAATGCTTCAGAAAGTAAATTATCAGAGTCAATGCTAAATATCCATAGATATTTACAAAACTTTTTTTTCTGATTAAATACGAAAGCAATAAAGCAGACCATAGTATAGCTGCTAGTCAAAATGACTAAGAAAAACATCATAGTTTGGGTGAGATTCTGATATTCTTACCAGCTTTGCAGCTTCTTATTCCTTGAGTGGTCCCATTAGCTTCCAAGAAATTATTTATGAAACAAGGTGCTGCAGTTCATTGCCAGTAAGGATATCAGAATCTTACTTAAGAAAGAAAAGGAAAAAAAAAAAAAAAGCTATTAACTACAATTATCAGACTGCACTTACAAGTCATTTTCTTGGATATCATTCAACATCTTTAAAAAATATTAGTCTATGATAAAGTAGCCAGTAGAACAAAAGTTTACCTTTAAACAAAGTTAAAAAAAAAAATCTATATTCCATTACATGGTCTAAAATCAATGTCACTGGCAAATAAATTGAATCAGATTTGAACTCTACTAGATCTACTTGAAAGCCATCCTTCTAGGGAATGACTCATCACACACACATGGACACCACTGTGCCATGCTTTATTTGGACGACGTAATTTTAAGAACGGAGACATTCTAATTGCTCCAACCAGGTAACTGAGTTGTGAAAATGATGGTACCTGAAGCATTTGCAAACTATGAAATAGGATCTTTATTGAGTGTGAGTAGCTACTAATGGAAAGATGAGACAGATACTGCAGAGATAAGGGAAGGATGATAGAAGTCCAGTATGTGTGTGAAGGCAGCAATGGGCAAGGACAGTATACTGCAAGGTAACTGACATGTACACTATCTAAAACTCAGTACCCTGGATTAACATTAACAATGATGCGCATGAAACTTTCTTCTGTCTTACTTTCCAGGGGTTTCTGCTATCTAAGGGGATTTTTTTTTAATTATTTTTTTTCTTGGATTAATAAATCTGAAACTAAGAGAGGCTTAGTCTCGTCCCCTATTACATGTCATGTTTTTCAAAGACCATGAATTAGTTTAACTGTCTTTAGTGTTGTGTGTCATCTCAGGTATGCCTTCAAGTACCTGGCTGTAACTCCATGCAGGCACATTCAGTGTTTATTACCAAGGAAAACAACACAAAGAAAGACAAATAAATTCTTCTTCCAGGATGTCTGCCTCCTAACAGCAGACTTAGAAGAACTCTTGGGCTTAAAAACAGGTATATGTTCAGGTGCCAGCCAACCCGAGGTGAAGCTTACATTTCCCTTCTGATGAAAAATGTCTGTCTTGTCTGTCAGGTCAGGTCATTTCCTGACTTTCTCACCCAAATCCCAAACTAAACTGGGGATATGGAAAGCAAGACAGGAGTTTCTCTGTAATGTTTTCATAGGGACAGCACTTTCTCACTCACCATTAACTCCACGACCTTGAGAAGACAGAGGATGAAACAGGTCTGTAGCACTTGAACAGATCAAGCCCAAAAGTGAATAAACCTGTCCTTCTCCACCACCCCTGTTTGTCTGGTCATACCAGCTCTGCCAAGTTTCCCTTAATATTTGATTTTTAGAAGAAATCATATAGCTTGCTGACAGTATCAGTAATAAATGCCACAATAATGTGCTAAAGTGCCCTGACAAAAATTCGACACAATGAATATAAAACTTATATTCTTCAAATCACACTGCCTCATTTAGGATTTAATTAGGTAGAACAGAGCAAAGCACTGAAAAGCAAGCATGAAAATGCAGCAATTCAACTTCCCAAACTTTCAGCTATTAGTATTAAACCTTTAAAATCAAATAATTAGTCCTAGACGCATTTCATATGCATTAAATACTATAAATAAGTGGGATTATTATAGATAACAGAAAATTTATTTTAAATATTAAAGATATTGCAGTATACTCAGAAAAGCAGAGCTAAGACCAACCAGGTGTTGCTCTGATTATATAAACCATTAATTTTATAGAGCATTATCTTTTGGAATTAAGTTCCAAATCAGGAAGGTATGCAAAGTTTGGAGGAGAATTGCTAAATATTAAATCCCAAGAACATTAGCTTTCCATCCAAAGTTTACTCCTACAAACAAAAGTACAAGATGTCTGAATTCCAAAAAGCAGCACAAATCAAATTACTGGGCAGATTGTATTTTTACAATAATCCTACAAATCACTACCAATCCTAAAAATAACATCTAAATAGAACAGCTTCTCTCCAGGTTTTCTCATGTCTCAATATTTTCATTTGCACAAATAAACGTAGACCTATGATTTTGCTTCAAGCATCGCATCATATCTTACGGAGTCTAACAATTACTCATTCAAGTGTGCAACGCAAGCAAACAGGCCTGCAGTGTCTCTCCTTTGTTCCTCAGACGTAGTTCTTAGCGCTAAGTTCCCTACTGTACTTTTGATTAACCTTATTCCACTGTGCTGGTAAAAGCTTCGACAATATAAGGCAAAGCACAGACTTCCCCCAAGAGATATGAATAATTTCAAAGACAGACTAATAGTCTAAGCAAAGCCACAACTGTAAAGGAATGTTAATTCTGGTGAGACCAGATACTGCACTGTCATTAAGTACGTTAAACACAGGCCCATTTAACTTTGATATGGATTGTTCCTTCCACCAAGGGCTGAACTCAGTATTCTGGAGTTTACCTAGTCAGAATCCAGTCCTAACACAGCATTTACTGCCTACTCCCAAAATGAATCAGTACAGAAACACTTCGATTTCAAACAACAATAACAAATACCCTTTGAGAAATAGACTAATGCAGACCCTTGTTACCTTCTTTAGCAATCTCTGAAATCCCTAGTGAAAGGGGATTTTGCTATTGGACCTGCACATTTAGGACTGCCCCCTGGTTTTACAGATAGAGGAGGCATCTTCAGACCCTGGGTTCTGAAGCAGAAAACAACCCCACGTATGTGGATCCTCAGGCCAGTGAAAATCCTTGAGTTCAGCGGGGTTCGGTCCAAGAGCCTGTGAGAGATCATGACAGACTTTGCTTTAAACTTCCCAGATACGAAAATACTTTTTCATGGGCCTAATTCTGTTGCCTTATTTGTTTCTTTTTAAATAATTTTAATGGGAGTTAAATATGTGATATGCAGGAAGGAATAGGTCAAGCTCTAGGCTTGGCAAACTTCTGGCTTTAACTACTAGAAGAGGAGTATAAATCTGTTACAGAATGGTATTTCATCGGAGACAGAGCACTGCTAATCATCCCTTTCTAGAAAAAGGAAAAAGAAGTTTATACCAAAATAAACATGAGTCTGTAGCTACAGGACCTACTATCTGCAGATCATTCCAGAAACATAGTCTTAAAAATAAGCACTTTCACACTTACAACTTATGGTGATGCCAAGCTCCACATTATGCTTCTTTGGTAGTTTTACATGAAATGTTCCACTGCTTGGTATAACTGATTCTATAAAAAAATATTTAAAATGTTAGATAATTTATAAGGCACAGCAATTCCAAGTGCATGGAACTATACATGTTAAGTTGATGAAATCACATCAGCGTTACAAGCCATGGGTGAAACACAGGTGCTGAAGTGAAGGAAGTAGGACATAGAAAGCATGATTTATAACTCTATTGGTAATTTCACGGTAATCCAATTTTTTTTAAGGTTTAATTGAATTTATGGAGATTGTACGGGCTGGCAGCCAGCTGAGACTGCAGGTTTTTAGCTTGTATGCAAGTTCTGTTAGCACACATGAAAATTTTAGTGTTGCAAGATAAGTTTTAATTAAAAGGACAGGAGATTAAGTCTTAAGGATTTCAGGGCTTTGTTGCTGTAGGTCTAACACATTTTTAACTATCTGCTAAGGTAACTGCCATGGATTTTACATCTCCTGGGAAGAAAAGGAATCGAATTGGTGATGGAGAAGCACCTGAAGCTGACTGAGCCAAAAACCACTTGAACATGCAGCACTGTATTTTAATCCTGACTTTTGACCTCACTGTTAGCAACAGTTTGGGCCTTGGCCTGAGAAGGAGCAACTGAAATTACAGCTATGGAAACATATACACGTGGCAGAGCAGTCTAACCATGAGTACGAGTCTGCTCTCATGGAGCAAGTGGGAGGAGCACAGACAAGTCCACTGACTGAAATACAGGTAACTTCATGTGGATTTTAATTACTTTCTCAGTATTTGGTTTTCTAATTTTTTAATATTTCATTTCCATACTATGGAAAAAAAGATATTTGGTGCTTTTTTTTTTTTTTAAAACATTATACTAGAAGCATGCATACTAAAAGATGCTACAGAATCACTCTAGGAAACCTTAGCCTGCATTTGACATCATTATTTATAATATCATTAACAATAATCACACTATGCAAAATACAGCACATCCAACATTGTAATGATTTCAAAAGAGCTACTGTCAGATGAACACATAAATCTTAGAAGTTTTTATTATTTACATAGTGCACATATATAAGGTAGACTTGTTTGATTTACACAATTTGTGATTTTATAGGTGTATTCTGTATGCTTAAACACATTACAGAAGAAAGGAAAGTTATTAGTAATAATAAAGATTCACCAGCAACATTAACAATGATTACTCTAGCTTTTATTAATTCAATTTCCATTATTTTATTTAGATTGTTGGTTTGAGATACCATAAGTGAAACTCTTCAGAGTTTTCTGCTTATCCACGCTTTTATAATACCTTTCTGTCTAGTAAAACATTTCATTAGCTGGCCTCTGCTCAGAAGAATATTTTTATCTCAGGGCAGAAAAATGTCCAGAAATAACTCAGAAAAGGGACTCTCACCAGATCTTACTACAGGACTTGTCATTTCTATTTGTGTTCTGAAGCACGCTGCAGGGCTACATGAAATGAGAAAGCTGTACAAAAAGACACACGTTTCAAATAAGTCACTTGAAAATTTAATGGTGTATATGTGAGAAGAAAGTCTCCACCTTGGATGACTAACACTTGCAATGTACTTGGGGTTTATTCCTTCACTTTTCTTGCAAGACGGAATAACAGTACATTCATACCTGCAACATCAAACTCTATTTCCAAAGTGACCTTGTTGGTGAGGGAGGAGTCTCTGAGCAGCTGATTGGCCTCATCAAATGTGCTGTCTTCCGTTGGGATACCATTTATTGCCACTATTCTGTCTCCTATTTGCAGCACCCCACACCTTGGTACACAATGATACAAAATAATCATCGGATGTCCATGTTACCAGAACCAGCAATATCAAACACATTCAACCTAACCTTGAAGGAGAAGTGGGGCTCAACAGTTTACCCAGGCACAGTGGGAGACAGAAGCTGCTGCTGCCCCTTTGCACCAAGACAGTATCAAGCACTCCCACCTCATCAGGTGAGCACTAGCCACTGCCTTCATGCCTCCACCCCACCCATGGACATCACCTCTGCCTCTCACCCTGGGCTACAGGTGTTACAGTTCTGCAATGGCAGTAGTACTTGCTTGTGCAGCTACTATTGTTCTCATGCCATGATTAAAGACATACAGAAGTGTAAAAATGCAACTGAAATGCTGCAATGAAATCACTAGTAAGTCAAAACTGTGACATTCTCTAAGAGTTGGTTCTGTACCAAAACTGAACAGAGCTGGATATGGCCTCCCCCCATGGCACACTGAATTATCACTATTTTGACTTCAGTGATGTTTCAGTTTTTTCTTTTTTTTTCCTTTTGCATGAGTATAGCTTCCAGTCTCCTGCTGGAGGACTCTCGATCATAAAAACACTGGTGCTTATCATTCTTCTTACAGCTGATAAAGCATATGAAACACCATTGTCAGAACAGACAGTTTATTACTTGCCACACTTCCATTGAGCAAGACCCTGCAATTTATCACAAACTGAAAGCAAGAAGCCCGAAGTACCCTGAGGAACACTCATCAAAACATACTTAGCAGCCAACTGCGAGAACCTCACCTTTCCGCCGGACTGTCAGACTCTATATAGGAAATGAGAGGTGGAGAAGACAAGGTCTCAGTAGCAAACACGCTACCCTGGAGCTGTATCCCAAACCCTACTACGGGGTCAGCTGTCAGCACGACTTCTGTGGTTTCTGTGTGGACGACCTGCCCAGCCAAACCAACAGTGCTAGAGGCTAAAGACACTATAAAACAGAGCAGACCAGGAGGAAAGACATTCATACACAGCAGAAATTTCACTGGTCTTAGAGTAAATTGATCTGTACAATAAACCTAGTCAACAAAACATCTCTTTTAAAGTCAATTTAGGCCAAAGGTTGTATACAATTATGTATAGACAGTTATGACATATGAGAGAATAGAAAAACACTTGGTGGTATGTTAGAACGAAACGATAGTTCTTGTACTGAGTAAAATAAATGTGTTTGACACCCCCACTCCAAAAATCACAGAATTTGAATTCCTGAATTGCTTGAATTCTGTTTGCATTAGGTTTGAGGTATGGATGAGCAGAATTTTCACAGGAACTAAAGGAACTGGAGGCGCAAGCCTATTCAGGCTGACTCCCATGAGCTCTTTTGAACATCTCACAGCAAAGCAGTGTTAGCAACAAAGCACGTGGCCCAGGCTTGCTTGCAAGAAATAAGGATGACTTCCTCTTGTACATGTTTACTACACGTCAGCAATTTGTCAGTCTAAGTGGGTAGTGGAAGTTGAACAAGCCCCTCTGTTTTAGCAGTATATCCCAAGAGATATAAAAAAAAAAGTTCTTTGGGGTCTCTCAAAGGAACTGGGGGACCCTTCTCTGAGAAACACAAGCAGTTACTTCTCTACTCCTGATTTACTCCAGCTCTCACTATTCTCACTCATGTTCTGAATAGGCTGCATTACAGAACAAATCAAGATAAAAACAACACTGAGATTCAATGCAATTAGCTATGAAAGGAGGATACTGCACTTTTAATTCTTTGATCTCTGCCTAAATGTCTATTGGATCATTGTTCTAATTCCCCCAGTGACAAGATACTGCCTTTCATTATGTCATACAGAGAAAGCTAGAGTTTTTCAATTCCCATTTGGACCAGTAATGACAATCCTCAAATGATAAGGATTCTGAATGTTTTCATGTTATACATCTACTCTATTACCGCTCCACCTCTAATTTCCTTCAAGAGCCATTTCTGTCTGCAGTAGCTACTAAGAATTAAATAAATTAGATCTGAGGGATTGTTTAACACTGGATTTTTTCTTTCTATATGTGAGAAAAAATTAGTTCTTGTTTTTATATTACAGATAATATTAACACAGCTGTGCAAACATGCCAGAGGTTCTATAAGTATCTCCTGCACTTTGGGGCTATAAGAATTAGACTTTTGCTCTGAAACAGTTAGAATAAAATCTGATTAATGTAGCACAGTTGGCAATTACAGTTCTGTTGCGAAAATTTCACTTGTCAAAAACCTCATGAATTTCTGTTTTCTCCCAGCAAAGCTCCTTTCAACTCTGAAAATGACTTTTCTAAATTACTGTGATTTCTCACTCATATCTTGTTTTAATTTTCCTTTTTAAGAACTGTTTTTTCAGTTACTCAATAGCTTCCTTCTTACTGTTTCTTTTATCTGCACTCAGTAAGACATGCTCATACCCAAATGCAAATACTAATAATTTGTTCTTACAAATGGACACCAGCTTTAGCTTTAGTGAGTGTCCTGGTTTTGGCCAGGATAGAATTAACTTTCCTTGGGCTGAGAGGGAGCACAGCTGGACGGCTGGGTCCGATTGATCATTGGAGTATTCCATATCATGTGATGTCATGCTCAATATATAGCGCTCTCTCACTAGTGTCTTTGCTGGTGTCTTTGTTTTCTGGGTCAGAGTGGCGGGATTTTTCTGGTGTGGGTGGATTGCTGCTGGGGATGGGTTCCGTACCAGTTGCCGCTCGGTGAGCCACTGCTGCATTTTACCTGTTTTGGATTATCATTGTTACTTTTGTTTTTGTTACTATTACTAATTTTTTTTTATTCAACCTACAAATTTCTTCTTTTGTCCCTCTCCTATTTCACGGGGTGCATGGGGGAGTAAACAACTGTCCAGGTGGAGATTTGCTACCAGCTGAGTTCAAACCACAACAGTTTTTGGCACCCAACGTGGGGCACATGGTTTGAGATAATGACAGAATGAGTAATAATGTTGATTGCTTGGCTCCTTGAGATTTTATCACCTCATCTGCAATATATATTTCCCATGCTATTGCTCACAGTCTGTGAAAGTAGGGTTAAGATTTTGTTTTTGCTGTACTATGATGGGGTGCTGTCAACAGCCCTGGGGTTACTTACAATTGTGCTTGAGGAATTCAGGAATTTCAGATACCTTTGGAATGTTGATACTAACATGGTCATCTTACTGCTAGAAGATAGTGTGTTCCTTCATGTGGTTCAGGTTTTGTTCAGGATTAAACAACTATTTAAGAATATCCCTTGGAAATCTACCCCAAGATTAGAGAATTATGAGTGGCTGGGGGTGAGAAGTAGCATGGGCTAGAAGAGTGGGCACCTCTGGTGTAGTGGAACTTCACTCCTGCACAGGTGCAGAATCCTGAAAAACTAGTAAAATATTTGGAAAAAATTATGTTGTCACTTGGGTAATTGCAGAGAGGCACAGCTCACTGCAATGTACTGGGGCCTAGCCCACGCTTACCGAGCTCTATTAAACACTGTTCAGCACCCTCAAGAGGAAGAGAAGGGCTCTGGATCTGGTAACCAAGTAACAGAAACTGCAGCCACTACAACCACAAGGACAGGCACTGCAGCTGAACCAGAGAACCAACCCACGATGGAGTCAGTTGCTCCCACACATAAGAAGAAATACACGAGCAAATTCCCTTGCAGTGTACAGGGTGATGATGAATGAGGCTCATCACAAGAACAGGAGGAGGAGGCAGAGCCAGTGATAGTCACCCAATCCTTATCCCTGAGCGAGCTGTGAAAAGATTTCAGCTGCCATCCAGGTGAGCAACTTGTTACCTGGCTGCTCCAACGCTGGGATAGCGGGGCCAGTAGTGTGGAATTAGATGGTAGGGAGGTGAGGCAGCTGGAATCCCTGTCTAGGGAAGGGAGCGTTGACAAATTCATTGAAAAGAAGACACAAAATCTCCATTTCTGGAGGCAATTTCTGTCAAGTGTGAGGGAGAGGTATCCCTTCAAGGAAGATTTTGTATGTCATCCAAGTAAGCGGACCACTATGGAGAGAGGTATTCAATACTTGATGGAGCTAGCAGTGTGAGAGATGGTTTACTATGACCTAGATAATGCACAACTACCCACAGATCCAGATGAAGTCCAGTGCACCCAGCCCATGTGGCAGAAGTTTGTACTGAGCACTCCCTCATCATATGTCAATGCATTGGCAGTAATGGACTGGAGAGACAAACAGGGACCAACCGTGGATGAACGGACTCACTGACTACAACGAAAGTCTCTCTTCCTCCCTGGTTGCGGCTGTGGAGAAATTATCTCAAGAATTCCAGCAATTTAAAGAGGAGATGTCCTACTCCCCACCTGCACGGACCAGAACCTTGGCTATTAGGAGCAGTCGCTTCTCTACTTGAGAGAACCAGCACACACCACAGGGGAACCTGTGGCATCGCCTGCGTGACTATGGAGAAGACATGAAGCAATGGGATGGAAAACCTACCTACCTCCTAGAAGAGCAGGTATGTGAGCTGGAAGGAAGAACATGTATAAAATGCAGTTCTTTTAGGAGAAATGCTGCTCCATTTTCCAGTAATCAAGTGCCAAAGCTAAGCAGAAACGACGATCCTATGAGAAGAACTTCTGACTTGTATTCACAGGAAGTGAGTGAATAAGATGTGGCTGAAACCCATGCACACCACACTAACCCATTTGTCGTTAGCGGGTATTATGGCCAATATTAGAGGGGCCCTGCCTCCAGCCAGGTAGAATACAGGGACAATCAAGTTTATTGGCCTGTGTGGATTGGATGTCCTGGCACATCTGACCCCCAGCAGTGTAAGGCTTTAGTGGACACTGGTGCTCAATGCACCCTAATGCCATCACATTTTAAAGGGGCAGAACCCATCTGTATTTCAGGAGTGACAGGGGGTCTCCACAGCTGACTGTATTGCAGGCCGAGATGAGCCTAAGTGGAAAAGAGTGGGGAAAACACCCCACTTTGTCTGGCCCAGACACTCCATGTATTCTTGGTACAGATTATCTCAGGAGAGGGTATTTTAAGGACCCAAAAGGGTATTGGTGGGCTTTTGGTATAGCTGCCTTGGAAACAGAGGAAATTAGGCAGCTGTCTGTGTTATCTGGTCTCTCAGAGGATCCTTCTGTTGTGGGGCTGCTGAGGGTTGAAGAACAACGGGTACCAATTGCCACTACAACCGTGCACTGACAGCAATATCGCACCAATCAAGACTCTGTAATCCCTATCCATAAACTGACTGGTCAACTCGAGAGCCAAGGAGTCATCAGAAAGACGCGCTCCCCCTTTTAACAGCCCCATATGACCAGTGTGAAAGTCTAATGGAGAGTGGAGATCGACAGTGGACTGTCGTGGCCTGAATGAAGTCACACCACTGCTGAGTGCTGCTGTGCCAGACATGCCATAACTTCCGAATGAACTAGAGTCGAAGGCAGCCAAGTAGTACACCACGAATGATATTGCTAATGCATTTTTCCCCATCCCCCTGGCAGCAGAATGCAGGCCACAGTTTGCTTTTACCTGGAGGGGTGTCCAATACACCTGGAATTGACTGCCCCAGGGGTGGAAACACAGCTCCACCATTTGCCATGGACTGATCCAGACTGCACTGGAACAGGGTGAAGCCGCAGAACACTTACAGTACACTGATGACATCATTATACGGGGTAATACTGCAGAAGATTTTGAGAAAGGGGAGAAATTAATCCAAATCCTTTTGAGAGCCAGTTTTGCCATAAAGTGTGGTAAGGTCAAGGGACCTGCACAAGAGATTCAGTTTTGCCATTGTCAGATTCCAATGGAGGTGATTAATAAAATAACAGCTACGTCTCCACCAACTAACAGAAAGGAAACACCAGCTTTCTTAGGTGTTGTGGGTTTCTGGAGACTGCACATACCAAAGTACAAAGTCAGATTGTCAGCCCTCTCTATCAAGCGACCTGAAAAAAGAATGATTTTATATGGCACCTGGGGCAACAACAAGCTTTTGAACAAATTAAACAAGAAATAGTTCATGCAGTAGCTCTTGGGCCAGTTGGTACAGGACAAGATGGTAAAAATGTGCTCTACATTGCAGTTAGGAAGAATGGCCCTATCTCTCTGTCAGAAAACACAGGGAGACTCAGGGTCGGCCCCTGGGTTTTGGAGTCTGGGATACAGAAGATTTGAGGACTGCTGTACTCCAACCGAAAAGGAGATGTTGGCAGCATATGAAGGTGTCTGAGCTGCTTCAGAGGTGATGGGGATTGAAGCACAGCTCCTCCTGGCTCCCCGACTGCCAGTGCTGGGCTGGATGCTCAAAGGGAGTGTCCCCTCTACACACCATGCAACCGATGCCACGTGGAGTAAATGAGTTGCATTAATTACACAATGGGCTCGAATAGGGAGCCGCAACCGTCCAAGAATACTGAAAGTGATTACAAACTGGTCAGAAGGCAAAGATTTTGGAATGGCACCAGAGGAAGAGCTAATGCGTGCTGAAGAGGCCCCACCAGATAATGAACTACTAGATAATGAGAAGCGATATGCCCTGTTTACCGACAGGTCCTGTCACATTGTGGGGAAATATCAAAGGTGGAAAGCAGCTGTATGGAGCCCTACACAATGGATCGCAGAAGCTGCTGAAGGAGAAGGTGAATCGAGTCAGTTTGCAGAGGTGAAAGCCATCCAGCCGGCCTTGAATATCACTGAGCAAGAAAGGTGGCCAGTGCTCTACCTCTCTACTGACTCATGGATGGTGGCAAACGCGCTGTGGGGGTGGTTACATCAGTGGAAACGGAGCAACTGGCAGCGCAGAGGCAAACCCATCTGGGCTGTTGAATTATGGCAAGATATTGCTGCTTGGGTAGAGAATCTGGTTGTGAAAGTACACCATGTAGATGCTCATGTACCCAAGATCCAGGCCACTGAAGAACATCAGAACAACCAACAGGTGGATCAAGATGCTAAGATTAAGGTGGCTCAAGTGGATCTGGACTGGCAACATAAGGGTGAAAAATTTCTGGCTTTCTGGGCCCATGATTCCTCAGGCCATCAGGGAAGAGATGCAAGATATAGATGGGCTCATGACTGAGGGGTGGACTTAACCGTGATTGTTATTGCACAGGTAATCCATGAATGTGAGACATGTGCTACGATCAAGCAAACCAAATGGTTAAAGCCCATTTGGTATGGAGGATGATGGTTAAAATATAAATATGGGGAGGCCTGGCAGATTGATTATATCAGCTTCCACAAACTTGGCAAGGCAAACACTATCTGCTTACAATGGTCGAAGCAGCCACTGGATGGTTGGAATCTTATGCCGTGTCCTATACCACTGCCTGGAACACCAGTTTAGGCCTTGAGAAGAAAGTCTTGTGGTATCTTGGCATGCCAGAAAGTATTGAGTCAGATAACAGGACACATTTCTGAAACAACCTCATAGACGCTTGGGCCAAAAAACATTGTATTGAGTGGATATATCACATTCCCTACCATGCACCAGCCTCTGGGAAAATTGAGTGATACAATGGGTTCCTAAAAAACTACACTGAGAGCAATGGGTGGTGGATCTTTCAAACACTGGGACGTGCATTTAGCAAAAGCCACCTGGTTGGTCAATACCAGAGGATTGATCTGTCTGCTCAATCAAACCTCCTACATACTGTAGATGGTGATAAAGCCCCCATCATGCACATTAAAAATATGCTGGGGAAGACAGTCTGGGTTATTCCTGCATTGGATAAAGGTAAACCCATGCATGGGATTACTTTTGGTCAAGGACCTGGGTGCACTTGGGTAATGCAGAAGGACGGAGAAATCCAATGTGTGCCTCAAGGGGAGTTGATTTTAGGTGAAAGTAGCCAATGAATCACACAGTCAAATAACCCTGTTATTGCAATTGGTGACCCACAACATTCTCCTGCCATATCCAAAGCCTTCTGCTCCACCTACTGAGCAAAAATCTCTTCTTTTACAAACTACTTCTTTTGTCCCTCCCCTATTTCCTTGGGAGTGGGGTGGGGGGAGTAAACAACTGGCTTCATGGCAACTTGCTACTGGCTGAGTTCAAACCACAAGAGTGAGAAATAGGTTTCTTCAGCCCCCAGAGCTGCAAAGGCTAAAATATGACTAAGATTCATTCAGAGTTAATATAATACTAGATCCCCTAATGTACCCTCTGAAATTCTAAATTTAGGACATCCGAGCTAAGAAAAGTTCAATTTTCCCTTTCTTTAAGGTCATACAACAATTACTTGTTAGCTGCATCTTTGTTTCCCATCACTTATGTGTCCATTCCCCCATACAGCAGGCATCTAGCTGACACTGTAACTTTCTTACTCTTTTTCTAATACACTACCAGGAGCCTAAAGGTCTTACAACATTTATTTCAACTTTTAGGACAGCTAAGGTCTTAATTCACATTGGGAAATTTACTATTTTTGGGATTTAGAACTCACCCTGATAAATATTTTGATGATGTGGACACTTAAAAGTGACAATTAGGAATTCCTCCCATTCCCAAAGAAAAAAAAAAAACCAGAAACAAAAAAAGCAGAGAAGAAAATACCCTTTCCAAATCATGTAACAATAGCTATCATGCCAGAGATACCCAAACTGATGATTCAGAGATGTTGGGGTTTGTAACTAAACAATAATTGCCTCAAGAAACACTGCTGGGTTTTTTGCTGCTTGATGGATTCAAAGTTTTACAGGTGAGGAAGCAGCCTTACTGATTTAAAAAGGGGGCATTGATCTATATGTAGTTCCAGTGAATCCTGGTTGCTGCTGCTAGGGGTACAGTTTGGCATACTTGTATAGTGTTTGTCCAACTCTTAGCAACAGTCCTGGGGGCTGGTTTACTATATAGTCTGCAGTTAAGTAAATAATCTTGAATTTGAAGATTATGTACTTCTTACTTTTATTCCTGCAGACACATGAGAAGCAGAGCACAATGTATTTAAAGGTACATATATGGATTACTATGCCTGCAGTCTCCCACTCTGACCCTTGAGAAATTGCAAAATGTTCACTATTCCTCTTGGTAGCAGCTAACTTGGATGTGCTGAGAAAATAGTACCCACGCATATCCAAGACACTCTCTAATTTCTACCAGATAGGCAGTCCTGGTAACTATCATGTAAATTGGTATAAAATTGTCTCACTTTCAAGTACTAATATGGACTTATTACAAAATACTTCAGGATTTAAACTTTAACCAAATAATAATCTAAGTGTTTCTACAATTCCAGACTTTAAAAGCAAAAAAAGCAGAGGAAGAATAAAAATTGAAAACAAGTGGCATAAACAATAAAGCACATGACAGCAGGGCATGCCTTCAATTTTTACAGCCACATGTCTGGAAAGATCCACGTAACTAATGCAATGATTGCAAAATCATGGCCAGAAAAATCTTGTAAACTCCTATACCATCACATATCATGATGAATTTTGGCATGATCACATTACATTATGCAGGTTTTCCTAAATAATTTGCAATGTAAACTTTATAGCACCCTTCACCTTTTCTTCCCAAATGATGTCCTAACAGATTATTAGAAGTTTCACTAACAGACCACTCAAATGGTCCAACTGGATTAAAGAAAAAAAAAAAAATCCCACTAAAATTAAGAGAGTGTGATATTCCTTTCTATGAAAAGGACAGCAGTCAAAGCTACCTGGTTCTCATCAGTCCCCAAAAAAGGGAGAGGGGTAAGGTTTTCCAAGTTCTGTTGATGGATGGTGGAAGGGTACAGGACCAGTCATTCCCTATCACGTTCACTTGCAGAACATTCAGACCAGTGCAGGCCTCTGAAGTTGACTGTTACTGCAGTCACAAGTATGGGTATAAGTCTAGTAACAGGAGTAAGGAACTCTGCACGGGCTAAAAAACAAGCTCACAGAAAGGGCAAGCAAGCCTGGCTGGCCAGCCAATTCCTCCACGGCCAGCTCTGATTCAGGGTTGCTGATGTAGTCCCTGCATGTAGCGAGGCACAGAGTCACCCAGTGATGGGCCAATTCCACATATTTCGTAATGCTCTGTATCCAGACCTCACAATGCAAATGCCTAACAAATTACCCCACAACAGAGTCTCATCCTAATTCGTCCTAGTTAGAAATTTGTTTAATCATAGCGGCCTGTCATTCCCAGGGCCTTCTGACTTGAGGCATCTTTCAGGTGAGCTGCAGTGCTTATGTGACTGTCCCACTTAAACCTAATGTCACCGGCCTTGTTCTCAGCCTTTGCAGGATAGCAAATTGCAGGACAAGGCTTCCTTGAAGGAAAAATATCTGAAAGATACAACAACACAAGTAACAACTGTCTCCAAGATCCATAATAGGATTAGCTTTCAGGATTAACAGTCCTTTGATGGATGGAACAGCTATAATTTAGCACAATGGAAGAACTATTTTTTGCATCCAGCATTATTGTACTACTCAAATAAATTACTATTAGTGTAACATTACTACTGTTTCTTACATACATGTGAGAACACCTAACAGCTGGACCTCTGCTGATACCATAGCATGGATGGACACACTATCTCCCTAACCCAAAAGAGTGCATTAGAAGCTAATGTCAACAGATGAGTTGTAAAAAATGGCTGATCAGATTAAAAATAAAAAATGCACTCACAAGCAAATTTTATGTAAAAATATTTGCTTTATGAAAGAAATAAGAACAAGCAATAAAAAACTGCAAGAAAGTAAAACCTCAGTTCCTCTCTCAAACTCACAACTCCATAGTGACTGACTTTAGTTGGAGGCTGTTGGTTGCTCTAATTTTGCTATGACCATGGGAAATCTTTAATACAGGGCAGCAGCACTGTAATGTGCAGCAGCTCAGTTTTTCCAGAGTGCACCTGTGAACATTATTAGCTGGAGCAGACAATTTACAGAGCAGTTCTCAGTTCCCTGCTCTGGAGGAACTAAGCTGCTGAGTATCATATGAAGATGGACAAGCCATAAGGAGAGGTGGCACTTACATGGAGTCTGGGAAACAACGTGCTGATACAGCCATACTCTCTCTCCAGCCCAGTGAATACTTAACAATACGCAGAGTGAAACAGCCTGAAATACACCCACCCTGGCTTGGGAAATTACTGACTTATGGGAAATCCATGCTTTGAATCCCAGAGAGTGGTCAGAAACAAAGCCATTTAGTCTTCACTGTTATTTGTTGCTCCTCCCCACAAAAACAACTGTACAGGTTATAGTGTAGATGTAAACATTAAAACTACCTAGGGACGTACTGTGGCAAGCTCTTTTTCCATAAAAATAAAGTTGTTTGAGCTTACCAGCCATCTGGTTTTGACTATTGAGCAATCAATTTTATTCCCTGATAGAATCGGGAAGAATTGAATAAGAAATATGAAAATCACTTCAGCAATGGTATAACAGACTCTTCCAGAATTGTCTGAAGAAAACATGCTTTATATATTACAGATGAGATAGCTAAGCTGCATGGCCTCTACTCATCTCATTTTAGCACTGGACAAATATTTTTACGCTGTTTCCCTACATCTCTCAGAAAATCCAACTGTGCTCTCTTCTGCCTAATACATATATTAATTAAGGTACTTTGTACCTTTTTTCAGTATCTTCCCCCTCCTCCACCCATTCACTGCACATTTTGAGCAAATGCTATTACCACCTACAGGAGCTTTTGAAGTCCTTCTTTTTCATCCTCCGCCTCATCATTGTCCCACGTGGGCTGGTGGAGTAGAGGCTGCGAGGTAAGGTCCCCATGTTCAGGGAACTCAGGCTGTATGCGCTCATGGAGGTAGGAGAGAAGGATGAAGACACCAAAGCTGCTGTAAGAAATCAAACACTTGGCATACAGCACTCAAGTCTTCACAGAAGAGTGCAGCACATGCCTGTAACTTATCAATGAATCAAACAATGTGTATGATGCACAGGAATGGTTTGTGCATTTTCAATAACAAAGACATTAAACCACATAGGTGACCCTAGGTAAAAGTATAGCCAGCATTTCATGAAAATACCTGCTGGAAGGTAACAAAGATACTGGAGATACAAAAAGTACATTCATAGTATACAGCTTACTTTAGGCGAATCATGTTCAATTAAATTTTTCGACACATATCCATGAACCAATGCAAATACACTGATTTTATAAATGCCTTTTTGTAGTAGGTAATTTCTGACAAAAGATTTGTAAGTAATGCTTTGCATTCAAAAATCATGCTTTATATATACTATTCAAATCTAATGGTCTACTCATATAGTGGAAGAGCTGATTCATTCAGAATTTTCAAGCCTTTTCCTGTTTGCCTTGTTACAGAAAGGAAAAGGTGTAAAATGTCAGAAATAACCTTGGCATGGCTATGAAAAAGTGTAGCATCCATAAAACTGAAAAGGTTTTAGTGCCTGAAATGGGAAAAGTATGAGTGAAAGAAGAGGGGAGGGAGGAGAAGGAAGAAGAGGAGGAGAGAATATGTCAGCAGGAAAAAGCATGGAACATTACGAAGGCTTTTTTGAGGAGTCGCTTTCTGGAATTTCAAGGCTGGCATCCTGCAATGGTCAGGGTGGTAGGTGTTATAATGGTGGTAGGTGAGAAGGCTGCTGTGGCTGTTGGCACACGAATCCCAGGTAAGTTGCCTGTTGCTTCTTTGAACCTTCACTGCCCGCATGAAGGGATGATGGAAAATCAGAAAACAAAAGGACCAGAGAAGAGGGAAAAGTAACTGAATTGCACAAACAAAAAAAAAAAATCCAAAAAGGAAAATAAGATAAAATTAAAAAATTAAATAAATAACCTGGTCTTGTCTTCTTACCAGGGGATGCTAGCTTGAGGACAGAAATAATATTTTTTCTCAGAATAAATGCCAATCAGAAGATTGGGTTTTTCTGTTTTCATGTATTTGTTTTTAAAAAGATTAGTACTGAATCAACTTCTAATCTCATTCTGGCTTTAGGAGCCAAGATTGCAAACTTCCTTAGAAAATACTAAGGTATTAAATATGACCACTGACTGAAGCTTAGTAAGTCTCTGCTTGCATTCACCTACATTAAAAAGACCAACCAGATACTATACATAGCACTGCCTAGAATGGAGATGTTTACTTGCCAGTCATTTCAATTTACTGCACTGACATTTTAATTTTGCCAACCATCTATTGTTGGCATTATGCTATTCAGTGCAGTAAACCACTACCCTGGGCCAGCAGCAGAAAAACTATCCTGAAGACTGGTTAATAAAGGAAAGAGCTCTTACTGATTAGTTGGATGTGCAATTTAATTTTTTTTAAAAAAAACCCCTTGATCTTCAAAACATTAAAATGATCCTTTTCTGGATTAAATTTGAGACTGCATTTGATTGCTGATTCTACCGATGGAGAGTCTGGGATATGCCAAAAGTGAAGGCCAGTATTTACCAAGAGAGCAGGAAGCATTTCAGTTGATGTGTTAAATATTAAAGGAAAATTATTGAAGTCACCCTTCATTAAATACAGTCTATTCATCATTAACTTCAGCGTAGACATGTCCCTGCTGAACCATAGAGGAACACTTCAAACTGGAAACTATTCCTGAATTTTTGTCTTAAAAACACTGAGGGATTTGCTCCTACTATGCACCGTAAGTTACAGTCCTTGGCCCATGAGCTGCATTACCTGTGTCTCTTTGCTACCTGATATAATGTCTGCAGACACATATGAGCCCATGCTGGACTTTAGCAGTAGCCAAAAATCTGGACTGTTTAGGCTGGACCAACACCTTGTGTTCACATCTTACTCCATGAGGCAAAATAAGGGGGAGAAGGGTAGTCACTGCAGCAAACACTGCACAGTGCTTCAAGAAAAGCTATCATTTTGTTTCATTTCAGATTACATGAGTAATGATCTGCTAATTGTCTGAACATATTAACCTTCCTCTGACTCAAAAGCAATGCCTGTCACTACAGCAGCACACACCAGGGAAGGGAGAGAAAAAGGAGAGCAGAGGGGCCCACCATGTCCCCCCGCCTTATGGGGTGGTTGGGACTCTGGAGGCCATGGCACTGCGAGGTCTGCCCCTGTGCCCTTGACTGGGATGTCCCGGACCTGTGTCCCTCCCTAAGCACCCCCGCTGTGCCCTGACATATGTTTGAATCAAAAGATTTTTTTTATTTTTTATTTTTCCTCCCTCAAAAGATAACAAAGGTGAGGGTGTCGTGTGATGCCAACACCAGGAGGAGAGCTCAGCACCACCAGCCAGCCTATGTCTTGGGGTACCTCACCCACTGGCATCATTGCTTGTGATCTCAGAGACTTTGGAAAATCTCACGTCAGCCGGAAAAGTCCCAGAAACAGCGGCAGTAGCCTGATATGGCCATATGTATCTTACAGACTTATCATATCTCTTCAGATGAAACTGTCTCTTTGATTATGTGCACAGATAGCAAGATTTCAAAATTTTAACTATGGTGTAAAAATTTAAATCTGATAAGAACAACGTGGGCAGGTGGATTTTCATTTTCAAGTTGCTGTGAGCCTTGTTTAATTAAAAAGACTGCTTCCAGCAGGAAATTATCTGGTAGTCTTTGATTTTTTTAAAATGTTTGATATTCACGCTAAGAGCAGAGATAAAAATGTCCTACAAAGTGGGAAGGTACACAAATTTAGTTTGCTCAGCTTGTAGAAGGATAATCCCAATTCAGCAAAAGTTCTGTAAAAGAAAATCCTATTCTGTGTAACTGTAGTAATTTAGCAGTAATTTGAGCTATTCCAACCCAGGGCTGTGTACAGTGAACATAAAACTAATGGAGCAGCAAGAGAAATGAATGTTAGCAGCACAGTATAAAGGAAAAAAAAACCCCAAGAAAAAAATCTGATCTTTTATAGTGCTCTCCATTTTATTTTAGGGCTAAAATTTCAATTTATTTTATATACTGACTTTCCTACCCATCTTAAATTCCTAACGTGTTCCCATAAGACCAACAACTGAGCTCAACAGATACAGCCCTAATGACTCAGCTTATCCCAGACACATAAAGGGAGCTTTTCAAACTCTGCAACATCTAGCCCATACCACACCTGATGAAAGGTTGTTTCCAAGAGGGTACTTGCTTCCATAAAGCATGTTACATTTTGAATTGGTTGTGATATTGGAGTAGCACCACCTGGTGAGAGGCTGGGAAAGGCTGTAAATATCCTAGTTATTCTGCCTTACTTAAGAAAGCAATTTTATTACCTTAGGGAGATTTCTCCCCAAAAGATGCTCTTATGTAGCTTTTGCAGATCTGCCTGATATGATTTCATAATGGCCAGTTCTTAAGTCTGGCACAGCAAGAGCACTGCTTTTTCTAAGTATCTACACTGGGTCAAGGTTACTAGCACATTAACAGCATCAATGTGTTTTAAATGTTGGTTAAGAAACAAACTGCTTCAAGTAATACAATCATCTACACAAATCTTTGGCCCTGGTACGCATCTTCCTAAAAGCAACACTCTTCAAAGGTTTTTTAACCAGCCAGAAATTGACTGTGTGACATCACTTCAAAAAAAGAGAAAGATCTGTTTGCAACGTACTGTCATAACTGAAAAGAATGGAAATACATTGCATGATTTGGTCTCCAGCTCATTCTGCTTCTGCAGTATCACTCCCTGATCCCTCACCCCTCTAATTGGCTTAATTAGAAAGGGGAAAGAGGTGCAGATGAATAATGTAAGAACATGGTATCAACAAGGATTACTTTTTGTCCACCCTGGTCTAGAAGAAACTAGTGTCTCCTCAGCCATGTGTTCAATACTCACCACTCTGACAAACTGAGTAGAGCACTGCTTATCCAAGGACATCTTGGATCTTAGATGTCCAAGAACTGATATTTCTAGGCCTCAAAACTCCCAGTGATTGCAACAGTAGAGTCAACAGGTGTCTTTATGTACATAGACAAGTGTGCAGAGCCATTTGTCAGTAAAACATTTCCCTCTCTATCCATAGGAATCTCAGAGGGTACATTAAGGCCAAGAAAACACAGAGCTTCTCAGAAACTGCAAAAACATAACCATAACCTGAGGAGCTGAAACAACATTTACAGACATAACTACCGCAATAGGTTTCTTGGCCATTCGGGAAGGGCAGTCAAAGGAAAAGACAGAAAAAGGAAAGGGTATTTGGTGCTACAGATCCTCTTACCGTGCTCCGGGCCTTTTAGTGCTAGACGTGTCTGGTGGTGAGGAAGGATCTCAAGTCTGACATTATCCGCCGCATTAGCCAAAAATTGTGTTGCTTCTGCCAGTGTACAGTACTCCATGCTGGTGCCGTCAATGGACAGAATATGGTCTCCTACATGTAATGCACCACATCTACATAAAAGGGGAAAAACTCAGTATGATCAGGTATGCTCTTTGCTTGGAAAATGAGTTTCACTGCCTTCAGACTGGTCATGACAACTATGAACGTGTTCTTTTTTTCAAGAGAGATTTGTGCTTTGTAGGCATTGTCACTGGTCAAACTTTATATCTATTAGTACAAACCTTAAAAACAATTCAGTTAATACAGTATATGCCAAGACATCACTCACAGAACTGGAATGGGGTAGCTGACTATAAAAATATGTGTGAATGGCAGCAGAATAAAATGAGAAGAGCTTAAGAACACTCAAATAACTTGGTCACATATCCCTCACACAAGCACCCAGTTCATCATTTTTTGAGTTATAGTTCAAACATTTATTAGTACAAAAGCTGTAAATGATGATGAAATTATGCAGTAGTCAAACAAATAATGAAACCAGGGCTGGCATGGTGACTTGAGGAGTGGGGTGGGGAGGGGGCTATCTGCTAAATCTTGCTGCACTCAAGAGACTGGCTACTGGATGAGTTGAGAAATGCAAACACAGCAGTCAGCATCCCGACGTACCAGTCAAGTGGACAGCTCCTTTAATTGGTTACCCCCTGCGAAATGGGAAAAAACAGAGGGAGAAAATTAAAGCATCCTGCACCATTGAACTGGAGAACACCCCTGGATCAATGGCCGTCACTCTCAAAGTTTCTACTGTAGGGAAAAGCCCACAGAGGAGCTGTAGACTCACTGCTACAAGTGGGTGCTACCAAAAGCACCGTTGTCAAGGAGGAGTTACAAGGTAGGGTGACTGGGGACATGCAGGAGGAATTTGCTGCTGAAACATAACATTTAAGGAGTTTTTAGATAGAAATATGTATATAGAAATATACTGTATATGTATAAACACATACACACAAACACACACACGCACACACTCCAGTAAAGATCCCACAGCTCTGTTACAGATGTTTAGACCACTGGGGAAAAATATATATATTTTTTTTAATGGTTTAAATGGTTTTATTTAAAGGTTTAAATGAAGTGGAAAAATTACAGCAAAATAACTTCAAAATACAGAAGCCAGTCTTCCTAATACCTCAGTTGTATTCTTAAATGTCAATAAAAAAATACAGACATAAGAAGTTCCATATCACTGTGCCACAAGAATGAGTGATATATTCTAAAAGAACACTTCAAGGTTGCAAAGACTCAAAATTTAATCCCTTGACAGCTGTTCCATGTTGTGGGCTTACTTTAAGAATTCTAGTGGGTTATTTATTTTTTTAAATACTAATTTCTGCACAGCATTACATTTAGTAGTCAGAGCAGATCTCTAAAAACTCCTGTGTTGCATAGTGCAAGCAGACAGTTACATATTACATGGGGGCTGGCTTATGTCATTGTATACTACATGAATGAGCTAGAGTAAATGGTGTCCTGAAAGACTTAAAATTGACAGTATGGAACAATGATCTGTCAAAGTGCTAATTTTAAGACCTACAACCTCGGGAGCATCTGGTTCAGTCAATTTTACCAAAAAAGGGAAGGGTTTCTTTAAAACCAAACCAAACAAAAGCAGAAATAAAATGGATGTATGGACCTGCAGTGTCAGCCCTCTGTCACACTCACCTGTCTGCAATACTCGCAGATTTGATTTTGTCTATGACAATGACCTGTTTGTTGCAGCACATCGAGGTAGTTAGTGCAACCCCAAGAGCAGCACCTGGAGTTTTGGCAACTTCAACTAGTAGTGGCCCAGACGCTGTTGCTACTGAATCTGTTGAAATTAGAGAACGAAAGATCAGTATTATACCAATGTGGTACTTAGGCCATTTTCCTATTTTCCCACATAAAATCTCCATGGCTATTCTATTTCTCTAACCAGACAACATGCCACTTAAAGAAATTCTGGAATAGCATCAGTTTAGGTGTCAAGAATCAGCACTTAATGTTGAGAATTATAAAAGCAATAGGAGGTTTGTGAATCTGGGATGTCTATCAGCTTCCAAGTGTGTCAGAATCAGAGGTGGACCAGGTTAGGGAATCAGGATGTGTTAGCGGATCACTCTCTTGAACAACTGAAGCTAAAAATTACCTGGAATTTAAAACAGGCATGCTGAAGAAAGAATTAATTAAAAAAAGGAGAAAACTATCTAAAAAAACAAATAGTTGAACAGGTTAGAGAAAGATGCTAAATTAATTTTCAGAAAAGAAGCGGAAGGTCTGTGGAGAACAGCTGTAATAATCAAATGAAGAAGGTGAAGAAAGGGTCTATCAGAAATGTCTCACAAAAAGAAAGGACAATGTAGGAGAAAATGGTGAAACTGCAGAAGGCACGACAGCTAGAAATAGTAGGATTTAAACCAAAATGCATGTGAGGAGCAACCTGATGTAGCGGAAGGTGTCCCTGCCCATGGCAAGGGGGTTGGAACAAGATGATCTTTGAGGTCCCTTTCCACCCAAACCATTCTATGATTCTATGAGGAGGTTCACAAATTTCTTGTAATATCCCATCACTGGATAAAGTAACACCTTGCAACAGGGCACAGATAGTAAATGACCAACACTGAAAAAAGAAAGCAGAAAAACAGGAGGCAGTCACAGTCATGATTGATGACTGTGGTGAGGAACTATGCCCAAGAGAGACAAATGCTAGACAGAGCAAAGAAGAAAGACAGCAGGCTGTGTCCTAAATGCCAAAACACAGCAGGCAGTGATAAGGATGAAGTACATTCTGGAGACTGCCTGAGAACTCCTACTAACCGATACCCATCGATCAACAGCTGATCTCAGTGGAGTAAGACAGAGTAAGTGAAGGTGTTCTTTAAGGACATAAAAAGACTGAGACAAAGAAAGTGATACCAGAAGCCTTTGGAGATGCTTACAATCAGAATAAGGAAAAAATGAATAAACAAAGACTTATGCTGGAGTAAAGTTACCAAATGTCTTGCTAGCAAACAGGAGAAATTTGTATTCACAGAGTACTGGAGCCTGCTGTAAGAATACTAAGAAAACATTCAACTGTGATAGTCTCTCAGAAGTCCCTGAGATTGAAGCTTTAAAAGAACTGCAGCTGGGCTTCAGAGTATGGAGGAGAAGACAGATACAAGATATTCCATTCAGTCTTAAATCTAGAAAATCAGTCCAAAAATGTAATTCTGACACAGAAGAGAAAGACTGTGAATCAGTGTACTACAGCACAAAACTAACAAGCTATATGAAGATAGAAGAAACCGAATGAGAGCTTCATTAATTAACACTCAGCTAAGGTGCTAGTTAGAGTGCAACACAAGTAAACTGGATATAGAAATGGAGTGAAAAAAGGTGCTTGGATAGGTTAATGTACATGACCAGTAAAGCATCAGTTAATTATTACAGAACTCCTCCTTCCCCCATGACTTGAAATAATTGTTATATTCCTGTTGCCTTTTTTCCAGTTAGAAACCTGACAGTTTGAAGGGGAGATTTAGTATTGTTGAAAATGCCCATTAAATCTGAGCAACTTGTTTTTCTGCCCAACTGGGACTGAACTTCCACAAGCGCTGTCAAAATAATCTGTTCCACAAATTTGAACCTAACTTTAAATTGTGATCCAGAAGAAGAGTCCACTCAGTAGCATTCCTGCCTGGAGCTTTGGGCAGTAAATAGCTTTAAAGTTGGATGAACTGCACTCAGCAGCTACCTGTTTTTCTCTAGTAACTAAAAAAGGAGGTTACACAATCAAATTCCTGGTTTAGGTGCCTTGGTTAAGGGTCTAAGTAAGGCAGGATGCACGCAGTGACTTGTGTACAGCCAAATAAATGCACAGAGCAGAATTTAAGAATTCCCATTTCCCGTTCCTGTGCTGAGAAACAATTATTTTCTTCTTGAATATTCCAGTAGTTTCTAGAGCTACAAACAAGCTCGCATTTACAAACGTATGGGAAGAAGACTCAAACAATGTCTGTCATCAGTACCGTGACAATCAGTACCGTGACAAAGGTTTGAACTCGCATCGATCCAGAAAAAGGCAAAGCTCAAATTGTTATTGGCCTTTTCCAAGCTCTTTCTGTAATGATTGCCTTGAGGAGAGGAGAGGAAAGGAAACTAAATGCAAATGTCTGTTGAGAATGAGTAAATCTTTCAAGATGCTGCTCCAGAATTGCTAGAGAAACGCATGATCAGCTTATGCCCTAGCATTATTTCCCAGGTGCCTGTTGAAATGCACAGGGAAAGCAAACCAAGGCAGACAGGATGAATAAATAAGATATACTACATTAGAGGAATCAGAAGAGATGGAGTGTGTCTAACTGTGGAAAATAAACACAAGGAAGAAAGATCTGAAGGCAATAATCAAGCACACACTCCCTGACAGAGAAGGATTAGTTTATCAGGTTGAAGTAAAGCATGGATATGAAAAATGAATCATACAGGTGTAAATTATTCATGTGTGAAGATGTTTCAGTCATTAAGATATTTACACCGTGACCGAAGCACTTAAACACTATGTTGATTTATTGGCTATGTAATTACATAAGATATACTGATGAATGTTTGTGTGAAAAATGCTCTGATTTCTGATTCTGTTAATCATTTTTCTTACTTTTGAGCACTGCATCTCAATCAGTATAAGAGGCTTGATTAAAACCTCCCAGAGGAAGCAGCATTGCTTTCTGCACGCTAATACATTTCTTCGGATAGATAGCAGCATACTTTTTTTATTCAACAGCTTAAAACACTGGCAACAAGGGGTTTTATTTTGAATATACTTTTACAATACGTAAATGTACTATATGATATATAAAAACTTGGATAAAATAAGCAGTGTCACCACTCTCCCTCACCTCAAAAGAAAATCACAAATGATTTTTTAAAGTTGAAAAAACCCTAGTTTTTATCAGAATTTCCAGTGGAAATAAAGACTAAGTGATCACATTACATGCATTTGTTTACATACTTGTAAATATATGTACCTGATAATTCTTGCCTATCCTCATGGTTTGTTGAATCCAGTTCAACAACTGATGGGTGGTGGAGGACAGAAAACCTCTTTAGGAGTCCCACAGTAGGGCCAGCCAAAAAGTGAGCTGCTTGTATTAGGCAGCAGAGAATCTACATGTGAAACAATATTTCTAAATACCCTAAGATGGGAAAAGTTTCAGTCATAGCTTGCAATCAATATTGACACCAAATCCACAGGTCAAACTGTATTAGTCTATGGTGCTTTTTTTTAAAGTTTTTTTTTCTTCCCAAAGACTTCTTGTACTTCAAGCTGGGGAGTACTGCTATACTGTTAGCACATTCCTGTAGGAACACTGTTGTTACTACCTGTGCTCTGCAGCTTCTCACTTCTCTAACTGGAAGGTTTTGGGTGCTTTTTTTTTTTTTTATGAAGTCACAGTAACACGAGGTACAGATAATTTTTTGAGCAGCTTGGAAGAGACAGACAAAGAGGAATGTTAAACAGGCAGCTGAACCAGTTGAAAGACACAGCTCCACAAGACTGCTATTGATCTTGCCTGGATGCTGCTGTATCTTCTAGCAATGATGTGAGTGACAAACAAGTGGATACCTTACTATCTCACACTAATTTTTCTGTTGCTAAGCTTTTTCCCCATTAGGTTTCCACAGGCTAATGATTTTTTCACCTTGAAATAGTGTATAGCAGGTTCATATAGCCTTCTCTTTTGTTGTGATTCTCTGACTGAAAATAAAAAAAAAAAAAAATACAGAAAGACTGGACCAGTAGCTGGGTGGAACACAGAGGTGTATTTCAGTGAATAAGGAAGACTGCTGTGGAAATAGAAAAAACCTGAAATCTCTGACACTCTCTCCTTTAACAGCAAAACATTGGCAAATTTACAGCAAATCCATTTGGAGAAATCAGTTTGAATCCCCCCATGACACCCAAATGCCCTACACTTTACATTTGCTTTCCTCTGCTCTCTCTGTGCTCTTTTTCATTCACAAAAATCAATGATTCTTTTCCAGCACCTGCTCAGCAATCATACATGCTACAGCTCTGATGTGCATGGGACAGCCAATTGGTTGTTCCCCAAGGAACCTGTTGAGTAAACTCACATATAAGGACCCTCACAAGTCCTTATGTGCAGAAACACACAGCCATTTCCTTGAACTTGCTTTCTTTCACAAAAATACAACAGAATGTAGGGGAGGTATGTTTTTACATACATTACCCAGCATGAGTTACAGAAAGGGTCTAATGCAAAACACTATTACAGCCGCCTCTAGCTCTAGGAAGGTTGAGACAACTGACCGTGAGCACTCAGTGCACAAGTGGAAGGTACTTTGAAACTGCAGTGGTCAGTCTAGTGTGTAAGGCACAGAATGGGACTGATGTCATCCCATTCTGTGCCAGATCTGGGCCTTCATTTGCTGTACCTCGGGGTATTTTACAGAATAACCAATGGTGGGGAATGTGCAGCGGGCACAGTTGTGTCAGTCCATTCAGAATCAGCACTTTAGGGATTAGCACCCCTATTTTCTGTAGGAAGTAGCAGGAGTTGAAATATTAAAACATTTTTTTTCCCCATGAATGGCTCAAAATTTCAGGTGTCAGACATACCATAGGTTTATCACCAGGACAGCTTTGACTGTATGCCATTCCTTTGCAAAGCTAGATTGATGAAATGCAAAAATCAGAGTCGATCTATTTCTCACAAGGCACTTAAAATCCATGGCCAATTGAACAAATCTGAGCCCAGGTATCCAACCTAAAGAACTGGCAGAACTTCCAACAGACTGGATGAATTCTGTTTCTAAAACCTATGGCTTTAGCAGTGACACTCTCCATACAGACTATACAGCACTTTACAGCTGACAGTGAAGCAAGATAAAAGCACTCAGAGATTCTGTGTGCATTCACATCCACTTTTTTCATTAACTGACAGACTATTTGTTACTATCAAACAGTATCTTAAATTGCACTTAATGAATCTTGTCATCCTCCATGTGGTTTGCTTATTGTATTCTTAAGGACTTTTTTTTTTTTTTTTATTAAATGAACACCAACCCAGAAAGAACACTGTGTCCATTAAAACGCTCTGCAAGACTGATACACCTAAAGTTTTCCTGACTCCTCACAGTCCAGTGGTAAGATTGTATCGCTATCTGCGATAGTGAGACTCATAATCGTCTACTGTACTGTGACCCCGCTGTTTCCCTTCTCATGTTTCCCTGAGACTGCCCTAGTGATAGGTGGTCAACCTCCTCCAACGGTCTGCCTTTTCCACGGCCTTCAGCAAAACAAGAGCCAAAACGAGGAATGGCTAGTTAGTTTACTGTGCAAGAGAAAGATTTGCTGAGTGTAGGGAAGTTGTTCTCCACCTTTCTCCTTCCCCTGTGCTTCTCTCCGCTAACACCTTCCTTCTTTCTCCAGGCTTGTAGTTCACCAGCTCATAGATGCACAGAGATGAAAAAACCCACTTTTGGCACTGGTTTTTGGCCACATCCTAAAATATTCCTTAGGCTATTTTGTTAACATTTTGGATTTCCTTTGTAGGGATATTTTCATTCACTCACATTTAACACCAACTAGGTGACTGGCTAAGTCTCCCTTACCCACACAGAGCTGACTGATGGTTATTTAGATAGTAAACCTTCTGGGGTGGCAGGCTGCTCATTTATGTAATATCCTTTCCTTGTACTCCAAAGATAGTCTGATCTCAACAAATCCCTAATCTCCATTTTGTAAAGAAGGGAATATTAATTACATATTTTTTAAGATGATCTAATTAAGAAATTGAGATTGGGATCATGGGTCAATGATTTTGAGAGGCAAATTAGCAGCAAGGAAGAAAGGCAGGAACAAGACTTCTGCAGTGTCTGAAGGGGACAGGAACAACATTCAAGATGCCCTACAGCTGGGTTGCACCATTCTCAGTCACTCAGAGCAGTATTATTTGATTCCTCATACTTTTGTGACTGTAAAGGTCGTGAAACACACACAGGGCACCGATGCACAGTACTGGTCTGGTATTCTGGTCTACTAATACTGCACAGTGTTTGCACCCTGGCTTTGTTCATGCTTCATTTATCAGAGTAACCTTTTTTCATCTCAGATCTTATGGGAAAACTAGAATCAATGCCAGCTAGCAAGCTCTGATAATGATTTCTGAAAAGCTAAAAGTCACTGACTGTTTCTAATTCTCCCCTGAGAGCTAGAACACAAAAAATATTAATAAGTTTAATGACATGTGAGGCTTTACCCTAAAATATATTTTGGAACAGAGTAAGTTGGCATTACATATTGCAAGCAATATTTGGTCAGTGAGGATGGTCGTTTCTTTAATAATATAGCAACTATTTAAAAATTAAATATTGTTCTTGTTCAAAGGATCAGTGGCACTCTCCAAGGCCCAACTTATAACATGTCATAAGATATGTGTGCTCTGTTCTGGTTCAGCTAGGATAGGGTTAAGTTTCCCCAGCAGGGGGAAAGGATGTCCAACTGGGTTATTCATACCATGCTGATAGCGTTAGAGCTGGGAAGCTTTCCTTTGTGGCTTTGGTTAGGGGAAGCGCATGCGGCAGGCTGGCTGTGTCCGTTGCGGTATATCTCTGTATATCTTTTGTCTTGTTTATTGTTATTACTGCTAATTGTTGTTATTATTGCTATTGTTGTTGTTCAGATTGTTATTTATTACATTGCTGCATTAAATTTCTCCTTATTTCAACCCTGGGGTTTGTGCATCACTTCCAGCCTGTCCGGCTCAAGGGTGGAGGAGGGACAACGGCAACGTGGTCTCTGGTCCCAGTAGGGCCTAAACCACCACAGTGCTCCTAGTGTTCCCTTGATTATAGAGTATCTGTGTGTTTCAGGCAGGCTGTAGAGTGAGCAACAGTTTTTTCTAATTTTATCCTGTTCAGCTAGAATTAAAGGGTCCAAAACAGTAGTAAAAAAATATAAAGTACTGTCTTTTCCTTATTGCCAATGACAGCACAGCACTGTAGCTGCTTGGCTACTAATTGAAAGAAAGCTCACAGAGTCCACAGAAAAGCAGGAAATTACTGTTAAGGAAAAAAGCCACCAATGGCATCTTACACCCTCTCACCTTTAGAATAATCAGATTTCAAAAATGAAAAATAGGAATAATTTCAAGAGGATGCCAGCAGAATGACTTATAGTGAAATCAGAGGGACCTCTCAACCTCAGAATGGAAAATGGAGACATTATTCTCTGAATGAATGTGCCACCTATCTCCTCCCCTGTACACAAGCCATTTCATATTCTTGTCAACTGACTGGCACAGTCTTTCCATTTTCTTTTTCTTGCCTAATTCATGCAGTTCATTTATATGCCTCTAATTCAGCCAAGTCCTTCAAATCAAAAGCTTAGGTGCTACCTTTACCTAATGTCATACTTTGCAACCCTAGCCCCATCATCCTTCTCAGCTCAGAAATGCCTGCTAACCAGATGAAGAACCATCCCCACCTTCAAAGCACTGACATCAGTGTGAGTGAGGATATACTCAAAATCCACGTGAACTTTCTCAGGCTTTCTCTCATGTTCAGACCACAAAAGCCTGCCCAAACCCTTTTTGCTCAAAAGATTTTCCCCAATTCTTGGGACACTCCTTCTTCCTACTAACTCTGTTTCATGCTCAGACATCCTTCATTTTTACTAGGTCCCTTCTCTGCTCAAAAGCTGTATTAAATCCAGATCTCTTAACTTATCTGTATTCTCTTTTTGTGTACCCTGTTAATCTAAATCGCAATTTATCTATAGCTGAATTTACAACAGAGAGGGGACATGGTGGATGGAGCCTGTACAGAAGATCCTGGCTTTGAGGCTAGTCTGAATGCATTTTAAATAAGCTCAGGCTCTGAAATTTCTTTCATTTGTTACCTTGAAAATTAATATAGTAAGTTTCTACATAGTAAATTCAGATGGCACTTAAAAGAACTACTGAAAACTCAAATCTCCACTCCTGATGGCAGTCCATGGTTTCCAAACTTGGGAGCATAGCTATAAATATACCTTATGGTTAGTTTGGCAACCTGGGCTTCAAACACCATCTTTCTATTGAAGGATGGCTCCTGAAAACTGCCCTAGAACACTATATAGCGTTAGATTTGATTGTGGAATGTTTGCAGAAGTCAGCAGTGATGGAATCTTGCCTACATTTCATTCCAGGAATGGAACTCACAAGTAGTTACTTTTAAAAACTATCTCCCAAAACAAGAAAGACCCTGCAAACAATATGTAAAGTCCTCTGCTGAGACCCTGCAACACAAAACACTGTTTTCTATAGTGCACAAAGCATAGATAAAATCACAGAACCATTGAATCATAGAATGGTTTGGGTTAAAAGGGACCTTTGAAGGTCGTCTAGTCTAACACCCCTGCCATGGGCAGGCACATCTCTCACTAGACTAGGTTGCACAAAGTCCCATCTAACCTGCCCTTGAACACTTCCAATGATGGGGCATCTGTAACTTCTCTGGGCAACCCGATAGACAGATAGGTATGTACAAAAAGAACTTCTCATACTTATTTTTCTTGTAAGTAAGACAGGAAATGAAATACGCAAGAACTTTAATTTCTTCAAAACACTGCAGCTCTTGCATGACTCTGTACCTGACTAATCACAACAAATAGAACAAATAAGGACAACAAAATCTGCATCTCTGCCTGCAAACTAAGACACAGCTGGTGTGTCAAATTTTACATCTGCCAGCCTCGAAAGTAAGCCTGTAAGCGCACACTACTACAGGTAATATAAAGTGCTGCAATGTGGCAGGTGCACCCGCCCAAGGAGAGGAGAGTTCTTGGCTGCTGAAGTGTAGCAGCTCGGGGCTGCCTTTGCTCTCAGGGCTCCGTAGTAACTGGGGCCTTTGGCCAACGGGAGCTGCTACTGACCACAGGTCAGATTGGGTCTGGGTATCAGTGGAGTCCCCTGGGAGCCATTGGGAGCTCGTCCCCTGGAGCAGCAGCTGTGGTGAGGACTCTCCCCTTGGGTCAGGACGCTGCCCAAGGAAACTCCTCAAGCGGCTTTGAGTCAGGATGCTGCCCTGAGCAGGTTGTTAGGTGAGTGACAGAGCATTTTGGGTTGCTGTCAGACCCTAAGGAGTTGTGCTTTGTTCTGTGTTTTGGGTTGTTGTTAAACCCTAAAAAGTTCTTCTGTTCTCCTCTCACAGACATTTGAACCTGTAATTTATGGAGAGCCAGTTAATTGTGTTAATAATAAATTTTTAATTTTTGGTGGTTGGTTGCTTATTTGAGAACCTCCGTAACACTCAGAAATTATGTCTATTTGCCATAATGACCCTAAGTTTCCATCTAACGGGAACAGTAATAATTAGGACAGGAATAGATTCTCTTCAAAAGTCTACAGAGCACAGAGCCCCTCACTGCCAGCACTTGACAGATGGGAACAAACACTGAGAGCACCCAAACTTTGTGTCAAGCTGACAATTCCCATCTGCCTCTGGCTCTACCAGGATAATGACATCTTGGACAATCTCAAAGCATTCAGAGCAAAGGTGTGCCCTGGACAGTTTGGACATCTTGATAAGAAAGTGCACATGAAACAGCTGAGGCAAAGAAGGACATACCAACACTGTGGTAGTGAGGTACCTGAGCTGTGCCTGTCTCCCCACCATGCCAGTGGGAGCTGAAGCCCTGGAAGCAGCATAACCACACGAGCTGGGTGTTGGGCCTGTAACAGCCACTTCTGCTTCTCACCAGGGTGGCTGACCCAAGCGCAGCCCCACTCCCATGTGGCTGAGCTCCTTGGTGTACCTGAGGTGCATGACTAGACCTTGTTCAAGCGTCCTCTGTACTGAGCCACAGTGTCTCATACATGCATGATTACTTATTACGTGCATGCACTAGTGACCTCTGCACACAAACTAAGTGCAGTCTTTCCCCTGGAAAGCTGGCTTCAGGTGT
Source organism: Athene cunicularia (assembly GCF_003259725.1). Lineage (NCBI taxonomy): Eukaryota > Metazoa > Chordata > Aves > Strigiformes > Strigidae > Athene > Athene cunicularia. The sequence goes on along the minus strand of NW_020799092.1, from coordinate 45,139,819 downwards.
GCTGCTGAACACTGAAATCAAACGACTTGGCTTGGTTGAACAGGCAGGAGGTTTCACACTAGCCTAAAACACTCATCTGCCAAGCCTATTAGGTGAATATAAACGAGAAGAAAAATGAAAGTAAACTCTACATTGTTGTCCATAACAGATAATATGAATTTCTGATGCTACAAGTTCATCCTGTCAGTACCACTTTTTCCCCCCAAAACTGGTCTCTTTTCAATAATCTATGATCTAATACAGCTGTCTTATTACAAGCTTATTAACTGCCCTCTGTTTCAGCTTTGGTATCGCTGAGCAGCAGTTCAGCAAAAACATTTCAAAGAAATAGAAAAAGCAATTTAGGTAAATTGCCCTCAAACCCAACACAGAAGCCATGGTTCTGAACATAAGATCTTTGATCCCACACTGCAAAAATAACTCAGGATTGCTTACCTGTTGCCTATATATTTCCAGCCTTTCCCTTCCCAATGTTTGTTCAGTAATACAGCAATACAGAAACAGCACTACTGGGAGCATTCACACATTTGAAGTAAAAGAACGTTTCTATATCCCCTGTTCTCTGCAGCATATATTTCCAGCCAAAAAAATTCCCCATGTTTCTTCTCCCAAAACCCCAAGCAATAACCTCTAGAAACCCAAGCACCCCATAACTGATAAGAGTCGCAACAATGAGAAGTGCACTCTTTCATCCGCTTCCTGAGTAGGCAAACTGACAGCTTTCTGGCAGTGTCACCCCTGGCAAGGTTCCTATGTGGTTCTGCTTTTGCCGTGGGACAAGCCATTTACCTCCTGCCAGAGCAGCTCCTGCTGCCAGGCTCGGAGGGACTCCAGGTCCCCTCATGTCCCTCTCTGATGATGTTCTTCTTTTTGAAGATGTTCCACTGCTCATAATGTACACAATTCAGTAATTACTGAATTTGTGTAAAAGAGGAATTGTGAAAAGCCTTTTCTGGGTGTGTTTCCTTTCTTTTTATTTTTTTTTTTACCTGTGAAATCCATCTAAATTTACCTAAGCTGTAAAGATCTTGAAAAATTAGAGGTCACAGTGCTCTGAAGAAGGCTATTCCATTCAATACTGCTGAGCTGACTATGACAGAAAGACTGTGCTTATGCAAACTGCAAAAACCTAAATGAGTTGATAAAAATCAGCAGAACATCAATATAAATCATTATAAAAATATATGCAGGTAAAAAGAAAGCTCAGAACTGTCTGTTTACAAACTGAATGACATGAAAAGGATAATATTATGGTCACCATGTGGGCACAAAACACATAAACTTAATGAACCCCAGAATGAATACTGTGTAGATGAATTATTTTTACCTCCCTTCTTTAATTAAATAATCACATATTCTTCCTTCTTCAAGAACCTCATGCAGAAGGTAGACAGTGCCTATTTAATGAATAACAACACTTTTTTTCTTTTTTTTCCCATGCTCATGCCTTATACTAAACAGTGTTCTCAACCTTCTCTGAGCATATGTGAGCTACTGTATGGTGCAGCCTCTGAATATTCATTACAACACAGGTTTATTACTGATTTTATCTTCTAACTACCCTTTAGAGCAAAAGCATGGTATTTTCCCCACTGTATAGATAAACAAATGAGGATCAAATAAATGAAGGTCGAAAGCATCCAGTAGTCCAGAAAGGATGATTTGAGACACCTACACTGGGGTTCACTGCACTGAAACACAGGCAACTGTAGAAAAGACCTGAGGTAGCTACACCTGAGCTAGAGGCCTAAATTCTCTCTACAACCATCAGAAAAAAGTGGCATTTAAAAAATGTGTTTCACCTGCCCTAGTTTAGGCATACAACATTTTTTCCATAGTTTTCCCATACAACAAAGATGAGATGAGCTATTCTTTAGAACATTTCATGTGACTGTTTTTCAGATCACTTAGTACTACGGAGCAGGTGACTGATGAAGAAAAAATGTATGCAATTGTTCCAATTAAAATCTATATCATAACATATATACTCCAAGGCATCTGAGTAAGGCTGCATGGACATCTTCAATTCTTGCATTTCCCATCCCTGGAAAGCTGAACTGAAAAGAACTCTGCAAAGATAATGGAAAAGCTTTCCACAATATACACAAAATCTGTTGCAAAAGTTGTCACAAAATGCTGCTTCTCCTGAGCACACTGAGCTGTATCCTTTCAAAGACTTCAAAATGTAGCTAAATCTGGGTGGATTTTCACTGGAATAAGCAGAAGAGACTTTCCTGAAAAGGGCTTTCTCTCCCTCAACCAGTACCGGTTGAATTGCATGTCAGTGTCCCAGTGCTACAAAGAGATAAATCTTCACAAAGAAAAGTTTCTCCAACTTTCTCATCATAGGCAAAACAACTTTCTCTAAACTCATTCCAGGAAATGGCAAAACAACTTTGCTTGAAAGTGCTTAAAAAAGAAATTTAAAAAATTGCAGACTTAGGCAGTTACCTGGGGGAATGAGGAAGAGGGGCACAACAAAACCAGCATAAACTGCTGAAGTTTTCACTGTTCTTAAAATCATGGGTTTTAAAAAAATAATTTTAAAATCATGTTTTGGTTTGTGTTTTTTTTTTTTTTTTTAAATCAGTTTACGGGAGACTCAGAAAAGTAATTCATCCTGCAAGGGGGAATCATAAAGAAGCACATAAAGGACAGATCCTTTCTTCTCTGCTTTTCCTTTGTAGCTGTTTTCTTGTGTAAACATGGCAGCTGATACTCTTTCCACACTCCATATCAGCTGAAGAATGGCAGAATGCACTGGGATAGACCAGCACCACCAATGCCTTGACATGATCTATAACATCAAATGCTAACATTTGAAGTCTGGTCTGTTATATGAAAGACAGAAAGTAAATGCATGGTGGCTGTTCACCGAAGTTTCTTTAGCATACTGAGGGTGAAGACTTTTGCTGTGATCTAGATCCAAATGGGGATGACCTATAAAATTTACCACAAAACTGGTAATTTCATGCATGTACACCCCGTTCCCACACTAATGCTGAAGGACTAGAAGAGAAAATCTTAGCAAATGAGTAAGAGAAAATGGGCCTGGAACACTGTTTTTTCATTAGTAGACAGGAGAAGACTGAGTGGTAACTGGGTGCAATTAAACAGTGTAAACATCACTATTTTTAAATAATCTGCATCAGAGTTAGGTCTTTGTAATACAGGTCTTTTCTACACTTCAGATTTGAAATGGCTGTAGAATCCCTGAAGTAGATGCTGGAGATGAAATAAAACATTGATTTAGTGGTGCAAACAATGCTTAAACTAGAAGACTTCTATGCTGGCAGAAAATATTTTTGTTGGTATAAACTTGGTGTGCATTTGATGAGAACTGAGGAGGGAGTCAAAAATGCATGACTCTGCTGTTTATCTCCCTATGAACAAAGCTCTTCAAATGTAGGACAAGAGCTAGATTTTTCTCCTTTGAGTCGTATTTTAAATCCCAGCTGAAGTCAATAAGAGTCTTCCAGCTGAGTCAAACAGGCTTGGACCAGGTCTTGGCTAACTTCATGAAAGTTACCTGATGGCTGACCTGAAGGATCAACAGTTCTCCTCATCCAAAATACTTCAGAAGACAGCACACTGCAGTACTGCCATGGCTAGGGATGAGATGCAGCTTCACAAGCATGCAAAAACGACTAAATTCTGTGGAGAGAATCACCTGGCAGAGCATACTCAACAGTCAAGATGAAACTATAGATTCAGCTAAAAATGCAATCCCAGGGTGATACCTGAATTAAGCACTTATTTTAAAATGAGGAAGTTAAATGTGAATAACAACAGCTAGTTATAAATTGCTGGTGGCCTCTCTAAGCCAAAAAATGGGAGGAAGAATTGCAGAGAGAGTTTGTTTTCTTTGCAGCTATGGGGGATGCTGTGCCAAAATCATATTAATGATGGAGGGGAAACCGCAGGCTCAGTGAGTTTCCAGTTCACATGGGTTTTTGTTGTTGTGGGTTTTTTGGTTTTGTGGGTTTTTTTGTTTGTTTGTTTGTTTGTTTGTTTTAATTTAAGTTGCTTGAAACCTTTAGATTTCAATTAAGAACAGGCAAGATGACCTGAATCAGCAATAGCTTTTGAATATAAATTAAAGGATAAAGAAAAACCCAACTAGGAGTTTTTAAAGAAAGTGTTGAGGGACTTCCTAAGTAATATAAAACAAGTCCCAAAGCTCTGTCTCAACGTGTACATTTTACCACCTTTTCATGTATATAACCTTTGGATTATCTGCCAGAAAGAAGCGAAACTAGCCCTGTAATTCAGAGGCACTATGGGTTATAGATGCTTGTGTTTAATACAATAGGAAACCTTACCCTAGAAAGCCCTTTCTTTCTCATGCACATCCCCATCTCTGTTCCTTCACTGTCTGCCTCTTTTCTCCCCAGAGCCTCATTGCCTCTGATGCCCTACAGCCAATTTCATCTATTGGCAAAGCACTACTCTGCTTCCAATTTCATGCAGCTAACCTGAAGGTCTGGGTCACCACATGACTTGACTCACTTCCAAGAAAGAGTGCTTTTATACTGGTGTGGGTTCTGCATGTAAAAATGCAGTTCTATCAGCGAGGGAAGAAATGTCTGGAGGCACAAAAGAGGAAGGAAGAAATCTCAGCTTGCCACAGCTTTACCTGTAACCTTGGGAAGCTGTCATATCCTTCATTACTCATCTCTTCAGGAGGGCTCGACACTCTTTGTTTGGCTGCAGTGAGCCATGACTTCCCTGCTAGAGTCAGAATTGCATTTAAAGATGAAACCGGTAAATGGTCTAAATAAGTACTTTTCATAAAATCATTGCCACCCTCTTCTCCTCCTCCAAGAAGAAAACAGGTAAGATTTAAATGAAACCTGCAGTCAGGTGCTTGCCTTCAGTTTATTTCAAATGCACGTTAAGTTATCACAGAAACATAATTTTGTTAGAGTCCTCCAGCACCTACATTGAATAGCAACATGACCAATCAATAACAGCTGCCAGAATATTCTGGCTAGTTTCCTTACAAATGAAAATCATGAGACTCACAGGTCAAACACCACTAATATGAACCACCAATAAATTGATTAAAAAAAGAAAAATGCAGTGATATTTTTGGCTGAACATAGGCTAAGACACAGAACATTTTTTATCAGTATTGTTTCCCCAAACCACTCCGATAAATATTGACTTCATAGGCTATGAAATGATCTCTTTAAATGAACAAAGCATGGTAACCAAGCATTTAGGAAAAAGGTGCAAAGACAGGTTATTATGCGTGTTTAAAATTACTGTAGGGGAATGAGGTTTGAATTGCAAATGCACAGAGAATGTAACATTTCACTCACTGTATAGCTAAGTAGCACCACTGGAAGTGTAATTCTGTGTAACAAGATCATATTGTAAGATGTGGCACTGATGCAATTATTTTTGAATAACTATGCTGATTTCAAGACAAACTCATTCAGCTTAGATGTTGATTTTTTTTCCCCCCTACCTACATTTCCATCTCACAGGCCTTAGTACTGTCTTCTCTGAGCAGTACACATCTCCCATGTGCTGAATGCTACATGGTGCAATCTCACAGGATCTGTTTCAGATCTCATTCACATCACTTTTTCACTAGAACACCATTAATTGAGGCAATTCACATTCAGGCAAAATATGTGAAAATATTCATACTTTAAAACCCATCCTTTTTCAGCATAAACATTCTGTAAAGTGATGAATGAACAATGAACCTTAGTGTAAAGGGATGAAAAGTTGCCCTACTGCATCCCAGCTTAACCTCGTAGTTTATGCCCAGTACAGGTGTTCCAGGAAATGATCTGAGGGATTCTTGGATTTTCTCCCCTTGCCCTAAACTGCCAGTCTGGGTGTGTCACACCCATGAAAAAAAAGTCAAGAGGATGGAGTAGTTCAGTTCTGGATTTTTTAAACATCTCCCTCAGGGAAATTCTTGGGAGACACTTCATGTTTTCCTCTCCCTGGAATGGAGGCAGGGATGGAGACTTTGCTCCGGCTGTTATTTCCTTAGAGATGGGTCTATTTAGAGACAGCTTCTGGGGTTACAGCCCAAGTACTCTCTAATATAAAGAAAATAATATCTGTCCCTTATTCCTTAGTCTCTCAGATTACTGCAGTGCCACTAAACCAAATCCAAGGCTGAATTCTTTTAATTGGATTTTTTTCTGATTACTGATTTTGTCTGGCATTGAATTGTGTGGCACATCCTTTAATCTTCAAGAAGCTTAATTATCATCCTCTTTGTAAAATTGTCACACCTGCACTCTGAATTTAAGTACTTCAGCTACCTGCCCAATTTTTTTTTCAGACCAGCACAAATCAGGATACTTCATTATCCTTGCTATTCTGCTGTTGACCAGCATGCTAACTAACAGGTAAGTCAATTTACTGAAAGACCTCTTGACTAACTTCCAGCTGACAAGAGGTATAAGCATGTAGTAGAGATATCAATTTTCTTTCATGCTGCATTTCATGGCACATCTGGATAACCCTCATGCGAAGTTCAAAGATTTGATCAATCCTTTTTTCCCATCTTTTACTAAATATATATCAGGGTTATCTGCTCCTTTCCTCTGCTTGTTTAAAGCCTGAGTGGTGGACAGGATATATTATTACAGCAACTTCCTTCTTCCATCATTTGTTTTTAAATACTTACGCAAAGAAGCACAATAGCATATTTTTAATAGGCAAAGGCTGCTTCCATTTGAGGATCCAAATCCTTGAAATAGCATCCAAAAATTCCGACCACGTGCTTTGTGAGGAGATAGGAATTATGGATTAGGAAGGTTCTACTTTAATGAATGCCCATCGGAAAACGCATCAGGTATTTCAGACTTCTTCTGAATTGTACAATATTTAGACTAACTGTGTACAAGTATAGTTTTCACCCTCCTGACAAGTGTTTGATGACAAATTTGTCTATTACTCTCAGTATCCAGTAAGTAGACCAGAATATTTTCATATACAAAGTGGAACTTGGAAGTTAATAACTCCTCCACCCCTTCCTAGTTATTTATGACAATTAAATTGTATTTTTATTTTTCTGTTACAGGGACATCTCATTTCACCTTTATAGTTTTTTCTCCCATACAAAGCAATGTTTATTAAGCTGCTTTTAATGAGGCCATGGTTTCAAAAGCACTAGAGAGAAATGTTAATTGGACCTGTTAGAGTAATTTGTAACTTATATGGTTCAGCTAAATGCCATTTATTTCTCTTCAGGGATTATCAAGAAGTTTGTATAGAAAGAAATATCTGTAAGATTTACAAAATCCTTGTAAAACATGACAACTCCTCCCTTCTGTAATCATCTGCTACCAACATGGCTATCAAACTGCAACAACAAATCATAACCAGACAGAAAAAAGAAAGTAAAAGAATTCTGTAGGACAAATATACTTGGGAATCACAGACTTCTCTCATGAAAACGTTTTGATTTTAAATGCTTACAACTTGGCCACAGTTCAAACATTTGTTGTGACTTTTTCTTATGATGGTTACCTCTCTCAGGCTGTATATTTTTTTCTTCCCTTAGTTATTTCAGCTGAAACAGGTCAGCTGTGTCTGAGAACATCATTAGGGAAAACCACACTGTTTTGCCTCCACACAGAAAACTCTGTAGGCTTTATATTGAAAATTCATGTTCTCTATGTGTCTTCATTACCTGACAGATCTGGAACAGAGAATAAAGAAAAAAGCCAGGTGGAGGGGAGAGTAGGACTTTTTGGGCAAGAAGGGGAGGAACTGAGGTGAGAAGGTGATTAATCTGAAAAGAAGTGGCAGTACAAGAAACTTGGGAATGGTTTGCTAAGAGATAGAGACAAGAGAAAGGGCTAAAGAAGGACAGGCATGAAAACTGCAAGAGGCCTTCACGCAAGGAAATCAGCAGTGTGAGAGAAATTTGTTGGAAAATTACCTAAGCAGTCTTTGGCAAAAGACAGAAGAAAAAACTAGGCTGTAAGGAAAGGGATTAGCATGTTAGGGATTTAAGACCTTCTGGAAAAGAAAATTCAAACTAGGTCACTAAGGAAAGGGAAAAAAGACAGTAATGCAGCTAGGAACCAGGATAAGAACAAAGAATGGAGGAAAAAAAGCATCACGCTTGCATGAAACAGACTGGAAGGAACATGGGATCCTGAACCTATGCTGTTACCTGCTGTCAGCAAACATCTTTGAAACTTACTGTTCACATGTGTCCCCAGGAAGGACATAAGTACTGTGCTGCACCGCTGGTCTGATAACCAGGCTAACAGTGAGCAGACTGGTGAGCTAAATGGTTCTCAATGTTTTGAGGAACTACATGGGTACAGGCATAATGTCAAATATAAAGTTTTTCCCACAGAGAAACATGGGTAAAGATACATAAAGCCATCAATACTCTGAAGGATGTAAGCTCACACAAATATTGGGAAACAGTTGCTTATGCAATATTATGTTACCACTCAGTAGATGGAGAAATACTATTTTCTTACAAGGCGCCATTCCACCTGCTTTCACACTCAGTAGCCCTCATGATGAAACAAGTGTCCTATCCTTAAGACAAAGCACTGTAAGTTTTGAGGGAGCTAGCAGTGAATGAGTTGGGTGGCAGGTGTGTAAGGCATAAAGAGGGAACTGCAAGAAAGAGAAAAAGGTCATGTAACATGGGGGAAACATCTGAGTGCCGCTTTAAAGTACCAGTTTCTCTTTCTGTCACAATTTCTGTAAAGGCTGGAAAGGACATTTAAACTGTATTGGTCACTAATTGCAAGCATTTTCTTGTTTCACTATTAGCAGTCAGCAGCCGGATCTCTTGATCACAAAAAGCACTGATGAGCCAAGAACCGTGTTTTGAATTTGTCAGCCCAAAATGCTGTTTTCTAAATTATAATGCCTATTTACCTTAGGTTTCCGTGCTACCTATTTATCTCAAGAGGTGTTGAAAAGGTATTTATCTTCCTTTTAAACCCAGTAAACAGAATAGATTAAAGCAGGTAAGCAAGCAAGAATTGATGCCTGACTGATAGATACCAATCCTCTTACAAGCTCATAATGAGACTCAGTGAAGTCAGCATATCATAAATATCTAGTAGCAGCATGAGAGATGAAGGGTTAAAAGGAATAACCCCCACTTGCTATTATAAACAAGCAGTCCTGAAAGCCAGAAAACTCAACAGCAGAAGAAAATCACAAGCATGAGACTTCTCTGAAGGAAAAAGCCTTTTTTGGTGCCAAGGATAAGTCATACCCCAAAACATGTATCTTTTGCTAGATGAAATCCTAACCAGCTCATATGAGAGAGAGAGAGAACTTACTTATTGTATACATCCATGCCTGACTGTCTGTTACTCATGTCCCTGATGCAGGCATCTAGCAGTGACAGCAGAAAACACAAATAATGTGTTTGATAAACAAGGAATTTGTACAGTAAGATGAGAGACTAGCGTGCCATAGCACACACATTTAAATAGCTGCTTAGTTTGCACGTGAACATGAATCGTGCATTGGCCTCCAGGAGAGACAAAAAAATCCCACATTTTACCTAGTGACTTATCCGTGAGTGGATGTTTCTGGAACTATTAGAGGGGGGGGATATGTCTGTGTCATCTTCTGCCTCAAGAAAGAGCCAAAACATTTGGAATGACCTTGGGACACTGAGGTTTTCTCCTTGAGATCTGCATATTGCCTGAAGCACTCAAACCATGGCAGGATTAGGGCCTCAGGAAAAAAACACCAGGAAATTAATAACTTTGCATTCAGAAAAGGATCCAGGCAGTGCCTTCAATAAGCCTGTGCTCTCATACCGAAGACAGAAAGAAAATTCAAAATGAATAGCTGCACAAGGAGGTTATTATCTCTCTTGTGGGTCTTGTGACTGTATTGACACACATCTAGCTGGACAGAAGCTAAGCAGACAATCTCAATCCTGATATTTCCCAAATGGCATGCTCATTTTTTTGACTTCAAACATTGTCTTCTAGCATAATTTGTGTATGTGTTTGTGTAGCAGTATTTAAAGCAGAGTAATACTTCAGCTACTGTGACCTTTGCTTTGCACATGAATTTTCATTCAATCTGTCTCTGAAGCAACATAAGAGAGGAAGCGCTCTTTAAAGGTTTAAGTAACTAATTCATATTTAGAATTTCAAGGGATCTAGGTCTATTGCTCTGTGACAGCCAGGAGACCTGAAGTTGCAGTCAAATGCTAGAGCACGCTACCTATCTGTTCTGTCAAAGACTTTTTAGAGACAAAGGGAATGTTAATTTTAAGTTTATAAAGGATCAGAAGGAAAAAGGCAGAATCCTACAGGTTTCCTTTCAACTTTCAAGGTCTTGCATCATTTATCAGGTTTATGAAGATCTTGAATCTGTCCTTGGAGTCTCTGGAGCTCCTGTTCCTTGGTCTTGTAAAACTCTACAACTCTTAAAGGTCTTCACAGCTCTGGATACATTTGAGTCATACTGCTCTATGAAACTCAAGGGGCAACCCCTAAGTTTTTTTTTTCTCCTATATTTCTTGTCTTGCACAAATTACTGAAAGTCTACACTGGATCACAGATCATCTCACCTGATGTTTAAACTATGAAAGATTTCTCTCCCCAGTGCTCTTCTTGTCAGGCAGAAATACCGAAGGGTGAGGCAGATTTCTTTAAACGGTCTCTCATAAAATTGTTACAGCTTTTTCTTTTTGTTTTTGTTTGTTTCAGAATGTGTGAATTTAAAAGAGACAAAAGGCTTGGACAGTGTTTGTTAAACTGCTGTCAGATTTACTACAAAAAAATTGCATGAATAATTCCCTTTCTAGAAAGTTGTATCAGTGGTAAACACCAAGTTCAGAAAATTGGGGATGTTGCTTTAGCTGAAGTTGACCAGTTCTATGTCAGGGTGACTCTGGTAGCTCGGGACTAAAAAAAAAGCTGATCATACTTGTTTTGCTGAGAACAATTACAGAATGCCACACACCAGCAAATCTATTCCGGCTCAAATAAATGCCAGAACTGTTAAAGAAGCCAGACAGATGAAATTTGCATGTGCAATATTTTCCTTTATTCCTGAAGACCACAGAGTGGTTTGAACTAAGAAACACCCAGTGAAGAGATGAGAGATAAAGATGTTGTGTCTGTCAGGTGTAAACAGCTAACAAAAGTGTACTTTTGTGTGAAAGTCCTGGCAATAGCTAATAGTTTTCTTTAACTACAGTATCCTTGGTGCAAAGATTACCCCAGCATGAACATCCAAGATTTAAGAAGTAGATTGCTCAAAAGCTCAGCAGCAGCAATTTATGAACTATGGGACTAGCCACATCTCCTACATTATATTTTTTTTTTTTTTTTTTTACTCCAGTTTGTCTAGGTTCCAGAAACAATAAAATGTACAGGCTTCCCAGGTGACCTCGTGAAGACTTCAGGCAAAGGAACTAAACTTTGAGAAATATAGAATCTTTGAAACAGCTTATGCTTACAAGAGTATAAAAAGTCAGTTACACACTACAGGACTGTAGCTGAAAAATAGTTCAGGATTATTTTCTTCTTTTAGTGTAACCTTTTCAAATCAAGTTCCAATTTCATGCTTTCAGAATATATTTTACGGCTCTTTCCAGTTTGGCCACATGGAATGCTACTTTACAGGATATAACAATCCGCTAACAGAAGATATTAAAGCAAGTAATGGTACAATTATATTTCTAGGAGTAAGACATTTTACTGAACGTTTATACTGGGAAGACCCTATAGAATGCACCAGGCATATATAACTTTTGAATTGTTGCCTCCTCTCAACAGGCTAACCTACTAAACTAATTGCAAGCATCAGTTGTTGATAAGCCACCTCACCCAATACTCTCTGTCATGGTTCAGCTAGGATAGGGTTAAGTTTCCCCAGCAGAGAGGGGGAAGGGATCTCCAGGTGGGTTATTCATACCATGCTGATGTCAGGTCCGGGCAGCCCAGGAACTTTTTCCTTTGTGGCTTTGATGGTGGGGAGTACGGGGCTGTCTGTAACCACTGTGGTATTTCTCTGTATATCTTTTGTCTTGCTTACTGTTATTGCTGTTTATTGTTGTTATCATTGCCACTGTTGTTCAGATTGTTTATCACACTGTTGTATTAAATTTCTTCTTATTTTAACCCGGGGTTTGTGCCTCACTTCCAGCCTGAGTGGCTGAGGGTGGGGAAGGCACAACGGCAACATGGTCTCTGGTCCTGGCAGGGCTTAAACCAACACAGTCTCCCTCTTGTTCTAGCCTATTTTCATATTCACATCAACCCTGAGGTGTCATTAAAAATAATTTGTCTTTTGGGTAACATAAAATCAGGGAACAGAGTATAATTTCTGTAATTCTTATCTTTCTCTTCATGGCTCATATCCTCCCTTTCATGTTACTCCCAACTTTGACTTCACTGCTCTTGAGCAGAAGTAGGGGAAGATTCAAATCAGCATTGTTTTCCTGGCCCAGCAATCAATGGATTAAGATGAGTGATTTTCAGCCTTTGCAGCATGGTCATAACATAACTGCAAAAAGCAAAGAAAGCTTCCCAACAAAATTTTTCATATCACTGCCAGAAAACTATGCAGGGCATGCAAATTGAAAAAGTCAAAACCTACTGGGATACAGGATAAAATCTAACAAAATCATAATGCATTAGAAAGAAACCCTACTGGACTCCCTCCTTATTTCTTCTATCAGACACCATCTGATACATTTCCCAGTGTTTGACTCCCCTTTCCTTCCTTCCTTTTTTCTGACTCCACAAGTCGCAGGATCTTCTACCTCCCTAAGTTTCCACAGGATAACACATTCATTGCCAGGAAGGCAGGAACAACAAATTCAGATTTGTTACTGAGAACAAAAGGGAGACAGCAGAGTTTATTCAGAGACAGAATGACATGAAGATACTGACTGGTAGGTACTGCCTATACAATTATAAGCCTGTAATTTTCAGTTCTGTATCCTCCTGCACTGAGCTCTACCCAGATAACACTGAAAAGAAGGTTCCTGCCTTGAACAACCTGCAATTTCTAACACAACAGAGCTACTTATCGTGTGGTCTTGTCCTCACATAAACCTGCAAAGATTTCTAAAAGATCCTGAGTGAAATTGAGGCTGATTCCCTCCCTGAGGTATACAGGAGAATGGTGATGGGAGTTTTCTCTCTAGTGAAAGCCTCACTGGGAACTTTGTCTAAAGCCAGGGGTTCTTTTTCAGTGAGATCTTGCTCTTAGAGAAAGTGGAGTATGAAGAATCTGGGTTCAACTGTGATGATAGATAGGGTTTGGTCACCCATCATCTTCCAGAGAAAAAGAAGAAATAAAGGAAAAAACCTAAATTCTAGTTCTCTTCAGCTTACAAGATCACCTGCCTTTTCATTTTCTGCATGGGAGATTCCTGCGCTAAGATGCTGAGCTTTCTCCACCTTTCTGAATGTGAACCTTGCATGACTGTCCAACAGGTCTCCCAGACACCATGCAAACCTGTCATTCCATTCTTGATAGTTAAGTAAAGATAGATAGATAGATAGATAGATAGATAGATAGATAGATAGATAGATAGATAGATAGATAAAAAAGATCCCAACTGTGTCTTGGAGAAGAACAAAGAAGGCTGTTCCAGAATAGACAAGTATCTGACATTATTTTTCTAAGTATTAATCTTTTCCAAGGCTTTAAAGTTGACAGTGCTATTTCACAAATTCCTATGAGGCTGCTTTACTGCTGGGCTAGAAATCTGACCGTGGAACTGAGGAAAAGAAAGATCCCCAAACTGAGAAATATTTTAGTGTGACTGGTGAGTATTTCTATTTCTTGCTGCTGTGAATTTTCTGTAGCTTGCAAAAATGGAGGGGATATGACACTTTCCAAAACAAATGGAAATAATTCAATCCCGAATGTGTTGTGAAAAATCATCTGCTCTCCTTGACTTTCCATAAAACCTCCCATATCTTCAGTAACTTCAGTGAAAGTTTGTACAAAGCCTAAGCTCATTTTTCAAGACATGATTTGCTACCTCTGCATTTCTTAACAAATTTTCTCTTCCCCACTCTTTTCTATGTGGCAGTTTTGTGACTTTTTAATAAGGTCTTGGCCACCTAGTAGCACTGGCAAAAGGCAAAAGAATTCCTGTAAGAGCAAGTAAACCCCTCTTTCATGTGACATAGAAATGCTTACACTTCATTAACCTTTATTATAAACTAGTCACTGGAAAAGTTACTTTGCTAGAATCCACACTATGGTTTCACTCTACAAACCATGAAATGTCAGAATGCTAAATTACAGTAAAATACTGCTCACCTCCTTATGAACCCAAGATTAATGATATGGTGCAGAAGGGAATAGCAGTGCTACTAGAAGCGTAACAGGTCACAATCACTTCTAAAATGGCTCATCAAGAACACGCAGCAAAACATCACAGATGGCTCCCAGAACTAAAGCCCTCCTTCTCAACCTACCCATCACTGAGACATCGTATTCAACCAGCAGAGTTGCTTCCTGTCCACATTGTTTGAGAATACTCATGGCTTCAGCATGTGTCGTTCCAAGCAGTCGGATCCCATCAACACTCAGCAGCCTGTCCCCGGGTTTGATTGTGCCCTCTCTGAAGGGAGATTAAAGGAATGATCTTATATTAATAAAGATAAATTGATTTGGAGATAATACCATTTTTATGCAAAGTAATTCTTTGGCACCCTCTCTGACATCTATTCCTCTTGCCTTAACACTTAACATTTACTTTGACGGTGAGAACGTTCAGAGGGCGCAGTGAAAAGGAAATTGCTTTAATTGAAAAGTCAGCGACTGGAAAATGGCTTAACACACAGCTAAATAATCAAGTCATGTTAAATTGCAACTAAGTATAGCTTCTGCTTCAACATATGCTTTCTTTCTGCCTTGTCCACACAACTTCTCTCTCATACATACATAAACATCTCTCCCAATATTTTCTTTAAAATAAATATGAGGTGCAAACATATGGGTGCAGAAATAGATTGCAAAATATGGATGTCCATTTATATTGATTTTCTTCAAAAATATTCCTTACTTAAATAATTCAATTTTTCTTTTCCTTCTACCTACAGATAATTTGGCTAGAAATGTACACTGTCTCCTAGGCATATCTCATAATGTATTCAGAATTATAATAGAAAAAGAATTACTAACACTGTCAGCTCAAGAACTGGGAGAAAAAGAAAGAAGCAAGGGAGATGATAGTGGGAAGAAAGGGAGTGAAAAAAGACAAATGCTGTCTTGAAATGTTTGCTTCTCAGTTTCCAAGGTCAAAAATGTCAACACAGGCCACAGAAAATTACCTGCTTAAAAGAAACTGCCCTTTAAATTTTTTAATGGTTTAAAGACACAAATTGCTTTTAAAGAAATATAATTCATACATATAAATAAAGTGAATATTTTTTCTTTATATAGATACAAGATGGTGTTACATACAAATATGTTCATTGGGAAAAAAAATCTCTACTCAGAAGTTGTCCAGGTGAAGTTATGTGTGAACTTGTAGGTATGTGCAAATGTTTTAAGAGAATAATACAACAACACCTGAACACATGACAGTATTTTTCTGAAGTGAAAGAGAAAAAGATTGTGGTGTTAGAGTATAAAAATCATAATTAAGAGCTACACCAGTTGTCCGAAGGCTGTAAAAAAATGTGCTCTCATCTATTGCAGGCATTTGTTCTCATTATTTTAGGTTGATTTTTGAAAGTGTTTAATGGGAAAGTATTGAAACATGCAACATAATAAATTAAAGTTCACACACCCCATGATGTACTGAGACTCTGTGGCTGCCTATTAGTGTTATTTTTAAAATTAAATGCATGAATTTCAAAGGGAACGGTTTGAATATATGTATCTGCTTCACTCTAAATCCTAAATTCTGTCCCAAATAATTCACCTTTCTCCAGTTCTCCTTCACATGCACTCCAGTGAAAAATGAATTGTACCTGTCAGCAGGCCCTCCAGGTCTAACACATGTTATTACAACAGGACGAGATTTATTTCTGTCATCATGTGCTCCACCTAGAAAGGGGAAAGTGAGAGAAAGCACACCTTCATTTTATGCTTTTTATGAAAGCTCATTTCCAAAAGGCAAGCCTAAATCTTGCGGCATACACATTTATAGATGTGCTAAAAAGATCAAAAAATTGCCAATCCATTAATATGAACCTCCACTCAATTTATCTTAAATAAAGCTGACCTACTGTATGGTATTGATGATAAAATATTTCTATAGAGTAACTCTTAATACTTGTATATTATTTTCTTAGAACCTCTACTCTGCAAATCTGATAGCGTGAAAATATACTGTTCTGCAATGTTTGCTGTACAAAGAAAAAAATATCTGTACTTCATGTATACTCAGAATAATGAGTGGCCATTGCATAAGGAATTTACACATTAAATAAAGAGTTTTCCCTGAAGAAACTAATAATTCATCATTGGGGTATATTACTTAACAGGTGCACGTTTTCTTCCATTCTCTAAGTCAGTGATACTACTTTTGTTGTACAGTTCAGATCATCAGCATGATTAATCAGATTTCACACCCAATTTATATAAATACTATATGTGAATCTTTTTTAAGAACTACAATCTTCCTGTGGATTTCAGTGGTAGCAGAATCTGGTCTTAAATGAAATGAAGTTTGTCATGTTCTTGATATAGTTGATTAATTACTGTTTCATAATAAAAAATTAGAGCAGTTCATAAAAGCAGTACATGAATGTATGGAAAATGTAATACATATATAACAGGGATTTTTACAAATTGTAAATCATAAGTCTTGAAATGATTTCTTAGTGCCATAAAAACTTATCACTTTTTTTCTGATTTAGAAAATATAGGCAATTCAAATTTAGTAACTCACCTCTTATTACAAATCCAAAAGTGTTCCCCTCTTTATGTAAAGTAACTTCCACAGTTCTAAAGATGAGACCTGATCCTTGAACAGCTAAAAGAAAAAAAATAAAGACTCCAAAACTTTATTATTATTATTTTTCTAATTATGCACACAGATTTGCACCTTTCCTAATTTAAGATAGCTATTGTGTTTCCAATCATACAATTGAAAAAACTACAGAACAGTCAGATTAAAGACCTGTAGTTAAATACAACTCATCCTCTTTTTGAGAGAATTTTTGGCTGGATATTTCGCAGATTGCCAATGATTTGGAAAAAGAGCCATAGATGCATATAACTGATGAGGAATTTAAGCCCTACTGTTTAAATTGTGGCATAATTTTGTTTTTCTTATAGTTACAAAAGAGAGCTAGAAAATACCAGATTTACAGTGAGATGTAAAAATGACAAATTAAATTCTTAAAGCCACCTATGAAGTTGGTTGTTCAGCCATGAAAACATTTGTTTGCATTGTCAAGACAGTCAAATCGAGATTTTTAGTGTACACCTCTAATCTCAGATTACTAGACTAAGATGAAAAAAGTATTTTGTATTGTAGGGATTTGTTATTTTTTCCCTTTTTCAAAATGTAACACACTCCCTCATCCCTGGTTAATCAGTAAAAAAATTAGTATTTTCTCTGTCGGCACTAGAGGAGGGGTGCACAGCTGGGTTAGGAGGTGAGAAGTCTAATGCACAGACCAACACATTTGGGGGTGATAATCCACTTTACAGAATTTGAAACTACTGCTGTTAAGAGACCAGAGGCCAGTTTACTATTAGTTTTTACAGGAAACTTCGGCAGAGTGTAAGAACTCCCCTTTCCAAAGAGAAAAGGACACTGGGCAAAATCACACACACGCACACCTCCCAGCTCCCAGTAAGATATGGCAAACACAATGCACATAAAGATTAAAAAACCCAACCTCTATAAAATAAATGTTCTGTGAGCAGCAGAACTAATGAAAACATGTCTTTTAATGCTCCTGCCTGCAATCATCAGAGTCTCCCAGCCCCTGTTAGGATACCCTGAGGGCGCAATGGACACCACAAGCTACACAGCTGGGGAGGCATCTGCTGCCAGCCAGGAAAGGTCCCAGGAAGAAGTGGTGACCCCTCAGTGCTGAATGTCCCTCTCTCTGAGGACTCCCCTGCTCAGGGTCTCACTCAAGTGTCTATTTCCATGAAACATACTGTAACGTGGGGTTTTTTAAAGTCTTTTGATCCCTATTAAAAAAGTTACTGCAGGGAACCAGAAGAACCCCCCAGTCAAATCACATAAATCTCATTTCCTTAGGAAAAGAGGTGAAAGATGGCCCTCCAAAGCACTGCTCGGTATTGCAGTAATTCCAGCTACAGCTTGAAGATCAGGACCGTGTTACTGAAGTCCATGCGGTTGTTTCCTTTACAGCTAGAAATGTTTTACTGACCAAAAAGGACTGAATTATGGGAGAAGACGACAACTCTTGCCTTCATTCCTATCAAAAGAAAGTGGCCCTTCATGTAGCTCAAGATGAATCCATGCTTCCTAATCTGCTTGGAGTGGCCTGTAACCTCCACTGGGGACAGATGAATCCTGTATGTAGTTCAGCAGTGAGGAACAACAGCACAGTGTCCTTCCACTTGGGCACCAACCATTCAGGTGCTGTCTTTCCACCCCAGCCTCAGCCTGGGAGGGAAAAGAAGTCCTTAGCCTTTAGCCACAACAAAAGGCAGATCTGAGGCAGGCATGGCTCATGTTCCAGTTTAATAC
Organism: Athene cunicularia; assembly: GCF_003259725.1. Lineage (NCBI taxonomy): Eukaryota > Metazoa > Chordata > Aves > Strigiformes > Strigidae > Athene > Athene cunicularia. Next base: position 45,121,182 of record NW_020799092.1, on the reverse strand, counting down.
ATTGAAGTGGCTCATGCTGTCAATAGCATCTGGATGCTCCTGCTCTGAACACTGCCAGACAAGGAAGAAAGCACAAGGGAGAGTGGGATTACTAGTGCTCAACCAGATTTAATCCATCATTATTAAAGTACTGACATTTTCCCACTCTGAAACCATGATAGTCTTTTCTCTGAGAGGATAGCCATGAGAACAACACTAGAATTTCATTATGGGTCATGGAAGGAGTATCAGGACTTCACCATGTGACCAACTGGAAAACTTCTGCATATAATGAAGGCACTGTGTCTAGCCTGTTCACTAGAAATTAACGGCAACAACTAGGCTGCTAACTATCTCCAACTTCATTAGCTATGCTATGTATGAAGGGGTCAAATTCATACATTACTTCAAGTAACCATTGCTACTGTAATTTAGCATGTCAGAATCCTGTTTCAGTGGACGGTAGTGGCACTTACGCCAAAAGTGGGTGAAACAGAAGGAAGCCCACTTGAGTAAGTAGAAAACAATGCTCATAAAACAACTACATCTCCAGCAAAATAATTCTGAACTCAGCTGACTTCCTCAACTCAAATATTGTGTTTTTGAACATGAAATCCCTTTCCCACAAGTGAACACTAATCAACAGAGAACATTTAAAACATATTAAGGTGGTTGTTAGGAGTTCATAAAAGCAACCAAATATGCAATTAGACTAACTCTCCAGCTGCTAGAAAGCAGTGGGGAGTTCATCCTCTTCTGAGCACCAAAGACAGTGATGGATTATTTGGCTTCTATTGTGATGAAAGTCTTCCCAGCTGGGTCCACAGCTTTTTCAGGCCAAACACCAGCAAACCCTATCTTCTCCCCTCCAGTAAGCGGCATGAAGGAGCACACACTTTTTTTAAGGTGTGGCTGGTGCAAGCCCCTTGGTGCCAGGCAGCCACCTGCCACTCACTCCTTGACTTTAGGTCCCAGGTTTCCAACTCATTGTTACTCTAGCTTTCACTTCATACCCAATAGCCTCAATTCCCACTGATTTCCTCCTACGGACACAGCATCACAGACATAAGCACAAAAAGAAAGAGCAAAGAAGAGGCGAGGAAAATGTTCAGTAGCACTCTGTGACTTCAGTGTCAGCATAAACTTGTATTTTGAAGCCCTGCTCAGTGAGAAGCCCTTGTTCCAGTCACACAATTCTTATAGGTTTATATATCCCTACAGTCTATCCCACTGGGTCTTTTGCTCTAGAAATGAGATGTTGCCTAAAAGTAATGTCAGCAAAGACTGGAAAAGTCCCAAAGTATGTTGTTTATCTGTGAGAGCAGGAGGGTGCTGCAAGTGAAGAGAAGAAAGGAAAAGGCAGAGGCAGAACTAGCAGATATTTACTGGTCTCATCTCAGAAGATCGTACTATAACAAGAAGGATTCTCTTGCCCTGGAATCTATTTAATCTAATTCCCAGTATTCAAAACAGTAAACAAATAAACAAATAGTAGAGGTTGACAACTCTGCTCTGCCCTTGGCTGGATCTATGCTCCTAAAACAGCTGAGCATCTCTGAGAGAATTCCCCTGTACAGCCAGTTCTTTCATACTGCTTCCATGCTCTGCGATAAAGCAGTGGAAAAAAATGTAAGAAAACATCCACTATCAAAAATTAAGATCACAAACCATGCTTATCTCACTGCTGGCAATGTCTGCTATTCTGCATAGGTTTCAGTTTGCTCTGCTATTACTTACAGACTGGAGGCAGCTCATACTCCACTTCTAAAACAACCCTCTCGCCAACATTCTTGAGCAGGCTGATGATCTCATCATGGCGAAATTTGGTCAAGTTGATTCCATTCACAGATTTGATGTAGTCGCCTACATCCAGCTGGTCACTCCTAGGATAAAGTACATATTCCTTTTGTTAAGAACAGATCTAACTAACTAAATCCTTTAAATTACTCTATAGTGATGGTAAGAAATATTTTTCCATTCATCTAGATTAAAGCAAGGTGATCTTTCAAACAAGAAGTGGCATTTTAAGATCTTAATCTAGTCTAGCTTGTTAAATATTAAAATAATACTTTTGCATTATTAACTTCTGATGTACAAAACCAGCAGTACAATAAAGGAGTTGGATGATTTGACTGGTTAGGGTATAGGATCTGGGAAATCATCTTCTTTGCGTCCCTATCTTTCTCTCTCTCTTTGGGAAGCATCCAAAACTATTTTTTTGGACAATAGCTGCCTTCATAGCTAACATCACAGCTATAGGAGAAGGGCCACTGCCCAAAAGCATATGTTCTATTCAGTTACTTCAAATGATTTAGTTTAACCCTTATCTTTTGACTTGTTTCATTCATGAATATCAGTATTTTTGTTTCCACTGTAGTAGTAAGCAAGGTAGCTATGACTTTAGACTCTTTTAAATCTTAAAACCAGCTGAAAAACAGTTTTTAAAAAAAAACGAATTATGGTAGTACTATGTTTTTTCCATATTTTTTTTCCATATTTTTTTTCCATCGGTATTTTGTGCTTTTCCTCTCAAGTTTTTGTTCAAGGACAAAAAAATAGAGAAATAAGATGTATAGAATTTAGAAGAAACTTAAGTCTTATGATGACTTTCAAATATCTCACTGGTATTTTTAGTTTTTGTCAAAGTAGCCTTGAGGGAAGAGGAGGACCAGCTGTTGCTGTTTCTCTCCGAGCTTCTCTGGTCTGATAGGCTACCATTATAGATGCATCCAGTTACATATTTGTTAGTGACCTTTCTGATGTGGTATGTATTTCTGAAGCAATCACATCTTATAATGCATTTTGTGGCTTGAGATGTGGTTACCTAGCAGCGATTCCTCCTTGACGAAGGTTAGATACTCTTGGTTTCCCATCCTTGTCGATTCCACCCGATACTGTAAGCCCTAGGGTGGTGCCTTCTTTTTTCATTAATTCAACTATTGTTGAGCCCTTGAATTCCTCTGTTGAAAGAAAATTATTAGCATTATTAAAATTTAAGTGATAACACAGATGTTGCCTTTCTAAAATGTCAACTACTTCCCAAGAAAATAATTGTGTATGTTAATAAGAAATAACGTCTACATCTGGAGAGTCTCTGTGTTACAGTTCACAAGTTCTGTCTGCAAGATTCTGCATACAGATAAGAGATGTATGTTCTGTAAAAGGTTATCAAAAACGACACCAATGTGCTAATATACTATTCAGAACCAATAAATACAAAGTCCAGCAACATGTACAATTAAAGGTAGTTTTTCCACATTTTAATAAAGCTCTTTTCTCATTTTCTGCTCTTTCCCTCTGAACCCTGCGTTTTATAAAGACCTTTCCACTGACTGACTATATAGAAAAGACACAAAGATATAATTGTACTAGAAAATTTTAGATCCAGACTCAATTTGAGGCCACTAGTAGATGTCAGTGTTAATCAAACCAATTGAACAAAACAAAAAGCCAGATGGAGATTGAATGTACCAGACCTTATCAGCTTTATTCCTTATTCTCACACAAATAGATCTCCACTGTAACTCTGTGAAATCTCTGCCAAATGGGTATAAAGTAAATGAAGGGTTTAGTTATAGCTGCATATATAAAATTTTCCTTACATGATGACTAGGACACCCTCTCCTGCAGTTTGCCCATTTAGCATTCTTGGAAAATGCCAAGTTAATCTCACAGACCTCAACAAATGCAGGTTCACCTGCAACAGAAAGCCTCGAGGTCTCAAAAAGAGATGTTCTTATTGCACGTGGCTGGACAAGGCAACCTACATATGTACAGTTCCATCAGGGCTGCAAGTCTTTAGAAAGCCACGAGGCAGTCATACCTCATGTCCAGTGTTTCCAGTCAAAGAAGATCTATTAAAACTACCAGCTGTCGAGATATTCTGGAAAAATGCATGAAGTCCTAAAGATCCACCCAGAAAATGATGACATCCTGGAAAGATAATCCATTTCTCTGGTTATTTCTATATGACTGAGTAGATGACCTAACACATCTTGACTTCAGGATGAAGAACAACTGCCCGGATTAGAACTGCCAAACTGAGCAATACAGAGGTAATGGTGACAGGCAGAGCCCCCAGCCCTGGTGGAGTATCCTGTAAACCTTGGTAATATTTCTCATAGGGTTAACTGCTGAACCTTTTGCAGACATAGCATCATCCTATGTAATGTTCCTGCTCCTTTATAAAGTAGCTGACAGGATCTTTTTTCCATTCTGGCTGACAATGACCTCACTTCAGTTATTCACATTTTTACTATTATACAGCATGACTTAAGTGCTTGGGCAAGAGTTCTCTTATGATTATAACGCTTCTACTAAAACAAAATTCTGCAGTGTATTTGCTCAGCACCATGGATTGTTGAAATAAGTATTTAAAAAGTGGAAGATGTATTTGCAAAAGGTAAGATTACAAGAGACTGTGGAGCTGTTCAAAATGTGTCTCTATGCAGTCAGCAGCAGACAGTAGCAAAGCTACCTAGTATGTTCTCCAACCTGACTGACACCAAACCAACATTTGACATAATTTAGAAGCTACTGAGCTTCCACAATATTTGCTCACATCTGGCCTTTTTGACAGTTCAGAAAGAACAGATGTGATTACCTGCATCTGAACATGTAGACATGTTGCATAGCTGTAGGAGACGCTATGGACCAAAATGTTGCTTTCATTTTTATAAAAACCTGTAAGTATTCATAATGATTACAAGAGTTAGACATAGTACTGCAACCAAAAATACTGTACATTTGCACCCACAATGCAACATCAGGTGTTTGGCCAGTGTGTCAGTCACACTTGTTTATTCAGGGTTTACTTGATTGTGAGATACAGAGTCAAAAGGAAAATTACTCTCTCTCCCATGTCCCAGACTGAAGCCGTCCTTTGTACTTCTCAGTAGTACAGTCTGGTTCTCAGGATCATCTAAGATTTTTTTTAACAAATACTTTGTCAGAACATGTATACAGGACATCAACACTACACTGCATACGCCTAATCTTTTGCCATAATACTGACATGTGTTTTCATCTTCTATATCGGTTTTGAGTTTGCAATCCAATGCTGGGAAATATTCTGCTGCCTGAAGTGATACAGGGAACAGATGATCCATGCGGTGTTTTAAGCCAGCTAACAATGATACAGTTCCCTGCAACTAATGGCATGGAAAGTAATGACCAAGTTTGTTCCGTCTCACTATCTATTCTGACAAGTTTCTGTATACCTCTGCCAACAGAACAGGGACCTGTAAACACCCTTCCTTGGTAGGCAGGAGGGGAAAATACATTGACGCTATAAGGGAGTGGTGGTGTGGAATGCTCATTGCTGACAGATAAGGTTATCTAGGAGTATGCAACGGTTTCATCAGGTTTGCCCTCTGAGAGATTTTGTAGCTTTTCTTATACATAATCATAACAGGAAGAAATTCATCTGCCTAAGTTGGTTTTGCTTATAAAAGACTGTTATCCCTGGATGTGCTCTGAACCAGGTCCATCTGATACCCAGTCTCTCTGTTTTACATCTTTGCGTTCTTAAATCGCACAGTTACCTTTCTTATAATGCTATATAGTTAATGTTTACTCATCTGCATTGCTTCAACCTTATCATTACAGACTAATCCCACTGGAGTTTTGGGAATCCCCAATATCGGAACAACCCTGGGACTCCATTTCCAATACAACAAGCAACTGCATCTGTACATTCTGTTTCCTAACTAATGCAAGGTCAGTCTCTATTTACTAGTTAACACAAAGCTATGCTACTCTTTTTGGGTTAAAAATCAAAACTACTCCATGTATCACCTCACTCATAATTCATTACTTATGCCAACCAGCAAACTCCTAATTAGTTATAAGTCTCCGGGGTTGGTTCTTTCCTACATGTACTCCCACATTGCTAATAACATTAGCATAGCCAGCATCAGAAGAGAAGGCAAGTTATTTCCAGATCTCTTATAATTTATGACTAAACCAGGAATTGAATTTACAAGTCTTTTGCTTAGTGGTAAACTGAATATAGAACATGAGTTTAAGAAATGACTTCTTACTCCATAACAGTTTATGAAGTATCAAATACCAGAACAACACCCCTGCAGAACAGCTCCATGATATGAACCAAATGAATTATTCTAAAATGAAACTGCAGAGAAAAGATGGTTCCAAGTCTATAAAAAGTCCAAATCAATACCATTTTACACTTCAGTTGAAGAAATGCACTTGAGAACTTCTTTCTCTCCCACCATTAACAACTCCAGCAGCATGCAGCAAAATGCAGCTCACACTGGGCTCTGCCTCCCTTTGGCCTGGGGAGGGTTTAGGTTATGCCCCAGGACTTCCATCGCATCCTTCAGCCTCAGGGGTGATCCTGGGCACACATCTGTCTATCTGTCCAGTCATCCTACGGATTTTCTGGCATCCACCTACCTACAGTAATGGGGCTCGGGAATCCTGCTGAATACTGGAGATGGGCTCAGCAAGGGGAGTGCAGACATGCATACTTGTACACACACACATACTTGTACACACATGCAAACATAAGATGGAAAAGAAAGGTTCTGCTCCAAAGAGCTTCCTTTAAATCTCCAGTCCTGTAAGGTGGAGCACACACAGCAGCTGAACTCTAAAGAAAACTTTAAACTGCTGCTGCTTTCTTTATTTCTGGTCTGGATGCTTCTCTTAGGTTTGCTATTGCAACACTGTAAACTGTGTGTTCCCAACTTGCAGCAGGGTCAGTCGGTGTAACAAGACTATGATCTGTCCAGTAGCCTAGAAGACTACAGGGATATTCAACATAGCACAAGAAAATTTCAAAGATAAACTGGTGCTCAAATACAAGACTGTGTAAATCTTATTGTAAGATGATGAGTAAATGGAACAACTTGCAGTTAAGTAAAATCCAAGAAACACCATGTAAAATTAATTTTTACTCAAGAAAAATAGTATCATGATAAAGCTTCTAGAATTTTATACATGATCAGACTTTTTGTAGTTTCCTACCTTTTGATGCATCTAAATAATATGTTGTAAAGAATAAAAAGCATGGAAAATAAATTGACTCATGAGATTTATGAACTTAGAATATATCACTTCTTCAAAAAGAAAACAAAATGCTAGACTTCATAAGAGATTTTTTTTTTTTTTTCCCACAGAACAGCATTTGAAAGCTGGGAGAACTCAATTTTCCACATTCCTACAATTTTATATCTTAATTTATATATTAAAGTAGCATGGAAAAATATTTGCCTTCATAAAGATATTGAGTGTCTTTTCTGCCCCTTCTGTGAAAATTTCATTTTAAAATCCAAGAAAATGCCTAAAATCTACACAATCAGATTAAGTGCTCATATCCTCCACCTAAGTGACTGAGTTTGTTCAGTGCAGCCGGGACAGGGCATAAGTGAAACTTAACCTAAAATACTTGCTGTTATTGATCGTTTCCTACCAAAAGACATACATAATCAATAAGTAAGTAATTGGTAAGTCTGTTGAAAATACAGTCAATGCTGTTCTTGTATGGATTTTCCCTGTATGTCAGCAGAAATTCTGCAGAGGAAACATTCTGCTTTACATTCCAGTAGGCATCTCATGGCTTAGTAAGAAATCACATAAAGTCAATTCTTAAGAAACAGATAGCAGTTTGTTATACTGGGGACATCGCATCTACTCAACGTTTCAAATCTTGTGAGTAGGTGTATTTCTCTGAGTATGACAAGAGAGGTAGATGAACATACAATTCCTTGTTGTCCTTTTCATGACTGGCTGTAACTAACTCCTAAAACACCTAATTTTTTATTAAAAATAAGCAAACATAACCACATTGCTGAAAAGAATCTGCAAACGTGAAGCTGACCTTAACCCACTCTGCACTGTCTCCTCCAGCCTGTGGAGTGACAATCCTCAAACCAATCCTAGTTCAGAACCCAGCAACCCGCAGCAGAAGATGCACTGGTATAAGGTCATCAGAGCACATCTATGAGGCACAACATACCGCAGTTACCAACAGGACCATAAATTTAAAACACTGCCAATGCAGGCTGCCTTGGGTCAGCGGCTGGGCTAACATGACTGATAGCTTGGATAAACGCTGTAAAGGTGAAATGTTGTACCATTTTCAGTGAAAGCAACGGAGAGAGGTAAGGTCCAGGCACTTGCAAAAACCAGCTGTTTTGGTTGTATACAGGGCTTTAGACAATCCTTTATATATATATATATATATATATATATATATAGATAGATATATAGATATATATTTATTTATTTTCCCCCAGCTATAAGAACACCTACAAGATTACTTTGTCACTCCAGAAATATTATCTAAAAAACAAATGCCTTCCACTAGTGTTTAGGAACTGGAAAAACTCTGGCTGTTGCCTGGCCTAGGCATGACATAGAAAAGCAAATAATGATATTTTATGATCAACTCCAGGCCGTGATATACAGGATGTAATCATATAACACACTGAAAACATCAGGCCTGCAGGACAGGGCAGCACAGCTCTCACAATCTGGGCTTGCTGGTTTCCTGCCTAAAAAGAGCTTAGTTCTTGTGCGATTTGGTTTTGGGTATGTTTATCATATTCTAAGTCAAAGAAACAGATATCTTGGCAGCCAACTCTCTCTAAATCAAAACTGAGGCATACAACAGGGGTGGTCTTCAATTTAGCATCAAACATAAGTAGTCCATTTGAAACTCTGTTTATAACTGTAAGATTAGAAATGAATACAAATATCCCAAATATGAAATCAAATAACCACCAACTGAAAGCCAGTTAACAGACAAAACCTGCCTCTTCATTCTTAATGACAAGAACCTCATCAATTTCTTTCCAGAAGAGCACTGGAATAAACACCTGATATATGACACAGATATTGACTCACATCACAGTAACTTCAGTAATTGCATTTCAGGAGTGAACTGTTTTGCAAGACTGTACGAGTAAGACCCTTTTTACAAAAACAACTGTTCTTTATGAGTGAAAAACCTGCAATCACCTGTTGGAGAACTGCATTTAATTTTTTACAGTGACCAGAGTTAAACCATTATTACCTTCCAAAGGCTTAACATTTCCACCCCACAGCCTACAGCGCAGTTATAGCAAACTGTCCCAGCACTTCTCCAGTAGCAGGACAGCCATGGCACACGCTCAAGATTCAATATCCTGAGTGTGTCTGAGTCCACTCACCACAGACAGGAGTGGTAGAAAACGTTTGCCAGAAAATGGAAAAATGGTATGGTACGGTGTAAAATCAGTTCTCACAGAGAAGCAGCTCTGTACAGCAATGATAAGAATGATCTCTGTACGGCAGACTTACAAGGGATAGTGTCATATGAGGATGCAAAAGAGGCTACTTTGAACTTAGAGGGAAAAGTGGTCCACAGAAGCAGTTGTGTAAGAAGCAGAGAGGTTTCTCCAGGCTAACTGCAGCACATACACAGACTAAGAAGGGAGCTGGGTGGCCATATGGCTAGAAGCTTTGCCAAACAAGAGAAGTGCTGGTGAAGGAACAACAGGCTTCTCGATCCTCTGAATAGTCCTGCTTGCAGAAATTCCGTAATGAAATAAGTTTTTTTTAGTTTGCTTTTGTTCACAACTGGGTTGCACAATATTGCCAGGAAACAACAAATCAAGAATACATGTCAATACTCTCAAACATTCTAAGTGCTAGCGGCCTAAAATTATTCATGATGTTACTTTGACAGATACCATGCATTCAGAGATGAACTTCAGTTATCTCTATACAGATGATGTAATTTGAATCTTCTAAGAGCTGTTGCTCCTAGGAATTTTTGGAGGAACTCTTCTCTTTGTAGTTTGCTTTTCACCCTACAGCAAGTACTGAAAATACCAGGCTACACACAGTCAGAACAACAAGCCCTTCCCTCTCTACATTTTCTTGAGTTGGCTGGTGACAAGGCTTATGGGGGAATAACATGAAGACATGCGAAAACAATTTTTTTTTTTTCATTCCACCTGGTTTTGGACTGTTTGGGAGAGCCCAATGGTGGGGAAGGGCAAAATCACAGCCACTGAGAAAATGTTTAAAACTGCCATGACATTTGGAAGGGTCTTCATTTTTAAGGTATCTTTCTGTAATTTTTACCTCATATACTTCCTGTTTTCTTAATTTGTGCAGATGTCCATAAAGGTGGAACATAATACAATGCAGAACATCTGCACAGAAGGAAAGTGTAAACATAAAAGTCCTATAATCCCCTATTATAGGTAAAGAATCAAATTACAACTTGAACTCTTACAAGCATATTGAAGAACAACCAATATATTTAAATTAAAATGGATTTTTAAAGATATATTTCAAGCTTAAGTGTCAAAATAATAGAATTAGTACTTGTAATCCCTGAGCAAATCTTGGCAGAGAAATTCAATTAGAGGAAAAATTATTAAGAAAATTATAAAATATTAAAACATCTGGCTTCAGCAAATATGAATACTTTAGTATATTACTGTAAGAAGATGTAGATTTAGTGGAATCACCACCAATTTTTTTTTTTTTCATTATTAATGACAAAAAAAGATCTTCTGATTCCTGTCATGCCATTTTGCAGTGGGGTTGGAATAAATATGCAGTGTCAACTATAAACTTGCTCAATGATGTCATTCAGTTAAAGCACATTTATTCCTTGAGCTAGCTGTGAAGTTCTAGTGTTTTCAATGATGGCTTTCTTTGGGGGAGTATCTACACTATCTGTTGATCACTACCTGCATGCGTGAAGATTTGCAATGACCAACTTCCTTACCTTCAGAAAAGGACCCGTTCCACCTTGAAACACTTGCTAGCTTTCAGTAAATTCAAGCATTTTTCTGCTCCCATATTATCTGTGGGGGCAAATTCCTGAACATATGTGGGGCCCAAAGCAGCTCACTAAATTGTCGCGGTGGAGCTTTCTGAAGCAAGGACATTGGACAGTAAGGCAAAACAAGCACAGTGATGAATGACTCAATGGCCTCAACCTTCACAATCTCTTAAACAGACAGTACAGGGCTTTCCAGAACTCAAAACTCTTTACATCCACACAATGTCTTTTATTTCTTAGGTGGGGAATGGGTAGTAGAAGGTACTTTTGAGCTGAAGCTTACACCCACAGTTATCTCTAATTTGTATCTCCCTCTTGAAACATGTGTTTCCTTTTGAAAATTCTGCTTCAGGCAATAAGCAAACCAAGTCTTAAACTTGGATTGTGCATCAGCAGTGCTAGCTGCCCTAAACACTATTGATGAGGAAAGGACAGAGCTACACATTAGTCTTCTCCACATTTCTGCCTGAACTGGATGATGGACTCAGTAACGCTCCTGCCTTGCTAGTGGAAATCCTGGTGTGCAGAACAGCACAGAGCTTTGACACTGATGTGGTATTTTGATTTATAAAACTTCTTCCCATAACTGTGACTGATTCACTTCCAACTTCCTCCTCATTTCCTTTATTAAGAAATTAGCATGAAGAGAACTCTTGCTAATTAGCGTTTATTTGTACTGAGGTGACACTATTCACAAAAGCACCGCCTGACTGATCCAGTTTCTCTGCTTTCTAACGTTACCAAAATGGATCGGGCAGGATTGATTACAGGATTGATTGCATTTGTGCATTTCAAGGCAGGAAGGAACCACTGAGAACAATTCTCTCTCTGATCGCCAGAGTGACATAAGCAGAGAAATGTGATATAGTGATATCTGCAGCTACAGATTACCTTTTAGAAAGATATCCAATGTGGCCTTGAAAGCATTATGTGATGGAAAATCTGCCATATGCACAGCTAATTTCTATCTGAATTGGGAGTAGACAAGTCTTCAATCCCAAAATCTCATTATACTACCACCTTTACACCCAGGCTATCCCTGCAGATAGAGAACTGTAACCTCTGATCAAATCACCTCTTAATCTTCTGTCCATTTTAGATTAAGAACTGCCTGAATTGCTTAGGTGTTTGCCATTTAAGATATATTTTGCAGCTCCTTCCAGTGTTTCAACATCCTGTGGCTACCAGGTAAGATTTAGCAACAGTGCCATTAGATGACATTTCTCCAACTGAGCTGTAATTTATTTTTACTAAACATATTTTGAGTTGCCTGTCATGGTCTACAGTTGCTACATAATTTAACATTTTAGCTAATACAAACCCCAGTTTTCCTTTTCAAGATGTGGAGCCAACATCACTAGTATCATGGCAAAATTGAAGCAGTAAGGATCTGGAAAGAATACAGTAATGGTGTCACTCCTTTTTAGATAAACTGTTATGCAGGCATTCAGATAATGGATGGTAAATTTTCAAATATATATTATGACGACTGAAATTTGGAGGAATGAGCCAGTAAAACTTTTCCTAGTACTTGTATTAAGGAGCAAATATTTAAGTTCATGTACCTCTTTGTAGAACATAAGAAGCTGAATGATGTACACACACCCCTATCTTTCTACTTGGTAGTACTGAGGGAGATTCGGCCTGACAAAAGGCTTTATCTAAGTCTCTGTGTGGAAGATGAGACAATCCTTGGAAAAATGAGAACTAAATGAAAATAATGGAAAATGAGAGTGATTACTCCATACAGATTTTACCTTTTGTCCTTTGTGCTCAGTTATCACTGATGCCTTTATGGTTTGCTTACTCTATCTTTGCAGAAAACCACAATCCAGAAATGCCCACTTCTGAGAAATGGTTGTTCAAAAATAAGCTGAAAGAATGCATAACTATGAATGTTTTAAAAAGCGATCTGATAATGACTAATTCTTTTGCTATACTTCAGTCTGATATAAAACTAAAGTTTCAAGGATGACTTAAGAGGTGAATTTAATATGCAACACCACCTGATAAATAGGACGCACTGGATTTTTTTCTCAGGTGTTTATAATAAAAAAAATGCCTGTGACAATAGGACCATTAACTTAATATTCAGAATGAAGAAAAAATGTAGTTAAAGCCAAAGGAAAAGCTGGGTTAAAGAACTACAAAATAAGCAACTGGCTTATATTAAAAGTTTCCAAATCACAGGAATAGTGATGATTTTAGATATCAATAAGCATTTAAAATCCACAAGGATTTACTGTTTCTGCAAAAGAAGTCTGCCAACAGAAAAAAAAAAAAAAAGAAGAAGAATTCAAGCATTTCTTGGCTGCTAACCTGCACTCTGTAACTCTCTAATCAATCTCTGTACTTATTCCCTAAGGTTTAATGTATGCATAATGAACTAATGGCAAAGAGGAATGAAGACAGATGCATTCATTTGCATGAGCTAACTTATTAGACAGTCAAGCTTGCTGAACAAATCACTGCAGTGAAACAGTAAAATGCACAGCTGCAAGAATGTACCTATATGATACGATTTCTTTTCTCATCTAAATTTCCAGCATATGCCACACCATTAGCAGAAACTGAAATGGCATCATATTAGCACCTAGTAATATTGCACCTACTAGCCTGTGAGACAATAGGAACATCTTACATCTTCAGGTCACTTCAAGAAGCTCTATGCAGGTCTCAGCAAAAATCTGAATGTGACATCAATGTAAGAGGCTTGCATTATCCCAGAGCAGTCTCATTATTGTATACTGCAGGAAAAAAAAAAACTTTCCTCTGTCAAACTCCATAATGTGATGCATGTTTCACAGGAAAGTTTTTTAGGCTTTTCTTTCAACATTTCCTCTTATTCTCCAGAAACTTCAGGTGAAAAGGAACAAAGATGATTACACCTACCTGCCTCTCCAAAAATATTAAGACATGCTAGCTATATATTCTGGCTCATGTCTGCTTCAGCCACACATCTTGTTCATTGTGTCTATTGCAAAGGCTTTCTCTCCCTTCAGTGGCCATGAGGTTAAGACAAAGACAGGTAAGTGTCTCTATGAATTGAAGAAATAGCTAAAACCTTCAAATAGACTGAAACAGATATAGATTCAGCTAAACAGTACTACCTGACATCTGCCAATTTCACACAAAATGCAATGCACAGAATCTCAACAAGGATGCAAACAGGGGAAGCTGCTAACACAACTCACAGCATGCTTGTTGAAAATACTTATTTTAAAGTAAGATTGTTTGTGAAAAAGAGCTGGCACTGTAATGAAGGTTGTTCTTAGGAAGAAACTGCCTGCTTATGAGCACTCGTTCAGGTTGTTGACTCCATGCAAACAACCCACAAGATGGGACTGTCCCTGTTTCTCTCCTCCTCTGTTAAACGATATATATGGCCATTTTTTTAAAAGCAAGTATTTAAATTCTCAATAATTTTAAGCTTACAAAATCACCTAAGGAACCTACCAGGCCGTTCTCCATACACAGGCCCTGGCAGATACTCTATTATCATTTATAGTACAATTTACTAACCAGAACTAGAGGGAAAACTATGAGAAAATTTTATTTTTACATTTGATATGCTTCCAGTTTGGTATAAAACTTCTGAGAGTTACACAAACAGATGCATTCTGAAACTTTTTTCTTCTCCAGCTATACCAACATGTGGTGTTTTTTAAATGAAATAAACTTCTGCTCCCTGTGACCTGTATCATTTTGTTTCACTGCTGCTTACACCAGGCTGCTCTCAGCTGTATGCCCTGTGCTCAGAAGCCTGGAATGGCTGGGGACCCCATGCCAGAGTAGTTCAGTTATCCTTCATCATTTGAATTATAAACTACCCCAGGTTTAATAAATCAATGCTTTTCAGCTGGTCTGCATCACTGGGAAATTTCCATCTAGATCAGGCACTGAGCATCTGAAATTGCCATTCATTCCACCTGAAAAGATTAGTGCTCAAATCTTTTTCTTTGTATTACTATAGTATTAAAAACTGTGATAGGGTTACTCACGTGACTAAAGCAATCACAATGGCATAAATCATACATTACTTGTCTGTCCCAAGTAGAGTATCAAATGTGTCAACCTAAATTAGTTGGATTTCTTAACTCCCAGATTCAGCCTCTTTAATGCAAAAAAGCACCATCATTTAGATTTATGAAATACAAAAAACTAATTCCTCCCCTTTGTTTTTCTATGTCAGATTAACACTTTGACAGTAACAGCAGACTATTCCTTTTAACTCATTAGCTCCTGGTAAATAAACCAACCAGAGATCTAATTACAGACTCAAAATTTTACAGCTATAACTTCTGAAATCTTTGAAGCTGTCACCCCAGTCCTTAATTTGTACTGTATCAGATAGTCAGATTTAACAGTTTGTTTTTTTTCCTAATTTACAGCCTGTCCCATAGTCTGGGCATACATATAAAGGACACCGTATGTCAAACATGCTGATGTGTTTAGCGTTTCTGCCATTATCATAACATCACTTAACTTAGCACTGCTAATGGAAGCATATCATACCAGTTTGAATATGGAGCTAAGATTTGCACCAACAAAGAACATCTGGCATGACAGGATCCGTTTTTACTTGTAAGTATACAACAAACATTTATTAAAATGGACAGAGAGATTAGTATCATCTGTAGGCACAATTTGGAATTTCCTAAGGAGTGCAGGAGAGGCTGCTGACGGTATCTAATATTGCACAGAGCTATTTATCTAAACTGTAGAATTTACAAAAATCACTAAAAGTAAATGTTTCTAGACAGGATCTATCTGACTCCCAGAATTTAGCTTATTCTTAAGGTCACCTCCTCCAAGACACTTTTGACTGAAAATAAATGGTAAAGGTGATTTCTGCCTGAGGAAAACTATCAAATAAACACATTTGCTCTAATTTTTTCTCGATATTTGCTAAACATCATCAACTACTGTTTTCCTCTAATCTTGTTCTGCATAAATGTCTTGCAGGTTCCACCTCCAAAAACTTTTCTGCTAAGGGCAGATTTACATTTTAAAAAAATGTCCCCAAACATGACTATATGTGTGTTGATATAATGTCAAACCCTCCCAGCAGAGATGAAGTCATAATGGGGGAAAAAAGAAGCCAAAAAAATTTAGACCAATTTATCAAGCAAAAGAAGAGAGACAGCACTTCTGTGCTGATGTCACTTTTTGTACCTTGAAGCTTTGTTCATTTAGAAATACTGCAAAATTCACACTTCCAACCAACCCAGATTCACCAGCAGTATTCTCCAGGAAACACCTAGTTTACACATCTTACAGAATACCCGTAATAAGAGTCTTTGCTCTGGACTTTCTTTTCCTTCTTGTTTTAGCAAAGTCTAGAGTAGGTGATCACCAGGCCATAACAGGTTTGCACATTCATCACATTTTTCCCCACGTGAAGATGCAGAGTTTATGATGAAGATACGAGATACCAGTCTAATGTTAAGTGCCACCATCTGAGAAGAAGATTTGTTATGGTTTTGAGTTTATAATGTTTAATTTTAAATCATACATGTATTAAAAAAATACAAGATGATGCCCTGATACCATCCGATCCCCATGTATTAACTACTGGTCAATGATATTTTTATAGGGTAGCAGATATACTAAAATGTGCATTGGATCAGCATATAAAATGTTCTAGACTCTACTTCAACTTTGTACATAGAGAAGCTCTGGACTATAAAACATATCCAGAACTTGTCAGAAATACTCTTGAGATTTCCAACACCCTTAACTGAGACCATGAAAAGCACATCTTACATTATAGTCATGTCCAGGTATCATCCTAGTTGGCTAGCTCTTAAGCTCGACTGACTCACTTAAAAAAGCTTGTCTATTATTTTCCATGGTGTGGGATTAAGTAAGTTGAGCTCCATCATTTTTATTATGTTTCCATCCGCTATATGCTCTCTATTGCACCATTACCTTTTGTTAGTGGCTAAGGAATAAAGCTCTTGGATTTTAATGGTCTCATTAGGCTTAGGTATAATTCTTATCATAAAATTGCAGAAATTCCTTACTAGGCATCTGGTTTTGTAGCTACAAGTTTGTAGTGACTTTCAAATACACTTGCTAAATTTTCAATTCCAGAATTAATGACATATCTTTTAGCCAGAACTCAACCAGAAAACTTTTTGGAAAAGCAGATGTTTTCACTCCCACGTTAATATGTTCCATGCATGTTATTTAGAAATTATAATTAATTTTAATTGTACTGCAGCATTAGGTATTCTTGATAGTTTGGGTCTATTTGCTGCAGTCTTGGTCTAATGGCAAGATTTCCCTATACAATCTCTATCAGTTTTTACTTCTCACTTCCGTTTACAGGAGCAATATTTTGGGGATCAATATTCACACTCCGTTATGAGGTATGATCACTCACGGTTTGTCAGTGACACCTAAAATTCAGATGCAGCATGTGTCCCTCATTCTTCTATGACATTGGGTTTTTACTACCACAAAGGTCAATGCTCATTTTCTATATCATTTATCTGACAACTATTCGGGGTCACAATGTCATCTAATATGGCAAGAAGGTTTTGACAGAATATTGTCTCAGAGTTAACTATTAAGCTGGGCTCTTTGCTTCACTGATAAAATCAATTACATTAAAGACTGGTACTTGCTCCTGCTTGGATTGATATTCACAGTGTCCTTCCACCAATGTTTTCTATGAATAAGAGCATTGGCATCTTTTGATTTTGGCCACCTTGCTGTTTTTACCCTATTAAAATATTCCTTGTTTTGCTTTCTGTACTCTTCAGTATTGTTAATAAGTGAGACTTTAAGGAAGAGCCTTCTTCATGTGTTTATTCACACATTAGTGGATTCCCAAGACCATGCAGATACAAATTGAAAGTAATACCTGCAATTTGGACAAGGACAATAAATAAAAAAAAGGTAAGCATCTGCATTCTACTAGCCTGTATATCATCTACAAAGTTAATAAAGTCTCCCACTCTATTAATGTAAGAGGTATGATTGGATGTATGCAGTAAATTAATTATGAAATTAGTGTGGACAGAAAAGGATTTGGGAATTCTGGCAGGTGATCGAAACTCTCACTGGGCAGAATAATTAATGCAAACCATGAATATATAAACAAGATAGTTTTACACAGCAATACTTGGTACACCTTTGTAATTAGTGAAGTAGTGACTGTCACTTGGATGCTTTATCTCATTCTTGCTACATGATTCAACAAGAATCAACTAAACAAAGAGAGGGCTGGAAAGTCAGAACAGAGTTTTCAGAATAGTTAAAGAAACAGGCCTAGGAACAGAAGACCTCAGAAGCACAATTTGTTTACTTCAAAAAAGGGAAGATTAAACAATAATTTCATAAAGAATTAGCTATAAAGGATGAAGTGATTTTTGATGAAAAACAACTCTTTATCACAAATGAGATGAAGCTGAAACCACAGACACTCAAGCTAGATATAAAAGTGAGGCTAATTAACCACAAAAGGCTGCAATGGATTTTATATCACTGGCAACCTTAAATAGATTGAATGTCCCTCTAAAATATAATTGAAATACAACTTGAAATATTAAGTAAATTCAGGGAAGCTGTATGTTTAGTTTAGATGGTCACCAAGGTCTCTTCTGGCCCATGAACTCAATGTAAATTCACAATATATAGTAAATATATGTGTGTGTATATATATATGTGTGTGTGTATAATAAAAGATGAGCTCTTTGTTCTTAACACAAACAAAAAACTAGTTTGTAATGATGCTATAATTAACTTGTGGTCTTACAGCTCCTACACAAAACAGACATGCCTAACTCTTTTATTCTATACTCTAAGGTACAAATTTGTACCTCTGCCCCACACATGAGGGTTGTGATGAGCAAGACACACAAAACACCAAAGTCTCTTATTCCAAGAAGCTTGAAAATGCTATTAAACAAACAAGGAAAGAAACAACCCTTTCTCCATCCACATGAAACACTGTAAACCACTTCATATTGGCAAAATGGACATATAATTTTGTAACAAAAAGATTATTTAATTTTGATGAAAAAGTCAAGGTTTACAGTGAGAGCTAGTAGGTTTGGCCTGCTGATAGAGTTGAAAAGAAGAGGGCAAGCTATTATCCAGATCTGGGGTAGCGTATTTTGGTGTGACAGTGCTGTTATCTTGGTAGATGGTATATTATCTCCTTGCTGTCTTCATGCCCTGAATTTATAAACACTGCAAAAACTGAATGGGAGATTAAAAAACAAAACAAAACAAAACCCAAAACAAATGGAAAGCATGTATTAACTTCTTTAAAGAGGTACTGGAAAAGAGATTAGGAACATCATTTAAAAAATCAAGTTAATTATCTATAACTGTAACATAAAAAGCATCTATCAAGTGCAAAAAGACCTAAGTAGGCAAAAAAAAATTACCCTCAGTTTCTCAGATTAGCAAATTACTCAGAATTTAAAGGAACCTGCCTGGACTTCTTTTGCTAGTCATATGCTTCTGCCTAAAGCACTGGTAGACATAGGACTTTTGAAAGACAGCAATGCCCTGCTGGGTCAGACTAACACTCCATCTAGCCCTGCTCCATCTTGGAAAGCAAGAAAAGGAGGTCCTGTTTAGGGAGAGAATGACAGTCTGCCTACTTTGTCTAGTCCAGTCCTGCCACAGTTCCCCAACATACAGTACTGTCATGTTAGATGGTACCATGCTCCTCAATGTTTGTGGTCTTTATGTATGAATTTCTTGCTAATTAATTTGTTCAAACCCTTCTGAATTCACTGACTCACTCTGCATCCATGGGTTTACTGCTTCCTCTTCCTCTCTCGTGATACAGGATCCAGGAGGACTGTCTCAACTGAATGATGCAGGAATCAATTTTTCTGTTGAATCCACATTTTTGATCAATAATGGACTGATAATAGTATAGACAAGAATGTCTAAATAGATTTCCACTCAAGATAAAAAGACATTGCTTTAACATTTTTAGATCCATTTCCTCACTTCTGAGTGGACTGGGGAACCTGAGCATCCTCATGGATCTTCTCATGTAATTTCCATTTTTCTGATGACACTCCCCTTCTTCCCCCATGAAAACCCAGCTGTGCTATCCTGTGGAAATGCAGTGGTTTTCAAGATGGCAATATCAAGCTTTAGCTTTGGCTGTTCTACTCCACAATGGACAGCCAAAATCCAGTTTCCCAACCTGATAAGATGCACTGGTGCTTCCAGGCCTATTTTCAGGTCCCAGGCTCCACTGAGAAAGGTATCACAGTGACCCAGCAAGGCAGGTGCTAGGGATTTCTGCTCCAAAGCAACAAACAGCCGGTGGAGTACATACCCATGTACACACTGCAAGCACATTTGCTGAATAAAGAACGATTCACTCAAAATTGCCATCTCTGCCCCAAAATGTGTGTTTGGGCAAGGGCTGAAAGCTGAGACAGTTTTCTAAATGATGTTATAGATACCATATGGGGTTTCATCCTCATCACGCTACATATAGCTAAACTGATTTTGCTGAGAAAAACTGCAGCTGCAGTAATTTAATATGTTTTATTTTGAAGGGCTGAAGTTTGGTAAAATTACATGCAACTAAATCCATAAACGCAGCCACCATTTGGCACCATCAGCAACAAATCCTGCTTTTGTCTGTGCCCATAATCAACTTTTATACAGAAGTGAAAATAAAGATATTTAACTTTTCACATTAGTTGGATATTTGAAAAAGTGTGTGTTCCTCATGTACAGTATTGCCTTTAATGCATTTTTTTTCCTCATTTATGGTGAAAGGAATGAAATTAGACCGTTCTCTATTCTAATCCTTTCCAGTATTGTAAAGCACTAGCACGGTAGCAGCTCTCTAAAGAAAATGTATAAATAAATTATCAGCAATCTCGTTAAATAAGAACTTATTGGACTTTTTTCATCTTCTGTGAGAGCTAAACTTTGGGTTTATCTGTGTATGACACATGTTTACATGAATGCCATATAAGAAATAATTCCAACAAAGTTATTTTGCTGTAAGGGAGGGAGGATAAGTAAGAAATCTTACTTCTTTCAATATTAAGTATGTGAAAGCAAATTCAGGAATTTCCAGTGTTGATGAGAAGTAAAAGACATGTAGCTCTGCAGCTGCTTCACAGACCATTTGATAAACCTCCAGCAGGTTAAACAAACACGTGGGAAGGACTGTAAATGATATAGCAACTGCAGCCTCTCATCAAACATGAAAATCAGCAAATGACTTTGCAGATATAATAAACACCTCAAGTGCAGAAAAGCTTCCTAGCCTGTGATCTGCATTTCACAGGTCAGAACACTTGCTTCTGCTAGGAAATCACCCAAGATAGTTACCATAATAACGGTGACTGCAGAGGTTATTGCTAATGGATTTCTAAATGCTAAGAATCTCTTAAGTGGCAAATCTGAGCATTCTGTGCTGATTTTAAAAAGTGCACAGTAAAAATAAGTGTCTATGAGACAAATGCAAATTGAGGGATAAAAGTGTATTTGTAGACACATACTTCAATTTCCTAACAGCCTTTACTGAGATATATACATTATTTTCACGTTTTGCTTCTACAATGAATTCTTTTTTTTTCCACAGTAGAACTATGAAAAAGGTAGGGGATGATTTTGTGACAGTTTTTTTTCAGGCAAACCATGCCCTTAATCTGCAAAACCAGTTAGCCAGTGAAGACTATTTAATATTTTGTTAGGGAATGAAGCATTAGAGCAAGACAGCACAGCATCGGAGTGCTTACAAAATCTGAGGGAAGCTGAAGTCAAAGGCAAGGAAGGTTTCTTTTGATAAGTCTGGAAAAGGTGATTGAAGTCCGCATAACTTGAGCAATGCTGCTTGAGAAGGTGGCTGCCCTATAGCAAATGATGCAAAGAGGGCTGCTGAAGTTAGCAGCACCTGGCCAAAAAATAATAGGATCGTTTTCATCTTACGGTTTTACTTGACACAGGATTGTGAAGAAATTTGACCAAGTTAACTGCAAGCATAAGAACAGCTATTTTTAACACCTGCTGTCTTGCCAATGTCATATTAATCACAGAGGAAAAAAAAAAAAACCAACCTGGCTCTGGAGGTGTGTTTGCACATAGGTAAACATCTACCCACCAGGGATGGATCATCTGTCTGTCACATTCGTCAGTCACTGTGAACCTGGCTCAGATGTTAACAGCTGAGCTACAGCAAGAATAACCTGGGAACCATCTTCCCTCCTAGCAGTGTCATTTCATGCAACTTGTACCCTTGGATCACATAAGAAGTCTTTATTTATTTTTTTAAATCCATGTGGATTTTTTTTTTTAATTACTCTCATCTCTTGGTATTACTTTCTGTATTTTCCCCTTATTTCCATGTTTATCTTGTAAAAGAAACGCACACTATCTGTTCTAGTATTACACTATGCTGTACAGACCTTTTCATTTAAATTGTAGCACAGCACACACAAATGTTTAATTCAGCTAATACAATTTTATGTTGGTAAATCAAGCACAGTGTAACTGGATCACATGTTCTGTCTCTAACGGTAATCTATACCGGATCCCAGAATCATACATATATTTTAACTCTCAATTATTTTGTTATTTCTTCACAACCTTTGCTTGTTTTCCTATAGCAATCCATTTTTGCTTTCAGGATTAAACAGTCAGTTCTATATTTTGCAAAAAACCCAAAACCATAGTGAAGCAGCTAGAGCGGTCTTTCAAATTCTTCAGCTTCCAGCTGATCTACATTCGAGTTAGTTGTGGGGAGTAGACAAACCCCCTCAGGAAAATCACATTTGGTGTAGTCTGAGACAGAATATGAACATTTGCTGCACAGCAAGCTGTTGGTCAGGGAAGGGGAAAAAAAAAGGCATACTTTTGTGTTTCTGTAAACAGTTAAATAGCACCTGTGTGTGTTCACAGCCAAGGATCAGAAGAAAACTGCCTAACTGTTTTCTACTGACATATACATTGTGTATTTAACCATTTCAGAGCCTGAGAATTCCCAGGACATTAATTATTGGTTTTATTACAATAATTTAGTATTTCATGACTTCTCCCAGGAATATTTTGTATCCTAAGCAATTACTGAGGACACCACATCATACAGTAATTATTTTTTTAGTATCGGCTCTGTAAATATTATCCTTACAAGGCATTTTAAGGTTCTTTGATTTGCATGTGCTCCCTTCTAAACTCAGTAGCTCAAAATTCGGCCTACCCTAAAATTTGTTTGTTTAACATTTCATTTTTACATTAAAATTCTGTTACCAAACTCCCCAAAAATGAAGCTGCAAAACTGCTAGCAACAGCAATACTAGAGCTTGAGCCACTGCAGCGGATGCACTCAGGGCTGTACGTTCACTGTGTTTTCCCTCCAGTTTGATGGCCAGCCCTGGTTTTGAGATCAAACACTGTGCTGAAATAGGAAACCTGTATTATAGCATGCTTCAAAGAATCAGGTAGTGTGGAAAGAAAGTGCAGTATTCATGCATGTACAAAGGAACTGAAAAATCTGGTCACTTTAATTTCAGACTTCAAAGTCTTGACAATTTTCCTTCAGAGTAGAGCGACCTAGTTTAACAACTGACCTGTTAGTACACCCCTGCAACTGAGTATTAATCTTGCAAATGACAAATAATAATAAAAAAGATTGGTTAGAGAGAAAAACAGGCACCCTGTGGTAGAGAAAATGTCAAAAGAATGATTTATAACATCTATGTTTGGTTTTTCCTGTGCTTCTCCATAAGGGTTGGCATGCACTCTCACCATAAATACAGACATTTTGCCTGTTCAGGAATAGTTCACAGTTTGCACTGTGGAGTAGAAGGTGTCTGGAATGAGACTTGGGAAGTCATAACGGCTCCTGGTGGTCCCAGAGGCCAGCACAGCTAGAGCACAAGGGTCAAGCAGGAGGTGAAATCACAGTGCAACAAAAACAACATGATGAGGAGGATATTTTGCTAGGTGTGTTGAGCAGGGCAGAAGGCAGGCAGCTGTGTTATACTTCTGTCCCACAGAAAAAGGAAATTCCCTGTTTGAGGAAATACTCCCATTATGTCTCCTTGTTATTTGGTGCCAGTTCTTTGAACAAGAATTTACTTAGGAGAGAGACAGCTACATGACTGCAATCCTCCTAGCTAAATTAATTCTCTGAATTCACAGATGATTCAAACAGCTGTCCCAAACTACAGTTTGCATTACAGTTGTTGACTATAGTAACTATAGTTGAGCCCTTCACCACTTTAGGCAATAAAACTTCACATTTCTATGTCTCCCAATAGCACAGGTGTCTGAGTCGGTAGATGCAAGAAGTAAAAAGTATGTATTTTTTTTACTTTAATATCAAATAGATTGGGTACAAATTAGCTTTTCCCTAAAAAAACAGACTTTAGACCCAAACAAAGCTATTTGCAGAATTTAACTGAAACTTGCTAATGATTTCAGCCAACAAAAATAAAACACTGAGAAGCTGAAACATTTCACCTCTTTAAAAACTGGGGGGGGGTGTTTCACTATTTTACATGTTTTTTTTTAACAATACTAACTTTAAGACTCAATAAACAGCACATACAGAATTGGGCTAAAAATAAAATGAAACTTTTGTTGTAGATTTTATGAAATATTTTAATCACCCTCACATTTACTGTGTCTTTTTTTGTTTGTTTCAGGAAGGAATTATTTTTATGCTTGTGTCAGGTCATTTTTTTTCCCCTTCATCGCCTCAGTTGTCAGTAAGTGAACTGAAACAAGACAAGTAAATAAATAAACGAACAATTTTCACAGCATTAGTGTTGACAGGTTTGTCCATGTTGTTAAAACAGGTAAGAGGACATTGGATTTTAGTCTGGAAAGCATAGGAGCAGCTATTCAGCCTATCCATATTCAGGACAGCACTGAGAACATGCTTATCTTTAAGCAAATATTAAAGTCTTCTTGATTTCAAAGTGTCTCTTGACCAGTGTCATCAGCTCTTGACAATGTATCAGTACTGTTGGGAGTATTTGATGCACTTTTTAAAGCTCCTGCAGGAATAAGCAACCACAAGAACGATACCTTTGACTCAAGTGATATTGACCTAATGCTTCCCTTCGGCTAGGTAACACTTTGGACCCTCGTCAAGCCAGGAGGAAACCTCAGCCCAGGAACTCAACAGGAGCTATGGCCATCTAAACCTAGGGATTTGAGAGGTTAGCTAACAAGTGAGCACCGAATACTTTATTTTTAAATGACAGAAGTTTTCAACTACATCTGTGATTCTGAGTGAAGGGTCTTATCTGTGAATTTTGAAACACATTCCTTTCATCTATGTGCCCAAGTACTAGTCTGACAGTGCTAGTTGCATGAATGAGGCACAGTAAACAGCCCCCTGGCTTCTGTAAACTACTACATGGGCAGAGTATCAATAAGGTTTCATTATACACTGGCCCACAGTCTAAATTTAAAGGTTCAGAAGAGAAAATACGTTTTGTTTCTTACTTTGCAGGCTGCTTGTCATGCTGGCGTTAACCTCAAGCCTCATTTTTATGTTAAGAAATTCTGACTGTAAAGCTAAATAATGTTTCAAACAATCATGTATATATAGATATAACTAAACACCTACACATCTGCAAAATTAAGTCCAAGTTTCAAACTGCAATTATATTAATGCATATAATTTGAATTAACTATAATTGCAGCAATTCTGTAAATCCCTTTGAAAGAATATATTGCTTGTTGATTTTGCACCATGTGAAGACATGATAAATATGACATGTAGTCTTGTTGCATGAATAATGCATTCTGCATCTTAAGCAAGCAAGTTCTGCTCCAGAGAGATGCTTAATCCATTCCCTGCTTCTGGGGATGAAAGGAATTAAACTTAGTGCACTGATCTCACAGTATGTGCTCATTTGACTTTAATTATAAAATGATTATTTCAACTTTTTTTTTTTTCCCTGTAAAATAAACCAAGCCTGAGCTCCATGTAACCTTTATAGAATTATATTAATTCTCTGTGCATTCAGTCTTTGCTCATCAATACTGCACTTTCAATACTGTTTCACATGGAGGGATAAAAACAACCTCTTGGGGTTTACAGTTGTTATAGTAGTTTCAGGTCTCACAGCAATAAATGCTCCCTTTTTTGATATGTGGCCAAAGAAGGAACACTGGAATCCTTTAATGTGAATTCAAATGTCATGAGAGGGAACTTTCACCAGGCACAGGGAGATGATGTGGTCCCACACAATGCTGGAAGATTTACATCACAATCTGGATATATATTTTCATTAGTATTTTTTCCAGACTGTTCAAACCTCAGTATAAGATCATTTACCTTGCTAAAACCCAGAATTTTTCTCTTGGCTGATTCAATGGCTAGTGCATTCCTTGGGAATAAGACATCTGCTGTCCATGTCTCAGGAATGACAGAGCATCAAGTGGATTAGACAGCTATACTGTCAAAGGCACTGCCATGGTTTAAGCTTGAAAAAACAGCACTTCAGAAATGTGATGTTTTATCAGGCATACCATCTATAGGGAATAGAAATGAATGCTCTCCATGTAAGGATTACTGACAGTAAATCCAGCTGACATGTCTCCATCCAGGTCTAGAAGAACTTACCAGATTCATTGCATCATAGCTTCCCATTCAAAGGCTATTTGGAGCTGACCTACATCTTGTCAGAAGCACAATCCTGCCCCCAAGCAAAAGCAGCTGTACTACTTCTGATCTCAAACTAGTTAATGCTACGAGTTAATACTCCTAGTACATCTCCTATAGCCAAGACAAGCTGGCTAGCTGGGATGCTTCCACATCTGAGTCAAGACTAATCCATAATGTGGATAAACTGCCCAAGGACAAGCAAGAACAGATGCTACTTACAAGGTGCTAGTTTACATACGAAATGTGGGGTCAAATTTTCTCAGTGTCCAAGTGATATAAAAATTTACAGGTTATTTTCAGAATCTTCGGTAAACTCCCAAATGTTCAAGTAACTTCTCAAAATAGTACTTAGTTTTACAAAGCTATTTATGCATCTAAACCCACACCCACTGTGCTAGAATATGAATTTGTCAGGGCATGAAAAAGTTTTGTTTTTTTTTTTTTTTTAATATCCAACCAGCTCAATCTCATTTATCCTTTGGGACTCCTAAGGTCTAGAGATGCAACCACAATGCATTAAGATAAATGTCTTCACTATATTAAAAGCTGAAGAACATAGATAAACTTAGATCATTTTTTCAGAACACCTGAAATGAAACAGAGTACACTTCACCAAACATTTGTCAGTATTGTCTCTCTGAACAAACTATGCCTATGCAGAGCACACAGGAAAGATTTATCTGCAGTGCTCTCAAAGACTCCAGAATATACTGCAAATTTTTTAAAAAATCTGAAATAAATGGTCATTGGTCATGATGGCTATTCAACACTTGAAATTCCTAATCTTATCAAACACTCTAAAGAAAAACTGCACCAGTTCAATTTTCATTAAACCTTCTCTTTAAAGAGTAGAAGTAAAAATCATCAGCTCTCAAAATGTCATGTGAAACCATGAACTTCAGTCTGTATTCAGACTTAGTGTGTTTTATAAATACAGTAACCATACCATAAATGACAATTACTAAGTTCACAGTGAAAAAATTAAAAGGATTTTTTATAGAAAGTAGATACTTAGTACATTAAATATTAGCAACCTATGAGCTAAAGGTACCTGAAAAGGTACCCATGTAGAGGTATTCACTCTAAAGAACAGTGATTTGATTCACTCTAAAGTACAATGAATTTTTATTTATATTGACTTAGAGAAAAAACAAACAAACAAACAAACAACTGGTTGGTGTT
Source organism: Athene cunicularia (assembly GCF_003259725.1). Taxonomy (NCBI): domain Eukaryota; kingdom Metazoa; phylum Chordata; class Aves; order Strigiformes; family Strigidae; genus Athene; species Athene cunicularia. Next base: position 45,093,589 of record NW_020799092.1, on the reverse strand, counting down.
TGTATAATGAAAGACTTTCTCATAACAGTAACTACACACTGGACACTGTATTCATACCATATCACAACAGTCATGATCTTCATGATTCTACCATAAAAATAGCAATCTTTAAATGACTAGGATGTTTTCAACAGACAGAAATGTTCATTATGAGCAAAAGTAAATCATCCATCTCTCACATGTACAAACATGCACATAAGGCATCCACAAAACATGTACTTTGGCCTTTCAGAAATGCTATAGCTATGGGGATGAGATCTGAGCCTGGCAGTAGTAAAGGTCTGAGCTCCATCCCCGGTATCCATAGCCTCCCTGTGGGTTGTATAACTTTGTTCAATAATAAGGCCATGGAGTGCAGAGAATATTAACATTAGTCATTAGAAGGTGGGTGACATGACCTTACAGTTTCTGATTTCTATTGCAATACATCTTCCCTATGAGTCAGAGGTTACAGTGCTTGAGGTTAGACTGGCAACATCAGTTACTCTGCCTGTACACAACTTTTGTCAGTGTTCATTTGTCTTCATTAAAAGATCTCTACAATTTTACTTGAGGTAAAAATCCCTTTAGATTGCTGCATAATACATATAAAACTTGCTTTTTGTGAGCATATTTTGCAGACTTGTTTGAAGTAATTAAAGGAGACATAGGTATGAAGATCACACATTTTAACCATTTAATTAGTGGTCCAGCTTTGCGCAACGTGATGACAGAAAAGACAAGGATGGGCATATGTGTGTCAGAAAATCAAGTGAAGATGAGAAGTCTGATGGAGTGTTTCTCTACTAGATTTCTGAGCCTGTCTGATCAGCAGTAGAAAACATGAGTCAATCACCCTATACCATCAAAATCATATATCAAAGAGCAGATTTCATGAGGCCTGAGAATACATGAGCCTCTGATGAAAAGGTTGTTGTAATCTATGTCTCAAATCTGCTGCAGAAGACAGAGACACAGGGATGTTCTTCATAGGAAAAGCTCAAGGTAGCCTAAAAGTGAGAATTCCTTACAGCTCCCACGGAACCCTCCTCATAAAGTTGCTTGGTAGTAACTGTAATTAATTTGCTTTTTATAACTAGTTGAATTTTGGTTAGTATTACCTTGCTGTTCATGAACACGTTAGGTGTTATAAAAAGCAAAGCAAAGTCTTACCTGGAATACTCTGTCTCCTCACAGACAGTGCTCCATCAGGTGCCTTTGCCTGGTTTGCAGATTTTGTGTAAGGACTCTCATCTAAACAGAAACAAGCAACACTTCCAATTACTGTTAAATATAATGTTAAAAGCAATATATTTTTTACCCAAATACTGTGTGAACTAACAATGCAGAACACAAGAGCTGCTGTGAACTACACAAGGATGGGTATTTCTGAATGCTGACTCAATGCTCGATGTCATGTTTTGACTTGATGACAAGGGCTCTGAATAGCAGAGCTGAAAAGGATGAGGTAAAACTCAAATCAGAGATAACGCTTAGTTGATGACAGACTTGATATACAAAGGACTTTTTGGTTTTAACATAACCATAGAAATTTCCTTTTTCTCATGTTAAGAAGCTTCACATGTCAAAGACTCAAGTGAGAGAGGCCATCCCTGTTCAGGAGTGAAAGGCTTCCAGAAGCTTTTGAATATTCCGGCTGTAAAGATGCATTCCTTTTGCTTTGGGATCTGTCACTGGGTGGTTCCTTTTCTGTTATAATGATTAACTGGGGAAAACATCAGAAAGCTGTGGCCAAATAGGCCAGGCACATTTATGCCTGAAGAACAGCACTGTAATAGTCTGTATCTAAATGGGGGGCTACATGGAACACCTACTGCTCAACCTCAGTGCTTAAGAGACCACTAATGATTGGATAAGCAGATGAGTCACCATTTAAAGGCAGCATTAGGCAGAAAGTGAGTCAATGCTACACCCCTCTTAAGAGCAGACTGATGGTAGGGAATAAAATACATTGTAGCTTTAAAAAGGACAAGCTACAAGCTCAGGAAAGGAATGTGTGTGAAAGAGAAGAAATAATATGCATTTTATTATTTCAATCAAAAGAAACGAATCAGAAGAAATGAGGCTTCTGTCTTGCTTGTCCTTTAATCCAGTGCTCAAACACTTTAAAGTATTATCAAATCCTTCTACTTGCATATTTTCCTTCAGGATGCAAAGGACCAATACGTTTACAGAATCTGTATGAACACATACTTAAATACAGATCAATGAGTAAAGGAGTCAAAGACTGTGTTATCTGGCATAGCATCCTTAGATCAAGAACCACATAAACATTTTCTGGAGAATCAGTTTTTCTTTTCAGCTGACACTCTTGACGTTATAAACCTTCTTTGCTGATTACACTATTTAAATATTGCAAAATCTCAAACTCCTTTAGACACTTGCATCAAAGACAGCAGTCCATTTTTATACAAGAGACATAGGGGTTTTGGCCACCATAATTTAATTTAAAACCAGGTCTCAGAAAGAAGTGGCTAGAAGAGCTGTTGTCTTTTAAAACCAGAACCTCTGCAGTGAAATCTGCTACTTAGTTAAGTGGACGCATTAACGAAAAACCCAAATGAATTAAAAAGAAAAAGGCAAAACACTTATAACCATGCACCTTGATGAAAATGCAGCAAGTAATGAAGAACATATACTGGTAAAATACCTCAACAGCCAATGTAATTGTTTTCTCTACAGTAAAATGAACTCCCATTGCTTTAGGACTACACTGTTACAAGGAGAAAGATAACAGGCTTGACTATACTGTATGCTAGTACAAACTCCAAGAAAATAAAGCTGTCAGCTACAGGAAATACAGAAGCGTGAAAAAATATTAACACAGATCCAGCTACTTTATTTAAGAAAAAGGTAGACATCTAAAGCTTTGTTCTTCCATTTGAGGAAAGTGAAAATGCTAATATTATTGCATATGCAGAATACACATCCCTTATTAAAGAAAAAAATTACAGTAAGAACGAACTAGAGCTTCTGAAGGAAGGAGGATTATCTTTTTCATAGAAGAGGCACTGCTGAGCTTGAACTCAAGACAAGGCTCTCTGAACAGCCTTACTAACTCATATCAATACCAAAAAAAGAGAGTTCATCAATAACATGTGGCTTACATGTTCCATCCTTTATTACTTATTTGCAGGTATTGAATGTGACAGTAGATAGTGTGAGACACACATTTTTCTATTAAAAAGTGGGCAGGAAACATAATACAATTTCTCAGGAACCAATGGATGGTGGATGGCTTTTGGGCCCTATTTGAATGTGTGCCCTACCTATGAAAAAATCTATCAATTTACGGAACAAAGCACTCCTCTCCAAGTCGTAGTTATTACATATAAATCCTTTCCAACAGGTTGGAGAGAGGGCAAAAAGGAAAGAAGAATTTCTACAACCAGACCTTTTTCATTGAATCTTTGTCACTGAGCAAATGGAATAGGATCTTCCCAATATTGCACTGTGCTGAGAGAGCCTGTGGTTGTCCCAAGTTCAGAATAAAGAACAAGCCTGCAAATCCTTCTGGTTAACGACACCAATGAGAGGAGGGGAGTGCACATTCAAATTACTTACTAGGGAGCCTGAGCAAAAAGTCTAGAATTTTCTACATAACAACTGGTAGATATGACAGGTAACTGAGGCTGCACATGTTAGTAGCCTAGTATTTTAATTTAAGCTTATCAACACTGAAAAAATATATTTATATGGGTTAGATACTGTAGGCATGTAATTGTGTTACACTTCTTATTCTGTCTACAGATTTTTCACAGCAAAAAAAAGAGGTCCAAAAAGTTGCTTCATAAACTCTGAATCCCTATTAATGCAAAATATACCCAATTATTATTGGGAAAGAACAGTGAGTCATTGTATCATCAGTGGACTGGGAAGCTGTTCCCAGGACTGGAAGGAATTATCTTTCAATGCCCATTTAACAGTAAAATCACACTGCAACATAACTAGAAATCAGTGTAAAGGATTCCCAGAAGCAAATGGAAATAAATATAACCAACTGAAGAAAGAATGCTAACAGCCTTATTGAGATGCTTATTCGAGACAAAAAAAAGTAATACAAAGAACAGACAGATGCAGAAATAGATGCCATCCTAAAGAACAGAGTAACTGAAGAGACAAGGAAGCCCTGTTAGCCCCAAAATGTCAGACACCTTTCACACTGTCAAAAGGGGAAAAACCTGTTTGTGTGTGTTAGCAAAGTTGCATATGTGGCCACAAGAATTTATTAACAAATTATAATTTACTGATGTCTCCATCCACTCTACAGTTAGCAGGGAGGGTCTTAAAACATGCAAAAATATCTCATGATAGCAGTACCTAGAGGGACTTATCCGAGTGTTTTATATTACCACTCCCTCCTCTACAGCACAGATAGATTTCATGGAGATGAAACCCAACCCAGCAAGCCAACACCCTGAAAAAGCAAAGGAGCAAATGGGCATGAAATATTCCTCCCTAATGGGAGACAGTAAATCAAAATTAGGTAAAGCTGTGACATATTTAATAATGCACACATACAAAGCAGAGGGAGAAACAGGCTGCATTCAGAAACATATATCTCACCTCGCTACACCCCTAATATTAATACAACCCAATCATCAACAGGGAGTGAGCCATAGTCTCTGAAGAACTCACAGGCTGACCTGCATCGACCCTGAGCACAGAAATGCTTTCACCTGAAACAGGCAGACACACGGCTGGAAACCTGCCGTGCAGTGCCCCAGCTCCCGGCCATGTTGGGGGGAATTGCACTGCGGGCGCCATGCTCGCTGCAGCGGGACTAGGGTTGCAATGTGGGTACACTCTGGGAGCGGCAGTTATTACATCACTGGTTTTGGTTTTTTTAGCTTTCTTGTGTTTTCCTCTGGTTAAGAGATTAGACAGCCCATGGTAAACAACTTCTAGCAAGTCAGTAGATCATATTAAGGTGACTGCTATGCCAGCAGATCTCTTCACTCTGTGACCACATGAAACAAACCCTCTTATGCTATTAGTAGGTGGGGGTCATTTCCCCCCTCCCAAATCATACCTCCATATTGTTTGTAGTTGCCAATGTGTGGTAGTGAAGAAGATGCTCACTATGTTAGCTCACCTCCTTTCCTGGCAGAACACAGCAATAATCTCAGAGGGAACGTCTTGCAGATTACTGAGGTTCTTAACTAGCAAAGCAAAATGATCTTCCTATTCTCTCCTTTTGCTTGTCCTCATGAAAGCAACAGCCCCAAATACCAGTAACAGTAGCTCACGTCCCATCCTTTACAAGCCCTGCACACAATTCCTCTAATTCAAGACTGCAAAGATCAAGTGGACAAGCAAGTCGTCCTCCGGCTTCCAAAGATCTGACTTTGACTTGTTTAGGCAACTGCTAGACAGAATCCCTTAGGAGATGGTCCTGAAGGGTATAGGGGTCCAGGAAGGCTGGGCGCTCTTTAAGAAGGAAGTGTTAATGGCTCAGGAGCAGGCTGTCCACAGGTACTGTAAGAGAAGCCAGTGCCAGAAAAGACCACCCTGGCTGAACAGGGAGCTTTGGCTGGAACTCAGGGAGAAAAGGAGAGTTTAAGGCCTCCGGAAGAAGGGGCTAGCAACTCACAATGATCACAAAGATGCTGTGAGGCTATGCAAGGCAGAAATCAGGAGGTCTAAAGCCCAGCTAGAAATTAAACTGGCTTCAGCAGTCAAAGATATCAAGAAATGTTTCTATAAGTACTTCAACAGCAAAAGAAAGACCAGGGAGAGTCTCCATCCCCTGCTAGACACAGAAGGAAACATGGTAACAAGTGATGAGGAAAAGGCTGAGGTGCATAATGCCTTCTTTGCCTCAGTCTTTAATAACAAGACTAGTTGTACTGAGGGAACCCAGCCTCCTCAGCCAGGAGACAGAGACTGGGAGAACGAACCCTCCGCATTCCAGGAGGAGACAGTGACCTGCTGCATCACACAGACACACACAAGTCCATGGGACCGGATGGGATACACCCAAGGGTGCTGAAGGAACTGGCTGGGGTGCTCGCCAAGCCACTTTCCACCATTTACCAGCAGTCCTAGCTGACCAGGGAGGTCCTGGCAGATTGGAAATTGGCCAATGTCACACCCATCTACAAGAAGGGTCGGAAGGATGATCCGGGAAATTACAGGCCTGTCAGCTTGACTTCGGTGCCCGGGAAGCTGATGGAGCAGCTCATCCTGAGTGCCATCACACAACACGAGGGACAACCAGATGCTCAGGCCCAGTCAGCATGGGTTTATGAAAGGCAGGTCCTGCCTGACAAACCTGATCTCCTTCTACGACAGGGTGACCTGCTTATTGGATGAGGAAAAGGCTGTGGATGTAATTTATCTTGACTTTAGTAAGGCCTTTGACACCGTTTCCCACAGCATTCTCCTGGCAAAACTGGCTGCTCATGGCTTGGATGGGCACACGCTTTGATGGGTAAAAAACTGTCTGGATGGCCGGGCCAAAGAGTTGTGGTGAACGGAGTTAAATCCGGTTGGCGGCCAGTCACGAGTGGTGTCCCCCAGGGCTCAGTTTTGGGGACACTCCTGTTTAACATCTTTATTGACGAACTGGACAAGGGGATCGAGTGCACCCTCAGTCAGTTTGCAGAGGACACCCAGTTGGGTGGGAGTGTTGATCTGCTCGAGGGTAGGGAGGCTCTGCAGAGAGACCTGGACAGGCTGGAGCCATGGGCTGAGCCCAACTGGAGGAGTTTCCATAAGGCCAAATGCCGGGGGCTGCCCTTGGGCCACAACAACCCCCAGCAGCGCTACAGGCTTGGGGAGGAGTGGCTGGAGAGCTGCCAGTCAGAGAGGGACCTGGGGGGTTGATTGACAGCCAGCTGAACAGGAGCCAGCAGTGTGCCCAGGTGGCCAAGAAGGCCAATGGCATCCTGGCTTGTGTCAGCAATAGCGTGGCCAGCAGGGACAGGGAAGGGATCTGACCCCTGTACTCGGCACTGGTGAGGCCGCACCTCAATTCCTGTGTTCAGTTTTGGGCCCCTCACTACAAAAAGGACATTGAATGACTCGAGCGTGTCCAGAGAAGGGAACGGAGCTGGTGCAGGGTCTGGAGCACAGGTCGTACGGGGAGCGGCTGAGGGAACTGGGGGTGTTTAGTCTGGAGAAGAGGAGGCTGAGGGGAGACCTCATCGCCCTCTACAGCTCCCTGAAAGGAGGTTGCAGAGAGCTGGGGATGAGTCTCTAATGAAGTAACAACCAACAGGACAAGAGGGAATGGCCTCAAGTTGCACCAGGGGAAGGTTTAGACTGGTTATTAGGAAGCATTTCTTTCCAGAAGGGGTTGTTGGGCGTTGGAATGGGCTGCTCGGGGCAGTGGTGGAGTCCCCATCCCTGGAGGTGTTTAAGAGTCGGGTTGACAGAGCGCTGAGGGATATGGTGTAGTTGGGAACCATCAGTGTTAGGTTAATGCTTGGACTAGATGATCTTCAAGGTCTTTTCCAACCTTGATGATTCTGTGATTCTGTTACAGCTACTACTGTAGGCTTATTGCCTTAGCTATTGACTGTGAGGCAGATAAACAACTTTTAGCACGTTCCTGCCTGTTTTTAACCTGCTGGCATCTCTATTCTGTAATGATATGAATTGATTCATTCTTTGAGATAGGTACCATGCTGTGACCCTTTTATATCATTCTATATTGCTCTTACTATACAGGGGGGAGGCCCTCTGTCCAAGACTAAGGGCTCTGCACACTGTAGCAAACCAACAGTAATGTAACCCTACAAAGATTATACAGTGGACAATGTATATAGATATATATGAAGTGCTTGATACTGTACTATATAAAATCTTTAGGTATTTTCTCTATTCCATTTAACATCCTCTGAAGGATACCAATGGGGACACTTAAAAGGGAATAAAAGGAAAGTCAGAAGGTATTTCCTCAACAGTCAAGTCTAGGCATTCAACATTTCAGGTGGTTTATGGCAACTGAACTATTTGCATGTCTCTCGAGGTTGGCTGTGAAAGCTATTGACCCAAGGATGTTGTTTACAGATGTGATAAAGCCTAAGAGCACCCCTCCTGCACGTCTTCACAACAGGTTAGAGGATGTTTCCTTCACTGCTGCTGCCACACATCCAGGTTATAACTACTGAACCCAGTAAACATGTCCAAATCCTGTGCAGCACCAGGTGGCCCCAGAAGGCCACTAAGCACAACTATATCCTGTCAGATGTGAAGGGGAAGCCTCTTCCCACCCCATTGGGAACAGCTACTGAATAACTCAGTGGCTGCCACTTCAGCCCTCCTAAGTAGAGAGAAAACGTGATGATCCTTCACTGTCTATCTTGTCTCTCTCACACAACAGCTTGTTCTCAGCTCTACGTCACCATTTGTACATGCTTCTCTTCTGCAAAGCCTGCATTCCTCTGGGAGCAGGGGGAATAACATGGCATCAAATTTCTAAGTGAGGAATTTCAAAAACAGGGGAATTTTTTAATATTGAGAAGCTTGGAAGCTATATTAAATTTTTTTCAACAGGAGATATGAAAGCATTATGAGGGAGAACAGTGAGCTTCCATCTTTCAGTTTTTCATTCTTCGACAGCTTACTTATACCTCATAATAGGATAAGCCTTTCTTTAGCCAAGGGACAACTGAATTTAAACCTCTTAAGAGTCTGACAGTGTAGCTCCTAAGTAGACTTCAGAACCCAAGCATGTGAAATCTGAGATGTTCCTCAAACATTCCCCACTGTGAAGTGTCTCCAACTAATCTGAGTCCCAAGATACCACAAGGAAGCACATTACATCTTCAGGTGGCTACACCTCCAGCTGTCTCAGTGTACAGGAGGAGTAGGATTGACTGTACATGTTGTTGCTTACACTGTTCGAGTTAGCATACACCTCTGACTAACAGAAAATCACATACCTGTACAGAGGTAGAGGTTGACAACACAAGTAGTTTTCAAGAGGATGACTACAGCAGAGAGAAGACCATCCCCAAGATCAGTTTCTTAAAATTTAAAAGCACCAAGTTCACAGATATTACTACAGTTACTACTTCAGGCATTCCTAGGATCTGTAACATCCCAGACACAGAAATTTGCCATTCCGTAACTTTATAATGAAGAATATTTGTCACTAAAAGCAAGAGATTTTTATGTATCTTGCCAGTACAGCACAAAATACCATAGGTTTTCATACTTTCTATATCAGAAATGTTTCCTGAATTTTATCTTTAAACAGCATGAAGTTCAGCATTATCTAAAAATGTAGCATAATTTTCAGCACAGTATCATACCAGTGATGGTAAATTCTGAGCTACAGCATTCCTGGTTATCCCTGCAGCTTGCAGATGGAGGCTTTCACAGAAAAAATAAACATGTATTCACCGATACCTGTGCTTTACAGAAGCTCTGAAGTTGAGGAAGGCTTATACAGAGTCTCAGCACAACTTTTAGGACCATTTCTGCAGAAACTTACTCTCTTCTAAACTCAGACCTTTCTGTTAAAGATCTTCCATTCTGTAAGAAAGCAGAAGTATCTACTGGACGCAAACCCCAGTCTCACATTCAGAGATGAACATGCAAACTCCCAGCTACACAATCATTCAGTCTTGCTCGCTCACTCTGATCAATGTTTTAGGTATGTCATACAAAATAAAACAGATTCCTCTGCAACCAGTTCCAGGCCCTGCACTGTAGCAGGCAGAAGAGGGAATCTGAACTCTAGATGCCCTCTGTACTCCTGTGAGCAGCCCAGCCACTGCAAAGTCACCAGGACCACTCTAGAAAAATGCCCCCAATCCCATGTAAGCTCATCTCAATTACAGTGCTTTGTTCCTGGTAAACATGCAGAGTCATTTTCTCTGAACTGCTACAAATTCTGGAAAATGTAATCTTCAGGTTGATCTACAGCAATGGGAAGGGAAAACAGTACCAGGAAAATAAGAAAAAATACCGAGAAGGGAGTTGAAGCTTCGTTATCACACTGCCTTACAGCTTCCAGCTGAGAGGACTTCTGTTAAAGACAGTGGACAAATCTTTCCCCTGAACTTAAAGAGCAAATAATTCTGAATGAGAACTGATTAAATAACTGAATATTTATGCAATAGCCCAATTAATGTAACCAGTACCAGTTACAATCTGTAGATCTATAACAGTTATAAAAGCTGTAAATTAATCATAGCAAGAATGCTACTATCCAGACCTTTACATCTCAATTATTGAATACACTTGAATCAATAAACCACATTTAAAGTTGCTGGGAAGCAGTGAATAGCGGGACTTTTACTTTGGCTGTTGATGGGAGATTTGGCACAAGTGTTTTTAGCCTGGTGTAACTTTTAGCCTTAGTAACTGTTACTGAAAACAATAATGAAAAAATACCTCAGAGAACATATTTTTCCCGGGGAAAGAGGATGTTTTTAAAAAATTTGCTTTTAAAAAATGCAAAAGTCTAGAGAAAAATTAACATCCTAGAACATGCATGGTTACCACAATGTCACCACAGCTGTGTCAGAGCGTAATGGACTATAAACAGTTGAAAAAAAGACACAAATTGGCTAAGTTCTTTCAGCAGATGTATAATGTACAGATTTTGAATGTATATGCTTCATGAAACAACAAAACACCAACAATTTGCTTTGCCCATATGCTAACTCCTTCAGACTTGTTATGGGAGCTCCAACCATGAAAGAAAGCATTAATTTCTCCTACTGGTGCAGAGGAGTAACAATTTTTCAAGTTCCTTTTAGAGCTATGGCTTCAATCACTTCCAATGAGCCTTCATTTTGAAATGGCAATGCTGCTGTTTGAAGTAGTGCTTAGAAATATCTAAGATTTCCTAAGAGCTGCATGTAAAGTAGTCATTAATGAACTGGGCTCCAAGTAGGACAAATATGAATGTATTTAATCTTAATCCTTTCTTATCAAACTGTGCTCAGTGCTCTCCAGCAGTCTTTATTAAGAAAACATAGGGTTTCAAACGCTTCCATAAGTAACAATTGTTGGTGTGTGTGACATGGAAGAATTACGAGAAGGAAGACTTAGAATAGCTCCTCTGGTAATTTTCTTTTTCATATTTAGCAGATGTATCCTCTGGTTTTCTTAGAAACTTAATTTTAACAGTTATAGCACCCAATGAATAACTGTGTTGTCTCTCTAAAGTGAAAATTTATTCAATTTTATTATACTTTATGTAAATTTAATTCTCTTTTTTTCTGAATTATATGGTTACTTATTACAGTAGCAGCTCAGTTTTAATCTAGAAGCAAGAGAAGTAGGGCACTGTAATTATGCATAACCATGCCATTTCCTATTGATATTTACAATACCTCAGTAAGCTTGACCGTATGAAAAATGATCTGAGTATCTTCCAAGTTTTCTTGTCCAAAGTTAATTTCCTAAGCCCGTGTTAGGCACCTGAATGGAAATTCTTGGTTTCCTAAGTGGCTAAGTATGTTGATCTCCTCCCAAAAGCTATTTTGCTCAGGAAAATTCAGAATTTTCCTAGACCATCATGCAGAATGTGAATAAAGCTGAAAACATGTCTTGAGAGATGTTAGCATATGCTGATATTCACTTCAGTGAATTAGCTAATAAAGAAGTAATCCTCTTTAAATAATACCCCAACCACAAACTACTTCAAATCTGATAAATGTCTTTTTGTTTACATAGCATAAAGCATTTATTAAGGCATTAAACTTGAATGCCATAGACCAGAATCATTACAGAATCACAGAATCATCAAGGTTGGAAAAGACCTTGAAGATCATCCAGTCCAACCATTAACCTCACACTGACAGTTCCCAACTACACCATATCCCTCAGCGCTATGTCAACCCGACTCTTAAACACCTCCAGGGATGGGGACTCCACCACTGCCCCGAGCAGCCCATTCCAACGCCCAACAACCCCTTCTGGAAAGAAATGCTTCCTAATAACCAGTCTAAACCTTCCCCTGGTGCAACTTGAGGCCATTCCCTCTTGTCCTGTTGGTTGTTACTTCATTAGAGACTCATCCCCAGCTCTCTGCAACCTCCTTTCAGGGAGCTGTAGGGGGCGATGAGGTCTCCCCTCAGCCTCCTCTTCTCCAGACTAAACACCCCCAGTTCCCTCAGCCGCTCCCCGTACGACCTGTGCTCCAGACCCTGCACCAGCTCCGTTGCCCTTCTCTGGACACGCTCGAGTCATTCAATGTCCTTTTTGTAGTGAGGGGCCCAAAACTGAACACAGGAATCGAGGGGCGGCCTCACCAGTGCCGAGGACAGGGGTCAGATCCCTTCCCTGTCCCTGCTGGCCACGCTATTGCTGACACAAGCCAGGATGCCATTGGCCTTCTTGGCCACCTGGGCACACTGCTGGCTCCTGTTCAGCCGGCTGTCAATCACTCCCCCCAGGTCCCTCTCTGACTGGCAGCTCTCCAGCCACTCCTCCCCAAGCCTGTAGCGCTGCTGGGGGTTGTTGTGGCCCAAGGGCAGCACCCGGCATTTACTGAATTATTACATAATTTTAGGGTTGAAAGTGAGTTTCACTCTGTTGTTTTGAGTTTCTGTTTATCGTCTTGAACTTCTGTTTATTGTTTCTGGAAATAATACAGGCATCATATAAGTGAAATGCCTAAGGCTTATCCAAAGCAGCTAGAAACCGAAGAAGCTGGAACAGTGAAAAAGCTCAGAGAAACTGAGGATGTAATTTTCCTCTATGAGACAGTTTGGGATTTTTCTGTATAAGTAACTACTGCAGAAAAACCTTATTCTACAGGATGGGGCTATAGATCTTTTCATTTAAAAGGAAATTCCTAAGTGGCACATATCTCACTGACAGGAAGCATTTCTAAACGTTCAAGCTATAATTTTTGTTCTGAACACCCATGGTTTGTTAAGAGTTTCATCTTAGTCCACAAGAACGTTTTGTTGTTCTCCCTGCATGTGTTTAGGAACATCACATCACTCTGGTGCACTGTCGCATGCTGGCATTGTGTGAAGGGGCCATACATAAGCTTTTAGGAAAGAAAAAAAAATAAATCAGTAACTGTTTTCTTTATGAAGTTACTTAAGAGATTCAGTTACATTGTTTAATGTTGGTAAAGCTAAATCAGCATCCCTCAAGAATATTTGAGCCAAACTTGACAGAGGAACACCAATGTCAAGAAGATGATAAAAGTTCTAACATAGTTCCTGGAGAAGGACTCAAGTTGCATAAAAAGTAAGTAAAATATGTTAAACTGTTTAGAAAGCAGGGGTTTAGTTTGCTTCAAGGAAGATAAGAATAAGCAGTCACAACACTATATTCAAAGACAAGAAGTTAGGAATGGTAATTTTTTCATGAGGTTAGTTATCCTGCCTCTATTCCAGTGTGGTACTAATGCTATTTGCAGTAAATTATAGAATGTATTTTTCAGCCTATTTGTGTCTGTAAGTGCCTCTTAGTGAGGACCTCTCCACCGCTTTCCTTTGGACACTACTCCACAGAATGGCATCAGATCTCACAGATAGAAAACAGTTTCCTCCATCAGTCTACAATTTTCTTTCCTTGCTTTAACTATTCTATTACTCCTAATAACATTCTTACCCTTTTCAGAAGATCTTATAAAAAATATCTTTCATGTACTGTTCATTCTAGAAATCACACAGATTACTGTGCTTACTGCTTTAGGCTAGAATCCTACCAGTTCTTTTTACCGGGCATGATTTACCATAAAGACTGGCTGATCTTGCCACTGAAGCACTAGGATATCCATCTGGTAAAGAATCCATTTGGTTTCTTTAAACCAAAAATTTGCACAAGTGTAACTCCGGTGTGGACAACATCAAGAGTAAAGCATACTTATGCATCTTAGTAATATGTTGTATAAATTTACAGCATTAAAATTATCCTTTTTAACCCCACTAACAAGCTTTATTTCTTTGATTCATAAAACAATTCTAACACTGTCACTAGGAGCTGCATAAACATTATACTGGTACTAGCATATTTATATTGGCACACCAGTGGGATTGCCGCACTTATTTATAGTCCAAAGGATGCACAGTAGTCCAAATTGGCAGTGAAAAACTGTTCTTTCAGAATGCACTTCTTTCAGGAGTCAGACTATAAACCTGGCACCTTCCTCATGCCCTCGTGAAATATTGTCCTACTTTCAGCCCCTACCCTGGAAGAGTTTACTCTATATATCCACAAAGACTGCATGATAACTTCGACTGAGGTCAGCCGTCAGCAGAACTTCACCGTTTTTGGAAGCTCTGGACAAGTCTGAACACAGTGCAGAGTAAGAGTCTTTTTAAATAAAGTGCTGTGTGCTTTTAAGAGTAGGAATGAAGCATAGTAACAAAAAAAGATGTCAAGTTGACAAAACAATATATACATACCTGTTTTACTTAAAGCTCACATAAAGCCTAGACCACCTTCTGTGCTCAAGACAGCATCTATCCATCCAGCTGGTTGTTTATGGAAAGCCTTTTAACCTGTCAAATACTCTATTTGTCAGTGCCTCCTGAGTCCTTTTTAGTCTTAAAGCTTATTTAGGGCAAGCAGTATTCCTCAAATTCTGTAAAATGGTAGTTACTAAAACTGCCCACTTAGTTATTAGAACTGCCAACTTAGCCCATGTCTGAATCAGCTCTTTGTAATCCTATGGAAAATACAATAATAAAGAAACAGATACAGGATGGATTTGTGACATACATGAAAAATTATACCCCCATAACCTTCAAGAAGGCAGGCAAATATTTTTTAATCTATCCATGCACCAGTCCCTCAAGCTTTTTAACCAGGACTCCTTCTACTTTACGAATTCACAGCTGCACATTTATAATGTCTTTGGCTCTGAAGCTCCTTGAAACAACAACAGCATCAACCTATCGCCTACCACAACTGGAGCAAAAATAAACAAGGATTTTGTTTTTTCATAGTGTGAAAACTCTACTTAAACTTTTCATCCAAACGCTACAGTAAAGGTGAGGTAATTATTAAATCTTTCTCTGCATTATCAGTGTATTGCCAGCACTTTCAGATCCATCATAATACTGTGTGTGTGTGTGTGTGTGTGTGCGTGCACATGTGCTTAATTTTAATGACAAGTCTATTCGATTCATAAAATAATTTCAAAACAGACAGCAGAAAGTAATTTAAAATAACAGGAAATCTCACACATTAAAAATAGCTTGAACCAACATGACACAATATCAGATCAAGGGCTCTTGCTGAAACACGGCGTTTAAGGCAGAAGCTCAAACAAACCATGTGGACTTGCCATGTTCTGAAGGTCAATCAAGCTCCAGTTTTGGCAGACCAACAGCATGATGAACACCAGAGTCCAGATCACTCTATCATGGTCAATCTGTGCTCTGTCCAGGTTTGTATAATGAAGGAGTGAGGGAAACCAAGCTGATTTTAGGAGCCAGAATAGAATAAAGGCAATTAATAAGACGCAGTGTGCAAGACTTCAGACCCAAACAAGTGCTAAATATATTAACATCTGCACACTATGCAGTCAATGAAATACATCTGTAGTAAACTCCTGAAAAAAACAAATTAAGCCAAATAGGCCATATCATAATTTCACAAATACACTACATCTTCAGTATCTGAAGTCTTTAAAAGGGGAGCCTGGTGCAGAATAGAGTACACATTAATGTAAACCGCCAGTGGGAAGGAAGGGAGAAACATTCAAGATAAGAAATGACAGAAAATACTAAAACTGTAATTCCTAAGCAAGAACAGAGCAAAATGCTTTCAACTACTTGCTGTAGCTTTGAAATCCAGATGACAAAAATATCTTATTAAGCATGTCAGGAAGCATCCATATGGCTTGCATCACTGCTCCTATAACCAGAAGATATAACTGCGTACACAGCTAGAATTTTATTGACCAAATCAACAAGAAAACACAGAGAACAGGACCTATATCACTAACCAGGGCAAGATGTCTGATGAACGACAGCAAAAGTTTGATCTTTAAGGTATTTCAAGAAATAACTGGTATTTTAAAAAAATGCCAATGATTCCAAGCTCTGATTTCTGTATTGCACAAAGGAAGCACTTTGCTGCAGAGTCAGAGTTGAACACACTTTGCAAGAACAGCAAAGCAAGCCACTGAGACCTGTAAGAACTGCTGGTTAAGGCAGTAGCTTTTCACCTGCTGTCTGTCAAGCCCTGAAAGATCACAGACTACTGTGCTACATCTCTTGAATGGTCCCCAAGAAAAAAAAAAAAAAGATGTCTTTGCTCTGTACTGCAGTCTAATTATGGAACATATCTATAAAGGTGTGCAACACCACTAAGTATCTAAACAAAGAAGAATGAAGCCATTAAGACTAACAGGCACCGTCAGCTGCCCGGGGCTTTCCCAAGAGCCTGTGAAAAGCAGGTTTCTGCACTACACAGCCAACACATTCTGCCTTCCAGGTCTTATAAAGGCTCGAAGATATGCCTTGGTTTTGGCTGGCTAGAAATGTAAATGGTTCTGAAAACATTTTCTAACAGGAGTTAGGGCAACAACTACTGACTACAGAAAAGTCTTGTTAACTCCTCTGGATGGACAGTGCCTGTTCAATGTGCTTCCCTGGTGCATCCTTTCAGAAGGCAACATGGAGAGGAGGCGCGGTCCCCTGGAGGAAGGGAGCCTTGCTTCTGCTATAGAAGTGCATGAGCATGAGGGAGGATAGAAAGAAACATCGGCAGGGCAGGGTGCAGTGGATGGAAGAAAGCAGATAGCAAAGGCTGGTAATGTCTGGTGAATGTGTTGCATGAGCACTGAATAGTAGGAGGATCTCCTGGGGACCCCCAAGAAGCCCTTGCAGAGTTTTCAATAAATAAATTAAGTAGAACCTGCCTGGTCCAAAAGTCTTTGAGTCGGGGGGCGGGAAGGGAGACTGCTTACTAGAAGTTAAAATTTTGTCTAGGCAGATTTACTTTAAAAATAATCTGGGTTCCCATCAGTCACTTTGAAAAATAAACACATTAAAACACACCAAAAGAGGTCTTCCAGCATAAAGAACTGCATTTCACAATGCATAATACAGAACTAGCTTAAATTATTCTTTGTGAGTCTTATAGAACATCTTGCTAACACTTCCCCCTTGTCTCCTATACTCCACAAAAATTCCATTACTATTCCTCTCTTCTTGCCTTAAGAGCATAAATAATAATAAACTCAATGTCCACAAGGTTTATGGGTGTTCAAAGCTGCCAGTCACCTGCCATTTCCATGCAAAGTATATCCCAAGCAGATTTGACCTTGACCTTATATGACAGCTGACCTGGTGGTATTGACCCTAGGCTTTCTGCATCCATACTGTCTCAGAGCTTATCATAAAAATGTTGCTCTTTCTGTCAAAAGAGGCTTCCACTGAACAGCTCTGTGAAAGCAGCTCCCACACCTCACAGTCCTGCACAAAGTCAGATTAGAGGCAAGAGATGGTGAATAACAGAGCTGTGCTTTTGCATGTTCCACAGTAGCATTCATTCTGCCTGTCTCCTTGTGTCCGCACTCCTTCCCTTCATAGGGGCATTACTTTTTAACAGCGTATCTGGAATAGAAGGAGTAAAAAAGGACACGAGGTCTGACAGAATACATAATAGAGAATAAATATATGCAATGCGTAAGATGCTGTGTGTCAGATAAGGACGAGGGAAAGAAGAGGAAAACAAAATTAAATCAGGTTGCAGAGGGAAAAAAAAGGAAAGAACAGTATGAAGCAATGAATGGGAAGAGACTAATCCCACTTCTCAAGTCCTTCTCCATCCCCTCCCAAGCTCCCCTAACAAGCTGCATTTCCTTTGCTAATTACACAGCAGAACTGAAGCAACCTGATTTGAAATCACACAGAAGTTAAAAGTCTTTGGCTTTGAGTTTCTACTCCTAATAGCAAAAGGCCAAATTAGAAACCACTGGAGAAGCTGATTTGGCAAGAGACACCAAGACACCAGTATCACAGCAGGAATTAATTCTTTGCTGCTTTCCATTCCCAAGCAGTCTCCTCTGTTTCTGAGCTAACACTCTTCCATCTTAGAAGCAAATGAATATGGGAGCTAGGAAGAGCTGTACATGTTTTCTATCACCATCATCAGCTCAAAGAACCTGAGTGGGAACTGAAAGGATAAAGTTCAGGAAACAAAATTCTTAATACTTTTTCAACCATGCAGGACTTTTTGGTTCAGATACTTTAATATTTTGCTTAGCAGAGAAGCACAGATAACTGACAGTGTTACTGCTAGCATTATATGGATGGAATAAAAAAATATAAAAGTGTCAATGACAACGTAAAGACAAAACAAAGTGAACATAAACTCTTGGCACAGAAATTATTTCTTTAACCAACACTGTTTTTTATAATTTCTCCTCTCTAGCATGATTTTTTCAGTTATTGGATTAGTCTCAGGATTGCACCCATTGTTTCCAGTATAAAGTAAGAGTCTATTGAGACTTGCATGTGAAAAGTTAATTAAAAGTTGAATGACTACAGAGATCAAACAATGCATATTCCCTAAATTCATGCCAAGATCCATATACATGTAATATTTAATACAATATAAGTTATTTCATTATGTTCTTTTCAACAAAAATGATGAAGAATAAGATTTTCCCATTATGCTTTTCTAACAGATTTATTCAAAGTAAATCAGAACTTAAACACAAAAGGATTACTCTATTCATTGACATATCCAGGACAGTATCTTCAGTTCAGTCAGACTGGCTACTATACCGATAGTAAAAGCAATATTTTCCTTTAAGCACCTGCTCTGAAAAGTATGTCAATTTAAGGGATCATTTGTGACTATTAAAGCCCAATGAAAAGGCAGTGGGATTTTAAAGTCAGTAGGATGTTTTACAGTCAAACATGGATTGGATGCTCTCCTGATTTGTGCTGCTTTCCTGAAGCAGTATTATACGCCCTGGTTTTGCAGATATTCAGGCACATGCACGGCTTTTTGCTCTCAAAGTGCATTGTGAAATTCAAGACATGTACTCACCATTAATACCTTTTTCTGTGGGGCTATGTCATATCATGTTTTATAACGTAAGGAATAGTATGCAAAAATCTATCACAAATCATACTCCGTCATTTCTAAATACATTTCTAAAACCTGGAATTTAATATTAAGTTCCTAAATGCAGCTATGACAGAACAGGCTACTACTGTAGTGGGTTCCCACCAAATACACCAGCAATTGCAGTGAGCATGGCTGTGTGTACACACAATTTCTACATAAGAATCAAAAATAGATACCGAAAGTCATACATTCATCATTTTAGTCTCTTTTAAAAGAAATACTGTAACATTTATTCTCATAAAGCTCATAAAAATAAACACTCCCAACATACAGATTTATGATACAAAACAATACCAATTTCAGAGTAACAGCACTTTGATATAGAAAGGCCATGAAAGATCATCTAGCATTTTGGTATAAACACACAATCTGTTTTGAAATTCCCAGATGCATGGGCTACCGTCCCTTCCCTTCAAAGATTTTATCTGAAGTGTGCTCATAACACACTTCAAAATAGACCGAGATCTATTAAAGTGCATTGAAGTTCTGAAAGAGAAGATGCTGCAATCTGTGCATATAGGCAGTGAGCTACGGACAAATGCCACCAGTGTAGTGGCTTTCCACTTAAAAAACTGCCAACTTTATTTCTTATTTTCCCTTCTCTGCCCTTATTTACTCTAACATTTAAAGACTCCCTAAGCATTTATGCATTCTTTGCAATTAATCTCCAGTCTCAAATAAATTTTAACCTCTTCTAGCTTACTATGGAAAAAAATGAATTTGTGAGCAGATATAGTGTCCACGTTCGTAAAGGTATGGGTGGTGATTTGGCTGACTGACTCCTTTTACGAAATCTCAGCTAAATGAACAGAGAAGAGCCATCATGGATTATAATTATAATTACAGCTCCCCTGGACAATCTCAGTCAATCATAATTTCTTTGTGTTGCTATTTTAGCTTGCCAAAAAAACCCCAACTCCAGTAGTTTTTTAGCTCCCCATATGACTTATAATATCTCTAGTTCACTGTAACTTTTTCTTCCCCTGCTAATTCAAGTCAGTACACCAAAAATCCTCAGAACGCCCCACAGTGTATAATACTTTACACCTAACAGTGACACTGGCAAATATCAAAGATTGAGAAAGAAATTTTAATTTAACTGATGGGTTCAGTAGGCAGATATTTGGCAGCTGTGACATGTTACCCACATCTGTGATCCTATTTCTACCACCTCCATCCTTTTACTGATTAATTTAGGCCAATCGTCCAAACCCATGAAGCACCATGGAGTAAGGCACAGCAGTCAACCCATCCACAAGATAGGATGATTAGCACTTAGAATGCAACTCTGTGAATCTCTATCATTATTTTAATGACACTTTATGTGCTAATTTTAAATGTAACAGCTGCTTCTCTCAAGTTCTAGCTATAAGATTTTGCTAAAGATCACCTTTAATAGTACAATCTAAATTCAGTGAGATCATACACAAAACAGAAAACACTCAGTGAACAGTAAAATTTGTGGGTTTGGGGATTTGGCTTTTTGAAAACATTCTATATCAACTGGCTAAAATCAGGAAATAAATTGTGGTATCAATACTGGCATAAAAGCCAAATAAACATGAAACCAAAGCATTTGAATAATAAAAAAGTCTATAGAACTATGCTCACAGTTCAAATCCATATTTTTCCCAAGGAAAGGACTACATAGTTAATTACAGTTATGACATGCTACACTTAAAAATGAAGCAATAAAGCTAAAGTCCATCTTGACTTTAGCTGGCCTCAGAACTGCCCCCAAAATGGTTTATCATCCGACCTTTAGGTTTTTGCCAAACAACAATTATTCTCCTTTCTTTCTTCAGCAACATTGTGCAAGGAAAATAGTTTGATTTCTGTAAAATATATTTTTGGAGTTGTCAATCATTTATCACATAATTCGAGTTTATGAAGAACTTATCAAAGGAAAGCTACTCTCAAGAAATTAAATTTTATGTGAAGATCTCCATGAAGTGCAACCTGTGATCATTTCCAGCTCTTGCAGGAACAAGTTCAGTTAATCTAGGTTCAATTCACCACAGCATGATGGCCAGCACTGGCCCGGATCTGCTTGTCATGGAGCATTTCCCCCGCTGTCAGACACGGCTGCTGGGAACAGTCAGCAAGAAGGAGAAATGATCCTGCAGGCAATTACATGTGTCCTCCCAGAAGGGCTTGAAACAGAAGAGAGATCTTGAACTACATTGAAAGAGAAGACTCCATGCAGAACAAAGTACAGCTACATAGTGACCCATGTTTCATCTGGACTGCTGCATTTGACACTATTTGGAGATTATGGTGGTTTTTTTTTTTAACGTGTGCAGCCACACATGCAAGAGATCAAGATCATGGTTTACTGAAATTAGAACTGTAACTGCCACCCAGAAGCACTGTTTTCCCCTCACAGCAGGCACACCACCCTCCCCAGACCCATAGCAGGCACATTTTATATAAAACATTCACTAAATCAAGCATAAATTTTCAAGACTGCAGGAGCAAGTTGATAATTTAAAAGCAGATGATTTTTGCTGCTAAGCATGTTTTTAAGGGGGGAAAAAAAAAAAAAGGTATTTTTAAACTTTCCTGCTAAAGCTACCTGATAACTATACCTCTGACTTCCCTCAGTGTTTTCAAAAATGCTCCTCATTAGCCTGTCTTCATCTTTGATGTCTGGCTACCAACCTTCCCCAGGAAAGGAATGAGAGCACGAAGGAGGGAGGGAGACCGCCCCTGCTCCCTGGGTTGGCTTTTGAATGCAGTTCCCCAGCTAACCATGCTGACCGCTGATCACACTAGACCAACAAAGTCATAAAATCAAATTTTAATAACTTGCTGTAAGGTAACTTTCAACAAGTACATATTCATAGATCTGTATTACTAGATCTTTCTGTAAGTGGACCAACTATGTCTATTCTACTCCTCTCCATCTCCCACAACCTTCTCAGCAAGCAACATACACTAGTCTAACCTGAACACAGATCCACCGACTGGTGCATATGCCAGCGTGCAAGCTGGCTACAGATTTAGAAATCTGGCTGACAGCAGAGCTCACCTTTCACAGCAAAACCATGAGCCTTTCAACTATCTGCTGATGTGGCCCTGCCAGGAGAGGGCATGAATATCAACTATGAACATAAACACTACATTTGGTGCTGCACACTGGCTCTGCAGTTGGGGGAGGACCTGAGCCAAGGTCCCCTGGATGTGGAACCAAGAGTTTGGGAGGTAGGAAAAGGAGAGGAAATGTGATTGCATTGCTTTTAGACAAGACTTCACTCAGATCATCCAAAACCAGCCTCTGTTCTCAACCTGTTGTAAAAATGCAGATGGTAAGGTGCTAGAAGATGACTTGTGGCATTGGAGTCTATCTGCTAATTTCTTTATTGGCTTTTTACAGAACTATTACATTTAAAACTTCCACTTGCTTTGACTGTGGAAATAAATGTTTCCATAGTTAATTGAAAAAGAGGTCTGATGTTTATTTGGAATAACAAAAAAAAACCCAAATGAAACAAAACCAGAAAGCCTGCAATTACTCAAACTGTTACAGTCTCTTCCTGCTTTCTTTGGCTTCCTCTCCTCCTTTCTCCTTCACAGCAGTCTCCACAACTTATCCCCAGCCCCTTTCCCCCAAGCACCTTAACTACAGATGGAGAATTTTCATGTGCTGTAAGGTTTCAAACAGCAGACACAGGTCACCTGCTCAGTCCCGCAGCCACAGGGCTTGGGGATGTCCAACTTTGTCCCCCACCACGGAGGTGGCTGCTAGACTTACTCCTCAACCTGACAGGAGGATTGACTATGTGCATGCTCCCAAAGGCAGTACTGATCCTTCAGGCTCAAGGAGCATTAGATCTTCACAATTAAAGCAAGGAAGGCCTATTAAAAAATAGAATGGCCAGGAAGTGGCATAAATGGAGTATCACAAAAAAAATATCCAATTGCCTTTCTCTGAAGCAAAAAGAAATTAAATTGCCAAAAAGTTCTTCTGACCTGTAGGCTCCAGCCTATGCTAAAGTCCCTGTTTCTGAGAGCATGGAGGTTACCAGAGCCAATGTTAACTCAGATCCAAGAGGAAACAGCATGGTTGCAAAGAGATACAGCTCATTCTGCACTAAGTTGGATGGCTTCGTACCCTGTAGCGCATTCCGTGCCTCCCACTGCACTTGGTCCCTTACAAGTTCAGAGCATGCCAAGTCCCTGAGCTGTCACACTGGTGTATTACACAGTCAACAGCATTCACAGGCAGCAGTTTATGTTTTTACGGTTCCCCTTTCCTCCATTTCTGTTACACCAGTGTTATCTCTTACGGTCTTCCAACTGAGGATTGTGTGTCTGTTCAAGCCCTGCACTAGCCATCTTTCCACTTGTCTTCACCCTGCTCAGCTATGCTGTTCCTGCTTACAGCAGGCCAACATATGGAAAGGTTCCACAACACACATCCTTCAGGCACAAAATGCAAATTTTCTTAAAATTAAAAATTATGATGGGAAAGCTTTATTTGCTGTTATTTGCTTGAGAGGAAAGCCTGGCAGATGCAGGATTTTTTTTGGTGGGGGTCCTCTTTAAGAGAGTAGACAAACCATTCAAAGGCAACAGTCTGGCTGCAGAATTTGTAGCAGAGATTTTTCATAAAAACTCCCTGCAGTTGGAAATTACCATTCACCCATAAGCAATGCAGACCTCTATAGGTATGCTGATTGCTGTTGTGCAAAACACTGTGCTAGAGGCAAACACTTGCTGTGTAAGCCAAATCTTGTGAAGTAACAGCTAAGCTCCAGCCTGCCCATTCCGGGTAAAGTAAGGACAAAATGCAGCAGTCAGCCATTCTGAGTGACGATTTGCACCTTTGACTTGGATAAAAGCACTGAAGATGTTGTGCCCACTGCTAGAGGGCAATGGGCAAAGGTGGGGTGTCTACACCTGGTTGCTTTCCCCCAGTACCACTCCCATAGGAAGCCACAGGCATGCCTGGTGAGGTCAGGGCTGTAGTGACTCTGGTGTGATGAGATATGTCACCTTACAAAGATGCTCAGTGTTTTTTTTTACCCCCTGCTTAGACAAATGTCTGGCATCTGGATAAAAGCCAGCTGGTGTGGGTCCAACTCAGATAAACTGGAACTGCTGGCCAGCAAGGGATGCACTGGGATGAATATCCAAATGCAACATCTGTTCCCTACTGCATATCCTCCCAAATCACCATTGATCCTGAAACATTATTAGGCTTCCCTTTGGACCAAGATTAACCCAGCGAACAGATGTGTTAGCAACCCTCAAAGGCAGAGCGTTTGGTTGTATGGGACACTGCCCATCTTCTTAAGAAAAAAGGCTGATAACCCAGATGCCCTCCAATTCAGCAGAAGGGGAGCCAAGCTTGCAAGAAATAGGTCAATCAGGATGATAAAACTAGTGCCAAGAAGGAGAATGGCTAGAGAGAACAAATGAATATTCATCTAGCACAAAAATCAAGATTTGGGAAACAAATTTATTTCAAATTCCTAAAGATGGGAAGAGAAGATTTTGTGTCTGCGTCAGAACTAGAAACCTGTGTGCTAGACAGATGTCAGAACAATTAACATACAGGGAAAAATTTAAGCTGATAATAATAAAAATACTGGGGTGAGAAGAAAAGCATAATTAGATAATTAAAATGACTAATTAAAACTTTTGTTGGAAAGGAAGTGTGAACAAGACCAGGTTAGTAGATGATACACCATCCATAAATGCTGTTCCTGGTTTATGAGCCACTGATATTTCATTAATATGGGAGAAAGTGGAAGTAGATGGTGATGCACAAACCCACAAGCTATCATGTACAGAGAACTGCTGTAACAGTTTAAAGGACTCAAGAAAAAGTCTTCAATAGCAGAACTAAAAATCAACAAAACTCCACGCAGTTTTTTAGGAAAAATAACCATGATTGTCACATGGCTCACCAAATATAAGCAAAAAAATAGATAGCTCTTACAGTATTTCTCTTCTGTAGTTGAGAAAATGCTGGATGACATAATATAATGATAATGATGACAGTGTATCTCTAATCCAACCATACATAACTTAGAACCATGTTAAACAATGTTAGCAAGATAGGCAGTCCAGTATCAGCAGGTCTGGATGACTTCAACAGCTAAGTCAAAAAGCTCTCTGGATCATTAATACTGATTTTCAATAACATTTTTGTAATAATTTCAGTTTTTCATTACTAAACATTTTTAAAAATTGAGATGAATATGTGTTTATAGGCTGCTCAAATGAATTCCTTAATTTAGGGAAATCAGAGACTTGTGTTACGGACGTCACACTACAGGATCACCACAGACTTTATTTAAGTCTTTGACTGATATACTGAAGATAACAACAGCAAACAGTGATAAACAAGATTAACTGGAATCAGGTGGCCAGTTCCAGGGATATGCATTGTGTATGACCCATCAAAAGAAATTTAAAAGGTACATAGAGGTAACCATCGTTGCTGAACTGCAGCGCTGCATAAGCCACCAATGTACAGCAGTGCCATGCAGGAATTGCCCGAGGCCCCAGAACAGATGCTGAAGAGCTGAGAAAGTTACCTGAAGGTGAGGAGGGAGCCCTGATACACTGGGCAGCAGGCCAGCTGGGCCGTGATGTGCCAGAGAGTGGCCAGGAGGCACAGCCAGCCCCTGCTGAGGGACAGGCAGACAGCAAGGGGAGATGGTCAAAGGGAGGAGATGGCCCTGGCCGTGCTGCGGAGGGTGCAGTGTTTGGCCAGGTTGCCTCTGACAGCGAGCTGCCACGCTGACTGGCTATAAGCCGTTTGAGAGCACCATGAAACACCACCATGGCTTAGTGTCACTGGGACTGCAGCCACCCTTGGTAAGGCTGGAGACAGCATCCCTGGTTCAGCCCCATTCCCAGAGCAGGAGAGGCTCTGGTGTCCCTTCCTCAACCCCAGGCCACCAAGGCACCAAAGGGCCACTACCAGCAGCACTCGTACTTTCAGGCTGGACAGATGAGAGGGGCCAATCTTCTACATGATACCAGACTAGTGGATGAGCTGAGTGTTAACAATGAGATTTGGCCAGAAAGGTGTTGGGGAGTTACCAGAGGTTTACTAAACACCTGCATGAAAGGGACAGGCATCTCAGTTTGGGAAAGCATGTACTGCGTGTTCAGCCAGGAACACCCAAACTAGACTGTCTATTAGGAAAAATTTCTTCACTGAAAGGGTTATCAAGTATTGGAACAGGCTGCCCAGGGAACTGGTTGAGTCACCATCCCTAGCGATATTTAAAAGATGTATAGATGGGGTGTTTATGGACATGGTTAAGTGGTGGACTTGGCAGCCCTAGGTTAACAGTTGGACTTGATGATCTTAAAGATGTTTTCCAATCTATACAATTCTCTGATTCAACTAAGTAGTAGTAGGTGCACAGACTACCACAGATTGAGACTCTACAAAGCCCCCCCAGAAGCCCTTAAAATTCCACACTAATTATGGAAGAAAACCCATCCTAAAGCAGTTTACATTTGAGGACAGGAGCTTTACCACTGTAAAAGGCATTCCTGCACTGTCCTTGAAGGCAGAAGTGTCATAAAGAAACTGGTGCTGTACTTTGCTATCTATGGCATGGTTACCTCCGAATAAGCAGACACAGGGCTTTGCCAACCTGCTGTGGGACACAAATGACTGTGTGCATAATTCTCATGTAAGATAGGCATGAATTGCCAGTGTCTTTCCTATGAACCAGCAAATAAGGGAGGAAGAGCCATGAGAACAGTCAGAAACCAAGACAAAAGCAGAGAGAGAAGCTAGAAGAAGCAGGTTTCACCTCTGAAAACACATGTGAAGGAGGCTGTAAGCAGCCACTGCCTGGAACAGGTAGCCTCCCCAGGGAGGAGAGACAAAGCCTGCTGAGGTAGTCAATGGCAAATGCAGGCAAACGCTTTCTTGTCCCCTGGGAAACACAGAGCTATCCATTTCCCTCAGCCTGCCCTCAACATGGAGGTGAACACCTCCTCCTGCAGCCTTCAGGAAAAGTCAGGGCAAGGCACAAGCTCCATCTTCTCCAGTGCTTGGAAACAACTAACAGTTTATACAAACAGGACTGCACAACATGCTGTGTGTGCAGGAGCATGTTTATCTTCCGCTACGAAACTGAACAACTGCTGGTACAACTGCTTCAAAGCACATCTTGGAGAGGCCACAGCACAACAATTCTGTGTTTCTTCCTCCTGAGTTTCTCAGCCATTTCCATTTTGTCCTGGTTCAGCTAGGATAGGGTTAAGTTTCCCCAGCAGAGAGGGGGAAGGGATCTCCAGCCGGGCTATTCATAGCATGCTGACAGTATTTCCCTGTATATCTTTTGTCTTGTTTACTGTTATTACTGTTTATTGTTGCTATCATTGCTACTGTTGTTGTTCAGATTGTTTATCACACTGTTGTATTAAATTTCTTCTTATTTTAACCTGGGGTTTGTGCCCTACTTGTGTCCACGGGCGGGGGAGGGACAATGGCAACATGGTCTCTGGTCCAGGCAGGTCCTAAGCCAACACACATTCCTAGCAAAACTGTCTGAAGTTGCTTGACTCCAGGCATGCACAATAAAGATACATGGAAGAGACATGTACAAAACAACCTGTGCATTAAAGCCTGATATGCAACTATTTCTGTTTTAGAAAATTTATTTCTGTGGGTGGTAGGAGTCTTCCTGGTGCTCATAGGAACATCATGAAATATTCACTACACTTTTATTTCTCTTAACTGCAAAAAAAAAAAAAAACCCAATCCACATCACCTCCCAAAGATGCACTACCTTCTCATCATATCTTGAAGTCAGTAATGAAAAGCTGGAGTCTGAAACATGTGTTTTGCATCCTGGGATGTGAGGTGGCAGATGAAAAGCACAAATGGGCATTGCCCGCAAGGTCACTCACCGGCGTTCTCCAAACACATACAGCTGGCACACAGCCATTTGGCAGATACCAAATTAATATGCGATGGCACTATTATTTTTTTTTAAATATTTTGAAGGTTTTCACATGTTCTCAGTTGCAGAATACTTGACCTGACAAGCACATGCAGGCACAAAAGATTATGTGAGACAACAGGAAAACAGAATAGATGGGAAAATATATTTGAATTGTACCCAGTAATAGCTTCATTTGCCTGTTCCCTGGGGAGATCTGCAGAGGCTGTTAAACAGAAAATTATTTATTACAAAGTTAATATAGCATGGTTTGAAGCATTTCATGTGAGCTGTCTAGGTACACAACAACCTCTACTTACCAGAACAGAAATTATGTCCCCTAATCAAACCACTGGAATAAAACCTGGCAATTTCAGTGGGAACAGTGAAGAGGTTAAGCAAGGCAAGCCATCCCTGCCTTATGCACTGAAGCTCCAAAGACCCCCTTGCAGGCATGAAAAGCTCCAATGAGGGCAGAGAAGGAAGCACCCACTTCAGCATCTCCACATCTAAAACTTGCTCAACAACACAATGAAGTTATACTCACAGTCTTCACACGGACCTATATAAACCAACAGTCCCTTTTCTTTCAAAGGCTCTCCGATCAAAAGGGATACAATTAAAACTGATATTCAATGCAATCATTTTAACCTTCAGAATTATGACTCGAGTGAATACAGACTGATCAGCAGCACATCAGAGCAATTACTTTGGCTTTCATTCATGATGAATGTGGTGGATTCTCATCTTCCATAAGACTGTAGAGACCAAGAGATTTCTCTGAACCCATGACTGCAGCCATCCTAGCTCAACTGCCTGTGAGGCAGCAGGAAAATGGATTAAATACACCATCTCATAAAGCTGAGTCTACACCTTCTCAAAAACTGTGGACTTCAGTGGGGACCACCAATTCTTGGTTTGCAACTCTCTCCAGGAAACTGGAGGAAGCAATGAATCTTCTCTCAGATCTGGCTTTTATAGAACGTGTTTCTAAAGCTGCTACATAAACCAGCTGTTTGGTAAAGAGTAATATTCCCATAACATACTCTGATGCAATTGGCTGGTTTATGTGGAGATGTTGTATATTTTCTGAAACATAAAATTAATGCATTTTGCTAGAAACTTTCAAGTGATTTTTCATACAAACTCTAGATTAGAGCTGGGCTGATAACAGATTTAAGCACTAAACAAGAACTTTAAAAAGGGGGATAGAAGAGTTTGAATTTAAAGAAAACAGGTATTTCTGCAACATTATACAAGAATAATACAAACGATCAATCTCATTTTGGGTCAACCTGAAACATTATCTTCAATACAAAACAAAATGCTTCCTTTTATTTTCAAGTTATTTAATCCTTAAAACTTTCTTTCTTTAAGTAAAAAACCCATTATTTTAAAGTAAAAACTCCAAAATATTTTGAAAGAAAAGAGTAAAGATCTAATTTTGAAAACGCTGAAACAAGACACTGCAGCATCTGGGGAAATCATCTTTCTTCTTCAGTCAAAACTACTGGCAATAATCATCCTTGAAAATGCAAATACTTCTGATCCTTATCTAACTGCTTCTCAGCAAATGTATGACTTGTCAGAAAAAATATTTCCCAGCTTTATTCATGAAGTCAGAGGTAATTATCACTTTTTCAGCTGATATGAGTGAATGTGTTGCTAATCAAGCCTGTGGGAATTAGAAGAGATACAAGACAGTTTGCACAACTGTCACAAATATTCCAGTGAATTGTAAATGATATTAGAGCATCACTTTCAGTAGCAGCAGTATAATCCCTCTCCAAACTGAAGTGGAACAAAGAAATCACGCATGACATGAACTATCAGAACAAAAGGAACAAAACACCTTTTTTTCACCAACAAATATAACAGACATATCCCACAACCCCATTACAAATCTGACAGCACAATGTCCTAAACAATGCTAACATGGGTGACGTGAGGGGGGTGGGTGGTGGTTTAGTTTTGTCATTTTATGTCTGTTTTCACACAAACTGACCTCATCTATTTAAATGCCATAGTTGGCTAAATTGGTATTTTCCAACATCTGTAGTTAGACCCAGATGGCCAACTTGCACATATTAGTAGCAGTCATTTCATCAGAGGCACTGTTTTCCATAAATGCCAACTATCAGTGATACCCAATAAAACAAGCTGCAACAACTCAACGCTGTGTAAGAATAGGTTGATTAATACTTTCAGACAGAGAGAGAGAGAGAGAGAGATAGATATTATTTTATACCCAACAGGAAGGACATTTACTAATTCTGAAAGGTGTAGAAGAGTTATTGTTCCTTAGAAGACATTATTTCACTTTTGATAATTCATTGTTGCTGTAAATGAAAACTGATAGCTAACATTTTTCAACTAAAAGAAAATATACTGTATTTAATAAACACATTTATAAAGTGTACATATGTTTCTTCTTATTTTCACTGGATTTAAGCTTATTACAATATTCTGACATTATTCCTGTTGGGCATTACACTCACGGTCAGAAATGTACACACAGTAGATGGTTCTGCATTAATAATGGAAAGGCAGGTACTGAACTCTGTGATTCCTATGTTGACGCACCTACAGTGGGGAAAAGATTCCCATTGCCGTTTCAGTAATACTCAGAAGATTTTTCTAAGTCTTTGACTGTTCTATCTGTTTGAGGATACTAAGAGCTCAAGGAGACAATTTTGCATCCAGGAATGCATGCATTGAAAAGCTCTGCTCTGATTACTGGGGTACAATATCTAATATTACCTTTTTTTTTTTTTTTTTTTTTGAAAATATATCACAGTGAAACTTATAACTGTCTAATCATAACTTGCGTCCAACACAAAGAAGTTAGAGAACAGTTACGTTTAAAAAAAACTTCTACAAACCTAAGTTGTCTTTTCCACTGAAATCTGTCAAAATCGACCAGAATCATAAAACTCTAACACCATAGATAAAATTTCCAAAGAAACTAGTTGAGGAATTTCATAATTCATCACAGTATTTAAACATACAAAGTCAGTGAGATTTTAGCAAGCCTATGAAGTTGTGTACTTAAATGCTATCCTGAGTTGGAGATCTAAATTCAGTATATAAATATTAACTGTAACATATTACAGCAAAATTATTTCAATAACATTCCACAGAAATACCTCTATGCTTCATTATGCAAATATATACTCAGAAATGCCTTGCAGGGATTCTTAAATTGGCAAGGATACAATTTCTAGTATACCTTATCCCAGACATATGAATGTTGGCAGCTAAATTTCCACACAACATTTAAGAAGAAGAAAACCAACAACAAACGTCAAACCTTTGAGAGATGCAGTTTGCATCTGACATGTTCTATAAAGACAAATGCCAATGGAAACCACTTTTTTTTTTTTTTTTTTTTTAACAGTACCACAGAATATGAAATATCAGCAATAAGATTCAAAACAGCCTAAGGGATGGATTTGATGTTGGGTACCTACAGCATGACTTCATAATGGCCTTTAGGTCTCCAGACTCCCATAATGTGACCCTAAAAATCCTTGCTCAGCTGCTACCAACCTTTGAAGGCATGACAGACTCTATAGAGAGAACAAACCACAATTTCCATGTCAAGTAAGGTCTCATAATACCTGAAAGGGCAGTTTCTGCATCTTGCTTTTGACAAGTCAAAGCAGCTGGAAGAATTTGATCAAAACTCAGAAATCAGGCATCCCTCTACCTAAATAAGTCTACCATATCTTTGGGTTTATTCAGAGCTTATTTTTGTTCTTTATTGAAAATTTAATTAAAGCAGATCTTAAAGGATTTTAAGAAAAAAATTTGTCATTGATTGGACAAACTGCATACTAGAGGAAATGTGACCCAGTGTTAGGGTAGCATTTCAGAAAATAGGACATGAATTTGGTTTTCTCTGCAATCTCTTTCATGTGGAACAGTGAAAATACTCCCAAAAGAAGCCAAGAAGCCCCTTCTCCAGGAAGACAAGTTGCTGTAAATTGCAAGGGTACAATTTTTCTTCTGCTTCTGCCACCACTGTGTACCATGACAAGAAAAGAGTAAGTACTATCACAGCCAAGCTTGCAACGAAGTGGAACCTGAGTTCCCACATCCTGGTGAAATGGCCTATCATACAGGGGTACACAGAGAGAATTTCAAAGAAAAGAGTGACTTCTTCCATGCTCTGTCCCACTTAAGTTCTTTAATAAACAGTACAGGCATGCGCCTTCAGAAGAGGAATGCATGGACCACGGAGCTGGGGTAGAAAAAAAACAAATTCCTGTAGACCCAGGAGAATCCCCTAACACCTCATTGTCAGAGCTACCTGCTGGATAATTTACGGCAAATGCAAGTGGTGTGACAGTGACACATGAGCTCTTCCTTGTTTGGCTAAGATTATCATCTCGTGACGGTCAATTCTCCTCATACGCTGCATAGGGAACATGGTCATCTAACATGAGGTCCATGTTCTAGTTAAGGGTCAGGCATACACAGATGCACCTACTTTCCCAGCATCAAAGTGCAGATCTAGCCCTGAGTAACATTTTCAAAAGTAACATGGGCACTTATGTCTCTAAATCTCAGTGAAAACCCTGTTAGATTTCACCTGACATCTTCCACATGCTTCTTGTTAAAAGAAGCATTTATGGTTTAAGAACTTTTCCCTAGCATTTGTCATATTTGACTGAGTAGTTCCTTCAGAAAGAGACTTTTTAAAAAATGTTCAAAAATTTTAGATGTAGAGCTGCTAAACAATAGCAGTTTCGTGTCTAAATTTTACACATGCTACAGATTTCTAATATTACATTTATTAGTCTAATTTACTTTATATGGAGGGGAAAGATGCCTCAAGTTATTCCTTCAAGTACATCGAGACGGGCCATATTTTCAGAACTGGTAAACACCTGAAGGCTGTTAAAATGAATTTATTTATTAAACATACTACAGAACATGGAAAAAGTTTCATCACTGCCATTTTCTTTAGCACTAGAATTTCCAGAGTGTTGAACTAAAAAGGAATTAGAGCCAGAGTACAGGCTCAGAGGTCTACAGGTCTTGCAAGTAAGATTCCTCTATGGAAACCAACCTTTAGAGAAGTCTGAATCACCAGAAAAATCATGGAGATTCTTCTCTAGGACTTGCAAAGGTGATAGATAATGAACCACAACACTGTTAAAGACGAGGACAGGCCAAGACTTATTTTTGGCACAGAACGTTCCATCTCAAATAAAAGCAAAAAGAAATCTGATGTGCAACATGTGCTGGCATCTTGAAGTTTTGCAGAGGAAACAGAAGTGTGAAACTTGTGCTCTTTTGAGAAGATTTTGAAAACCTTAATTCATAAAACTTACAGTAAAAATCATACCATTTGTTTCAAAAGGAATTTGCTTCAGGAAAGTAGGAAAAAATAAAACCATGTATTTGCAAGTTGAAGGATGACTTGCAGAGGTCTCTAACTGAAAACTAAATATTTTTGCCAAATCTTGCTATGATCTATGTGATGCATGAGAATGTTTTCTATTGTGGGAACCTGAAGATGTAGCAGTGCCTGAGATATTGCAGTCTGACTAGGTATCCATACTTAGATGTGGGAAGGGGATTCGTGAGGGCTGACAAATAAGACACTTGCCATACATCAAACATCGATCTCATGCTCAGCACGTGCTTCTGCAACAGCAGCTCACAGTATAATGGGTGTCATAAAACAAGTTTTTCAAGGTTCTTTCATTGTAGTTTGATTCTCTTGGGACTGATTTTGCTTTTAACATGTTTCGTATCTCTCAGGATGTGCAGGAACACAAAGTAGTATGTGTGTGCATGCCGTATGTGTGTTCACGCATGTGTATTTGTGTATATCCATCCAAATGGCTGGCCTACAAATACATGTTCACTGTCTTAATATCCACATAAATATGGTACACAGGTTTTTAACAAATACAAAAGATGGTCATAGTAGTGTGTAAGCATAATGCTGCAAAGCCATCAAAAAGACAAAAGCGGAATGTATAATGAAGTGCTTCTTTTTCCTGCCAGTAATTACATTTGCATGAGAACGACTTCAACCACTATCATTTATCATTTTTGGCATTGGAAATCTACGGTTGTATGGTTACATATTCTATGCAATTGAGAACCCTGCTGCAGCATTAGAAATGTTTGATTTAGCTTATTACAATATCCTTGAGAAGTCTTCAAGAAATATTAAAACATACAGCTACATCTCTTGCCATACTTCATAATTTGCCAAGCACATAAGATTGACAGTCAGTAAGGATGCAACTGGCTGCCAGCCTAATCTCCATAATGACCTGCATTTCACAGTTGTTAACATGGTTATCAGAGTCACACTATCACCATAATTTTGATGAAAGGAAGTGAGAATGACAGCAAAATGCTTTTTTTTGACAAAAAAGACCCAAACCAAAACCCTCGAGATTTATCCTTTAATAACAACATTTTCAGTGGTCATTTGAATGTGATTTTTCCAATGAGTTTTGCTTTTTATATTAAGATGTAAGCTGTAGCAGTATTTTCACCAAGGTGTGCTTTTTCAAATACTTATGCAGATGCCTGGAGAATCAAACCCTACAAGACTAATTAATGTGCATAAAATTCAGGTAGAGTTATTTGTATCAAATAACTGCTGAAAGAATGAACACATGCAAACATACTGGATGGCTCATGCTAATACACAAAAAATAATTAAAACATAGATTTATGCAGTAAAACTCATTAAGAACCAACTATAAACCAGAATGTGATCTTGTTTGAAATCTTTCATTTTAATCTTTGAAATTTTTCCTCATCCCAAGGAATTCGGCTTCTTTATAAGGCTGAGAATTATTAATCCCCAATTGGAATTTCACCTGAATGCCTTATATACAGCATTCCTCCTATGGTGTAGTAAAAATTTCTGTATTAAAAACTGTTAGCAAGTAATATGTCACAATTTTTTATTTTATGGTTTAATAATGCCTTTCAAAATGAATGCAGTACTTAATCTGTGCTCAAGCACTAATTGTGCATGTACAGAAACAGTGAATATTTGTAATTTTTTTTATTAAGTCCTTGATAATTTGGGAGTCACAGAAATAGGAAAGGTCTTCCAATGTCAACTCTTATATCATGATTCAGGTTGGTAAAAAGACTGGTCCTCTTAG
This sequence comes from Athene cunicularia, assembly GCF_003259725.1. Classification (NCBI taxonomy): domain Eukaryota; kingdom Metazoa; phylum Chordata; class Aves; order Strigiformes; family Strigidae; genus Athene; species Athene cunicularia. The sequence continues at coordinate 45,058,497 of NW_020799092.1, read as the reverse complement.
TACTTCAACTACTATGTTGTTCATTCTGTAGCTAAAGCTGAAGAGGGCACAAAATAAGTTTTTCAAGGTTCTTTCATGGCTCTTGGGACTCATTTTGCCTTTAACAAGTTTTATAGCTCCCAGGATGCTCAGAAACACACAACAGTTCCTTTCATAGGAACCTGGATCAAACTACACCCACACCCAACTTAATATTTCTCCTTTACCCTTGGTATCTACACCAAGCAATGATGGGAAGCCATGGAAAAACTCTCAGACATGGTGTTTTCTGGGCAGTCTGACTTGCCAGACACGTTTCAACTAAAATTCTTCTATGATTCTCTCTCCATCTCACTACCCGTTTTTTTAGGTAACAAAAGAAAGGTCATCATAACCTCCAAATAAAACACACAAGCACTCATTAACATGACATGCTTCTCATCTTTCAGATTTTATAAAAAATTCGGTTGATGCTTCCCACTATGTATTATTCCTTGCAGGATCCTATTTTTCAAACACAGAAACAAAACTATTTCAGGGAATAATTGATTATTCATGATCAACCGTCACACCTAATTTAACTTCAATTCTGTCAAAAGGTTTTCTATACAATTCAAAGTGAAAATATACATTTTAATGTGCAGATGAAGAAAGTGCAATAGCATACCCAAGCACACATCAATTTTTTTCCCACCAAGAAAGCAGATTTGCAGGTTTTAAAATACTAAACAATTGCCTCTTTTTATGAAGTTATTTACAAATCTACACAAAATACAGATTTATTCAGCATTATTTTTCAGTTGCTTTCATTTATTGCTATTTCTTTAAAACAAGTCCTAGCAGTTTCCAGTGCCGCATTTAAGTGTTTTAACTGAGAGGATGCATCTTTAGGAAGAATTCATTGTATGTGTATCTCCTCTGTATATAACAGATCAAACCTTATCGAAAAGCTGAGATTACTTCAAAACTAGGGAAAAAACAACTTTTACTTTTGAAGAAGGAGCTTGCTGCATATTCTGAATATATTTAGAATAAAAAAGATGGACAAACAGACAAGCTATCATACCACTACAACAAAGTGACAGTTACAAAAGGAAGAGAACTGCACCATAACACTGCTCTGTTATGTGGATACAGCTGCCTATGTATCCTTTTAGAAATGGCCAAACTACTAATGAGGTGTAATTTAATGCAGTGTATCTTTCCTACCATTCTAATTTCCAGTTATGGGTTTTTTTTGTATCTGTTTGCAGCTTAGTTGTAGTCACTATTCTTTCAACTTTGGGCTTAAGTACACCACACAATTCACAATGTTAGGTTATGGTAGGAACCATGCACTGAGCAGAGTTAGGAGACAGCAAATAAATGAAATACACATTTTAAAGTTTTGGGGTGACACAAGGACAACTGCATATATCCTCCAGCAAAATAAAGCTATTATCAATTACTTGATTGCTTTGGCCAGAAGCACTGGAAATCCATACCAGCATTTAATGATGCATTTAGGAAAGTAACATTGCATTAATAGTTTGAAATATGCCTTTGAGTCTGTCTTCTGCCTGGGAAAAGATGTAACTTGAAGTCATATATGCCAACATGGAATTTTGAAATTTCTATATGTAACATTAAATATTCAGCATAGGTGTAAAAATGCCATTATTTTATACTGGGCGACATGTGGACATTGAATGGCTATTCCCAACAGCAGCAAGACTTCAATTCCTGAAGCATTTAATTTATTTTCCACAAATAAGATATCTAGTGAGAAATAACTAAGATATCTAGAGAAAATAAGCAACTCAAATGAGGTTAAAACTAAATTCAAGGGCAAAGATGCATTTACACAGAGACACAACTCCTAGTGGTTAAACCTAGTGGTCACCAGTCTGGAGATACCGATGTCTTCTCAACTAACATCTGTCACTCAAACTCCCTCTCCTTACAGCTGATTCTGGAAAACTCATTTGCTTACTTATGCTTAAAGAAATGTCAGGACCCAGAGTCAAGGTCAGGGGTTATTCACATTTCCTTGGCTCTGAAAATGTTAAGCAAGAAGTGTGGTCAAGCAACATGAGGCTCTGCTCCTGCCCCTTAGATTCATCCTCATGGTGTTTGTTTCCTGTGATGGTGTAAATCCAGAAAGCTCCACGTGGAGTAGGTGGGAATTAAAGCACAGAAGCCTCACACTCAAGTCCTGACATGAAATTATGGCATCCCGGCTCAAAAGCAAACTACCATGAGGCATGATAACATTTTTACCCTAGCCTTTATAAATCTCTAAGAAAAAAAAAATTATAAGGACAAGCATCAAATGATTTTTACCATGTCCTGCCCTAAGCTGGCGTTGTATCCATATCTTTGTCTAATAACTCTAGACAGAGGATTAGAAGAGACTGGAAACTCAGGCAGAACCCATGGGAACAGCAGAGGATGAAGTGGGCCGGACGGACCACAGCTGTTAATCATGTTTTTCTTGTATGTTGTCCAATACACAAGGCTTCACAGTTTCCGTATGCAAAACGGAGCCACTCCTGCTCCTTAAGTCAGGATTGTTTTGAGAAAGGGGAAAATTATTATAGAGAAGAAATGAGTATGTGGTGTCCACAGAAGTTGTTACATTTTAACTTTAATATATAGCCACAGTTACCTTAAGGGATGAATATCAACCACTTCTAACACTATAAAACCAGTATCTGATAATTTGAGTTATCTTCTGCACAGCAAACTAGGAGACAACACTCTGGCCTCTGTAGATGCTGGCATCTACACCAAAAAAAAAAAAAAAAATTCAAAGAAACCCCCTATTTCAAATCAACTATTGCCATTATATATGATAGAGTTTGTGAAATCAGTTACAGGACACATTTTACTCCGAAGAGGTTCACTCAAGTAAAAGGAACGGGTAATTTCCAAAAAGCTCTTATATAACTAAACAGAGATGATCTCAGATGCAGAGAGGAGACAGAGAAACACAACTGCCAAGCGCTAAAAGCTTACAAAACCCCAGCAGCCCTCTGGCAAATTACCGACCTGAAGTAGAGTGCAGCAGTGAGTGATGTTCGGCAGGCCTGATGCCATGAGGAATTAAAACTATTTGCAAATCAGGATATTCTCGTCCATCCTTGGAATGAAATACTGCCACCATCCTCTTAATCATTCCTCGCTCAAAACAAAGAGTTGTAATTCTCTACTGTTATAAGAATGAACATTCCCAAAGTCAACCTCCCATGATTCTCTCACCACTCTTCACTCATGTTTTTAATTTTCCTCATAAATAAGAAAACCAGTTAAAAACAAGAACAAACAAAACAAAAAAAAAAACATATTACAGGATGTAACACTGATTAAAACTAATTTTTTTCCAAAGGATCTGTAAAATAAAGTTTGAAGAGAAAATGCAGTCAACTCGTAGAACATCAGAAATACAGCTGTGGATCTGTCCCAAAAAATTAAGTTACAGATTTTCTATAATCATAGAATTTCAGTCAAAAATATGACTTATCCAAAAGTGTTGTCATACCAGATGAACTCTGTACACCTTCGATGGACAGACTACCAACTCTCAATGGTAGCCCAAACTACTGCCTTGTAAAAACATTAACAATCCAAAATACAGCTACGTAGAAGTGCCAGAATATGTTCTGAATAAAAATATATGAAACAGTATAACTGCTAAGGTTTGAAGACTGACAGTTTAAGAGTTCAGTCAGAAAGGCACTGCATTTGTATAGAGTGAAACACATATTTATATCAAATATATCTATATAAATATATAGATATACAGGTATTTTCCCAGCTAAGCAGCAGAAGCGTGCATTTTGTTTCACAGTGTCTTCCACTCCTGAGAATACAGTACAAGTGGTATTAAGATGATTACTTGAGATATGGTTGAAGCAAACCATCATTTAAACTCAGAAATTAAATTACAACCAACACTTCTGAAGCAGGTAACAATTTAATTAAGTTTCTGAAACAGCCAAGTAGTACAACTAGTTGACAGATACTTGCCACATCAGTAAAATAGTGGTTTAAAGCACTGTAAGTCACTGTTATAAAGAAACTTTCTGACTCTTGATCAATGTATGTATTAACAACTTGTTAAATTATTCACTGATAATTTATTAAGCCTTAATACTTTACAGCTGGATATAGCTGTGACCTTTAATAACGTGACATGCTAGAGAACAGAGGCGTTTAAAAGACCATGGACTTTTTACTCCTTGGGACAACTACCTTAGGATAAGGTGTTTAAGTGACCAAGGATCACTTAAAGAATTAAGACTACTGAATGCTATAAGAAAAGCCAGTGCATTTCTCCAGCCAAGGCTGTGTGATGGATCATTATGTCTACATTATACTGCTCCTGCAGTGTTACAGCTGGAAATGATCATCTAGAGAAAGAGTCAGCCAGTCAAAACTCAAGCTACGATTTTTTACCTATCCCAAGTACAATAGATTTGACAGGAGTTGCAGAAAAGTTCTCCCAGCATTAACTGTCAGGTAGCAGCTGCTCGATACCCAGTCTAACTTCATTGCAGATAATGATACAACTCTCCAGTCAACCCATTAACAAAGTTCACCTCCATTTCAGGTGAGAATCCCTGACTCAAAATCCCTTCCAGTTCTCACCTTGTCCCTTTGTCTCCTCTGGAAGGGACACTGCTCTTCCTTGTGTTTCAGTCAGTCCAGACCCAGATCAAGACTCCCATCAGAGGATCTTGCAGGAACTGTTTCAGACACATTTGGTCTGTGATTTCTCCACATTTCTGGACCTGTAACTTTCAGTCAACTTCGCCAGACATATGTCTCCGTTTTGCTTAAACTCCTAGCTTTTGTCTTCTAGTATCAAAGTGACGTATCAAACTGGCTGCTCTGACATAGCTTTCCTTCTGGTGATGCAGGAGCTCATTTATGTTTACTTGTTGTGGTTTTGTATGATGCTTGAGCATCTCCTGAAGAGGACCTACACAAAGCCACTCCACCCACATCCTTAGCTATTTTTTGGAATGCTTCAGGGACTGTTTCTTTACTATATGTTCCAGCTACTTCTAGTGCCTCTGCAGTTTAAGGAAAATTTCTTCTTACTTTCTCTGCACCAAGACTATCTCTTCCAACTGATATGTTATTCTCACAGAGTGTGATAATATACTTTATTCTCACAAATATCTCATGGCTTCTCCTATTACTCCATCCCAAGTTCCCCACCATGATTATCTGCAAATATTTGCACTGGCATATGTACTTGTCAGCTGGTCAAGTCATCACAGAGAAGTTTAAGCTTCCTTTTAGATAAGAGCTTTTAACCCACCAGGCTTTGCTTTCATTCACCTTTCTCACAAACCATCGCATTCCAAGTTCCCATAACCAGCTACAGGTTCCTAAGCTTCCAGTGGGACAGTGCTACTCAGATTTCATTCTCCTCAGATCTGTTTCTGAGCCTCACCAGTCAGGGTCACAGAGTAGGGCCAGCTCAGCTTGTCTCTCCTCTTTAACCCCTTCTTTACCATGGCAGCTTTGGCAAAGAATGCTATGGAAATAAAAGTATTGAGAGGCATGTAGGAGGCAGGTGAATTTAAACACCAAATGCAGGAAGACAACTACTGACCACGTAAGCATTGAATTACTTCAAGCCTTATTGTAATTTTCACATGGACTACTGTTTTTTCTTAAAAAGCAATAATGTTTAAATCACAGGGATTTCTAGTATAGTAAGATGCTATTTCATAGGCAACAGATAAATTTAACAGCATTATGATTTCGTCTACAAGTCCCTTGCTAATACCATCCAAAGGGAAAAATTAAAATCCTGAAACAAACCTAAGATTCTCAACCATGAAAACAAACAGTACCTGAAGTCAGTAGCTATATGAAAACAAACAGCACCTGAAGTCAGTAGCTACATCTGTCTAAGCCATCAAAGCAAGTCTTTGTATTGAAGATGACCAATCTATCTGGGTGTACTTCTGTGTAAATAAAACCATCACAAGGAGGACAGCCACTCCAGTACAGGCACCACCTATGTTGGGAGACTGAGGAAAGTGGCTTCCCAAGAGTCCTGCCTCATTGGTGCAGAGGAGCCTTAGGCAATGCAGAGAGCTTATTCCCAAGGCAGTCCAGTGATCTCAATCTCATTACACCAATAATTTCCTCCCAAAAGCAGAGGATCTAGCATGGCCATGTTGCTGATCAAATACAGAGTTGCTCCAGTTACTGCATATATAACCATTGCATATATGTATCTCTCTAGCATTTGAAAAGCTTCACAATGAGACTCTTGAAAGCTTTTCCTTATTAAAAGGATTCAGCACACAATTTCTTTCTTCTTATATCTGATATATGGGGCTAGAATGCAGTAAAGATTCAGATTTTCAGCATTTGCACCTAAAATTTTGGTTCTCCAAACTTTGTTTGAAAATGCTTTCAAAATCAAATCTGAGCCAGTAAGGTCAGAAACAGAGAAATAGATTTAGATGTGGTCACTTACACAGAGACCACAAAAGGAGAAGCTGAAAAGAAGGAGATATAAAACAAAACTTTAATATAGTTCATGATTCAAGGAGGTGGCATTAGATGAGCAAATGCATCAGTAATATGCCAAATCCATTAGCAACTCCAAATCAGACAGACAGTCCCCATGGATTCGTGTCACAAAACCTACATTTACAGGAAGACTATTCCCCTTTGCAGGAAAAGCTTACCAAGAATGAAAACCCTTGTAAAGAAAACCAGTAGAGAATAAATAGACATAAACTCTTTGTATTTCAATTGCACAAATAATAACATGGGTAAGAGCTTCACACTCCCTGCATGAGAACATTCCTGAATATCCTGATGACACCCTCATTGCAAACAAGGATGAAGAAGTTTAAATCCAACCACATTCTCTCTTTCACTCACACAGTCCATGTCTGCTGTTCTTTAAGACAAAGCTGATCTTGAAACTGTCGGTCTGATTTTATTTATCTTAATATCTAATAACCCCCCCCCTTGATAGTGCATACATGTCTCCCCACCCCCACCCCCCCTTTTCAGGAAAATAGATCTTGAGACTCTCTTATACATGACTAAATTTCCCAGATACAAAATTTAGATACCCACTTCATAAAATATGTAGCAGATACGTTTTCCAGACTATTCTCTTGAAGAAAGTTACCACTTTCCAAGTCTTTAAGATGCTTGCTGAGTGAACACAACTTTGTTCATCTTTTGCTACATGCTGTAAAGTTACCTTCTAAACTAATGCTGTGTTTTACCTATTTTATATTTATCAACCAAATCAGAAGAACAACAATTATTTCTTTACTCTCATAACTTCAAATCTCCAAGAAGAATCAGGAATTTGAGACTCTGAGTGTTGTACTATACTCTTCCTTGTATTACAGTATTTTTTTAAACTATGGATTAATCTAGGTATTAAAAATTCATCTATGCAAAGGGATCAAATGAGAATCTTTTTGCATACAGATATGCAACAATACCAATGTGATTGGTTGCAGAGAACGTGACTGTTCTGGATTTTAGATTTATCTCACTTTTTAAGGAAATTTAATTTTAGAATTATTCCTTTCTACATTGTGCAAATCTTTTATTGTAAATATTTGGGATCTGAACTATTGCATTAGCTATAATCTCTGGTTTCAGAAGTATGATAGCCTTTGTATGTATGTGTGCTCATACTTGTATATATAGACACATGCATAGTTACATAAACACATACATCCTCCATTTTTTATTATTTTCAGATGCTTTAGTATTTTCCACAGCAATGAAAATTAAATGCTGAATTTAAGTTTGCTTAATTTCATTCACAGACCCCTTGAAAGTAGCGCACAGACTGCGAAAAGTCCATGGGCCATACACTGAAAAACCTTATTTCCATCTAAACCTTGGCTAAACTATTTTAACTCTAAATACTTCAATTCAGTTAAACCATTCAGATCTCTAAATCTAGAATTAGTTTCCTAAGTTACTGCAGCTCGGCAAAGCTGACCTTTTTCACCTCATTCAGCTACTGCAAATAATTTTCCTGATGTCACTACTCATTACATCATTAAGTTTTGGTGGAATTATACACAGGTTTTTCCATCCAATTTTGTAAATTATTCATTATAACTTTGCAACTGTCACTTGGTGTGATGTCCTCAGCTTTGTACTCAACATTTACCAATCCTAAAGTTTGTTTCTAAACAACAATTATCTATTCTTTTTCTATTCACCGTAATTTTTGACATCTTCAAATTTTTTTCTGTCTCCATCTGTTAAGGCATAAGCTCCAGATATCACGGCATTTGATGTCTCAGAGACAAGTGGTGTAGATATAGAACACATTAGCTATAAAGATATTTTGTTCCTGGATAAGCAACACAATGATTTTAGTTCAAATCATTTTTTTTCTTATTTCTTTACAACCTACCACAATGAACCTCAAGTGTTAACAGAGTACAAGCAGTAAAATTAAATCATAATCTAATTCTCAAACTTGGACACAAAGTAGATTCTCAATCAACAAAATAACTGAAAATATAGTTATTGATCAGCTTGAGGAAAATAAGTAGAAAACCATATTAATAAAGAAAATCTGAAAATTCTTTCAGCTACCCATAAATCACTCAAATGACTGAAAACACAATGTCTCAGGTTACCAAGCTTCATCTCTTTTGGTGTACATACAGAAAAACGTTACTGTGTGACAGACTGGGAAAATGAAGAGGAACCACCATAAATATAAGCCAGCTTTGCTCTTTCCACTATCATCCCTCTGCTATTTCCTTTTTATGATAACACGGATACTAGCATTTGCTGTGAAAAGATCAGAGGAAATGTCACTTACTTTGTTCCTCTATGACTAATTATGATTAAATAGATTGGGGGGAAGCTCATTACAGTAATTTCTTGGCTCGAGTAATTCCTGAGAAATACTTGACGCAGAGAAACTTTTAACACAGTGAATGAGCATGCAAGAAGGTGCATGGCTGTGCTGAGTGCTACCTTCAGTGGGAATACACTGGAAACATTAACTTTGGCCCTAATTTCTTCTTAGGCAGCCTTTCATCAGCTTTCATCAGTATTAAGAACATACAAGTTTAAAATTGCAACAAGTAAAAATTCACATGCAAAGAGACCAGATTTTTTGATTCGTAATGGGTATTTAGCTATTGGGCTCCAAACTTCCACCAAACATAAAATCACCAAAAGCAAAAAAGCTCAAGTGCTAATATATTATTCCTCTTCACATGCCTGGCCTTTTGGGTTTTTTTAGTTCTTTCTTCTTGACATAGCCAACCATAAAATTCTCTATTTTAAAAGTAAGTATAGAAGAAAGAAGATGCTGTGAAAGCAAATTCAAAGTTACCTACACACACTTAGTGTCCCACAGATGAACTTAAGTCACCTCTTCTTTTTTTTTTTTTTTGCTACCGATGGCATCATTTGAACTTCTGACAAACTGAACTAGTGCCTCAGTATGTTGACCTGGAGTTCTCAGACTGTGATGCATGTACAGATACAACAGGCAAACCACATCAAAGGGGTATGTAGCCCGTGTGGTTAATGACCATTGAGGAAGGCCCAACTTCCCCTACTGTACAATGGTAGAAATCAGGAAAAAGTTTGGAAGTCAGTTGCCTAATCTGCTGGGAAACCATGAAAAACAAATATCCTGGATTCACTACTGCCTCTGTGACCTCATCTACCCAGCTACGTATTTGCAAAAGTAGAGGCACTTCTTTCGACAGCAGAAAACCAAAACCAAAACAAAACACCAAGACCAAAACACTGTGAAATAACACAGCAGGTCTGAAATATGCACTGAAAGTCAAACTGACTTAGCTAGAACTGTTAACTACCATCTGACTTACAGCTAAATTGAGATCTGAAATCCTGGTGACGGCTGCGAATCTCAGTACTGAGTACACCACATCCCAGCTCAACCCCACCAAACTCTGTCTGGGCAAATTGTGAGGGCAGAGTTTATACTGTGATTAGAAAAATTACATTTCTGTAGGGACTGAGTGAAAATCGGATGAAGATTTTCTGTTACGTTGGAGAAAGGAGATCTCCGCACGGCGCTACTGCCACAGATGGAAGAAAAGAGAAGTCAGTCTTACTCCCTGGGGCTAAAGTTACTACCTCAATGCAGCTGTCAGCCAACACTGAGCAGCTGCTCTTCAGTATTTCATAGCATATGGACATAAGAAGCGGTTCTCAAGCTCACATTTGCAGAAACTCCCGCTGCTAGTGGTTTGGTGGCCTTGCCTGAACCGTCCTGACATGGTCCATGACAGCAGTGTAGAAGAGAGAACTGTATTATTCTATGAAGCGAGCTCAAGTGCTTCCTTAAGGCATAACTTACCTTTCACTTGCTCCTGCTGCCTTGGAAGCTCCATAACATTGAGTAAAAGTGGCCATTAGGCACATATATCACTCACACAGCTCCAGAGCGAAAACAGAGAGACGATGCAACCAGACAACCTTCTGGACTGTTAAACTTCCCAAGGAACTCACTCATCAACACTGCACTTCTCTGCATTTTTTTTTAAAGCAGTAAAACAAAACCTAACAATCCCTTTTTTTCTCTGTTCCTTCTCATTCTTTGAGAAAAGAGCTATTAATTAGAAAGTTCATGTTTGTTTCTTTTTGAAGCATTCAATTTCTTTTTACTTTCAAGGATTATTTTTTTTTTTTGGTAAAAAAAACCCTGCTCATACTACATGTGTGCTCAGGTTGTCATGCCTTCTCTCAATTACTAACTGCTTTTAGCTCAATGGAACAAGAACTGTGATAATTTATGCTTAGGTTCAGCAAAACAGAGTTCTGACCCACAGGTGCTACAACAATATTAAAATATCTTAGGTCTACAGAAATTTATAAGCATGTCACTAAAGGAAAAAACCATTCACCCTGTCACTGGAAAACTGAAAATACTCAAAAGGTGCCCTCTTTTTGACTGCTGGGGAAAAGGCAATGATATATCAACTTATGACTCATAACATGGTAGGAAATTTCATCTTTTGTTATTCATGACTTGCTTGTGATATAGCTGAGAACAACATGCCCACAGTATCTTTGCAAACCTGCACTGGTCTCTTACAGGTCACAACACATGCCGGATGCCCAAAAAAAGAAATCTAAATGCTAGAAACAATTTCTTCTGCCAGACAGGGCTGTCAAACTCTAGTTCATTAAGAGCATAAATGTTTCCTTGAGAGTACTGTGGATTTAAACTGTATTTTATTGGTGACATTTACCAATGCACTATAGTAATTCAATTGCTTGAATAGCTGGTATTTCTTTGCTGAACATCTTTCTCTATTCGCCACTGAGAAGCTAAGGCACAGTAACTGTATTAGATGAGACGTTATTTCCAGTAACACTTTTTTTCCCCCACAGAATTACACCTAGAGTTTGCCTCTTCATAATCAGTCCAATCTGGAGTAATTTTTCTGCCCCAATACACTTACAAGGAAGCCTCCTTTTCTACTAAAAACCTAATTCCCAACAGCATTAATACAAACTGCAGATGAGTGGTTCAAGGGTAAGATACAGAGGTTGTAGCGGAAACTTACATAATACTTCCCCTTTCTCTGTAAGAACAACTTTCTGGGCTGAAGCTTTCTTTTATCCTGCCCCAGGGCTGAAGATGCAGTCTTAAAAAGTTCCTAAATATTAGAGGAGTGATACTCTAAAAGCAAACACCCAAAAGAAGACTACAGACAAAAAGGACAAGCATCTTTAAAACTTCATACAGTCACGAGTGAGGAAATAACATAGTTCCTGTGGTAACGCTATAGTAACTCAATTTGATGATGCAGAAAGTCCCATTCATTTATATTCCTAATAAATTTAGAAGATTTTAATACAAAACTTTTAATTATTTCCAAAATTAGCAATCAGATTTTGTTTTGAGGAAAAAACAAAAAATATTATGAAAATTTTTCTTTTTGCTCGTAACTTGCATGAATTCAGCCCTTCAGAATAGTCTTCACCCAGGGTAGTCCTCCCTGTGTGGCCCCTGAGCAGCCCTCTCCCCAGGCCAGCAAAACTCCTGTGGGGAATGCAGGTAGGGCAGCAGAAATGAGGTTACCTTTTGTCACAGAATCACAAAATCATCTAGCTTGGGAAAGACCTTGAAGATCATCTAGTCCAACCATTGACCTATCACTGACAGTTCCCAACTACACCATATCCCTCAGCACTATGTCGACTCTACTCTTAAACACCTCCAGGGATGGGGACTCCACCACTACCCTGGGCAGCCCATTCCAACGCCCAACAACCCCTTCTGGAAAGAAATGCTTCCTAATATCCAGTCTAAACCTTCCCTGGCACAACTTGAGGCCATTCCCTCTTGTCCTGTCGCTTGTTACTTGAAGAGGCTCATCCCCAGCTCTCTGCAACCTCCTTTCAGGGAGCTGTAGAGGTCAATTTACTTCCAGCTGTTTGGAGAGGTGCTGCAATCCATGCTGGCAGAGAGACTCACCCACTGAGGGGCTGTGCCCACAGTGGGACTTTCCAGCAGCAGAAACATGTCAGCACTGCCACAGTGGCAGAAAATGAAATTCAGGCAGGGCACTACTCCTGGGAGTCATGCTGGAAGACAGATTAAGCTGCAAAAATGCAGAAATCTGCCTAAAAATGCAGGTATGCTCTTATCCCTATTGCACAGAGTATCTCAAATTTAGCAGATCCCCAAAATAAGTATTTATAAAGCCCATGAGAAAGTGAGTCCATCCTTCCCTATTGCACCTGGGCACACAAGGAACCAGAGCCCATTTACACCTGAAGTCTCACCTTACAGTCCTAAAATGTCTAGGTAGACTTTAACTTTATATGGGATATAATGTTTTCATAAAATGATCAGTTTTTAACCTTAACTGTTTCAACCTAGGCAGCTCGGGCCCCTGTTTCTCCACACATATGTGCCTTTCCAGCAGCAGAAGTTGTGCCCTCAGCATAAGTCGCATCTGCTTCAACTCCACCTTCACCTCTCACATCCCCCTCATTTCTCTTCTTTTCCTCATTGTCCTCTTTCCTGTTTGCTCAGCAGAGGTGCTGGCAGCACCGTATCTCGCACTCCTGCTTCTCCTTCGCTTCCCGCTGGATCACCCACAGCCCCCCCCGAGCACTTGGGGCACCAGCAGACTGCAAAGCAAAGGCATACGATCTCTCTTCTCCTATCCCTGCCACTCTTCTCCTCTCCATGTTTCCTCAGGCTTCACCTGCATTCACATAATTCTGTGGAAATCAGATACTTCATTCAAAGTAATAAAAACTCCCGTGGGCACCAGATAAGCACAAGCAGAGAGCTATTTTGGTTGCAAAGAAACATCCAGTGCTCTCATCAGAATGCAGGGATGGGTGTATATTTTAGCTCACTGGCAAAATTTGCAGTGTCTATCCCACTGTACCTAATACATGTTCCCACCCAGTGCTCTGCTCCACCCTGCCTCACACTTTATGTACCACTCTGAGAAGCTCACCCAGATTGGGATCCTGACAGAAATGAGATGCTGAAGTGTTTTTGAGTCTCTGCCCTCTGATGTCTACTAGAACTATTTGAAAACGCAATGACACTGAAGATAAACTCATGACCCGTTTACAACACACTTCTATCCTGTAGCAATGCTTATACTTGGAAAGGTGTTTGTGCAACACTCCATCCATGAACCAGCCTGGGGTTTGATTATACACAGATCAAATATCTTGCTGCATTCATATTAAAACTGATACCACTTATCAATAAATTATTTTTTTAATAACAACTATTCATCTTTAATATTTAGAGAGCCTAGAAACTGCCACATAATAATATTTTTTTTCATTTTCCTCAGAATACTTTTGAGAGAAGTACTTCTATCCCCATTACGCAGCTAGAGACAAGGCATAAAGTCCAAGACACTTGCTGAACTCCTGTGCAAGAAGCTCATCAGGAACTATCTGGGCAGGTTATAGAAGTTCTTTTCTATAACCTACCCACCTCCTGCAAATCCAAACGTGCTGGGAAAAATACTCTCTACATATTACATGTGCAACAGATATCAGAGCAGCCATATCGGGTATCAGCTACTAATATCAGATAGATAGCTGATAGCTAAAGGCCACTTACCATCTCCTTTTGTGGCTTCCTCTTCACACCTTACAGGGGCCTGCATGCAACTGTACCAGATTATCCAAAACAGAGAGAATTTTGCTGCAGAACTCCAGCCATACACACATTCTCACGACCATGAGGGCTGCACCTATGCTCCTACTTTAAGTAGTATGTGCTTGATTTGGGAAGTATTTTTGTGTCTTTCTTTTCTGTCAAAGTTTCACACAGATTGGTTAGTATGCTGCTATAGTTTAGATCATCCTGAATAATTAATAGAGAGTTTGCCAGTTCTTGAATATATTAACAGTGAGGCAATATTGCTTGAACTTGTGAACTATGATCAACTTGCTGCAGAAGAGAAAAATCTTTTCCCTTCATTACTTCTTACAACAATACATTGAAAGAATTCTTCTGAACAGAAAGGCAATATTGCGAACTACTAATACTCATTAAATATAATAAATGTCCCTCTTTTGTTCTACACATACACAGCACTGGAAAGCCTAAAGAGCAATTACATAAGGAACATCTTAACAAAAATTCATCTTTCTCCCTCTCCTTCAGCAATCATATTGAAGGCACTTACCATTCCAAAGTAATCCTAAACCAATCCTGGCTAAAGGCACTCTTAAGTGCAAATAAAAAAGACAAGACAGGTGAAAAATCTAGATGGGTAAAAGGCATGCAGTCTTCTCTGCTCTCTCAGTCTTTGCCAACTTCAGTAACTGTTCCTAACCAGGGATGCAAAAACAGGCATAAGGAGGTCAGGGTTGTACCCCAGACTGCCATGGACCAGCTGGCAGGTCAGGTCACAGCCACTCTTTGCCTTCGTTTTCTTATGTGACAAACGATCTCTCAATAAAATATTTTGCTTTTCTTAAAAAGCAAACAAACAAACAAACAAACCAACCAAAAACACCATGAAAGAAAAAAGTTCCAGTTCCAAGGAATGGGAGGTTGGGTTTTTTTAACATTATATCTACTTCACTACAAACACTAACAGCAATGACAGAACTACCCTTGCTGACAGACTTCTCTACACCTCTCCCCTGTGGACTCTCTCCTATTTTCTCATGAAGTACATGCTAATGACTGTTGTTGTTGAAGGGCTGTAATGCTGGAGGTGGCCCTGAAGTTCCACATGCTAGCCGAGAAGGTTTCCAGATTTTGCTTCAACTCTTTATATTCTTTCAACTGCAGTCTGTTTACTAAGTCAGAAGAAACATGGAAGTTGCTTTTAGAATTATAATGGAAAAAAATTTGAGATGTGGACAACTTGGATAAACGTGTTGAGTACAAAAGACCTCAAAGCGTACTTCCAAAACTCCAACCAAATGCACAAAGCCAGCAAATCCATGCTGACTGCCTATTTATAGAGCTTGTCAGCACACTTAAGAGTCTTCTGAGTATTCAGAATGAAATTTAGAAAGACAGGGAACAAACTGATGTTCAAAAGTCCTAAGAGATATTTTTACTTGTGATTTTTACTTCATTCAAGCAAGCTGTTGACTCAGTTCTATTACTGTAAACTTGTATTTTTATAAACAATGATAAAAAGAAACCATGTAGTTAGAATTACTGTTAAAATCATGTAGAGGCTGGTAATGTGTTGTCACAACCAGAGTTGATTCTCTGGAACGCTGGAAAGTTTGTAATGAGATACTATAAAGCCTCGTCAAGTCCCTAACACCATTTTAAATTCATGCTTTTTAGAAAAATTCTGAGTTTGTTCCTGTTGTGGTTGCTTGTGCACAAAGCAGAGTATAACCTACGTCCAGCTACATTCAGAACTCATCCTTTGATGCGTCAGGACCCTAACCAATTTTTAGATAACTGATCATCTTGTGAACTGGAGTGCACCATCTTGCCTTTTAGGCTTGCTTTATCTCCCTGTATTGGAAACATATTGGGAGCATAAAAATCTATGTCTGCAGAAAGGATCTGTATGCGCAGTAGGTGATAAATTATCCTGAGGATACACTATAAAGCTTTGATGGGTGAAAGGCAGACCACTCAGCTCCCTACACTGTGTAACAGAAGTTGACATCTTTATCAGAGTGCTCTTATTCTGTTTCCATTATAATAATATCCAGAATAACTCCACTGATCTGGGTATGTTAAAAAATGCATTCCTGCCTCTAAGAGAGACACATTTCTGTAAGCAACCTCATGAAGTAGACACAGCTTCCTAAAAGACCCGTTCTTGGGGCTAATAATGGAAAAAAACGAACATGTCCATACATAAATTAACCATAGGCAAGGCTCTGCAATGCACTGCTTGAAAGGCAATTTTTAAACTATAAAGTGGTTAATTTAGCTGTAAACCTGACCAGCTTACACATTTCAGCAACTTTTCACTATTGTACTACACTGTTACACTTAACATAATTATTGTAAATTGTGCAATTTAGATTTAGCATGTATATTCAATGTAAGTAATTACCACAGACTCTTTGGTATGCACAGCATACTGCTCAGTGCCCAAGGTCTTACAGAAATAAATTTTAGGAAAAAAACCCCTAGTACATCTCCACTGCACAAAAAGCCATTCTACAATACCAGCAGCTGTACGAAGAGCAGATTTGTGGTTGCGCTATCAACTTCAAATGTGGCATTTCCTTATATTCGCTGGTCTGAATATAAGTTTCCATTCTCTCCAAGCTGAGTAGTTCTCACAGGGAGATGGATAAAAATGGCTACTACTTCAGTTTCTTAAAATAGCTTTTGGCTTACCTTGCTCTTTTGGGATAGGAAAGAGATTAAAAATTAAAAGAATGTATAAAAATTAAAACCTCCTCTCCTCAGTGTAAATTTTAGTAGCTAATATAGTGAAGAAGATACTTTTTCTCTTTTCAGAACTGCTTAACCACTTTCAACACTGCTTAAAACATATATACATACACATCTCTCTCTTTCTCCAAATACATATAGATAATCACAGCTAAAAAGAGACCGAGGCAGCAATATTTCCCCTCAAAGGTAAAAGCATGAAAGATTTATACATGAAAGGAATCAAGTAACTACAGCATAACTCCCACCCACTGTAAACATTTTAATTGCTATTAAAAAAATTTGTAACTGAAAACCAGCATAGAAACACCACATTGGTGTAGAAGCAACACAATGGTGTAGAAAACAGATTTTTTTGGTTCTTAACTAGATAAGACTAGATCTAAATTCAAATCATGTCTCAGCATGTATGAGACCAACAGTCTCACACAGCATCCTTCTTGCAAATTGCATCATCAAATAATACTTTTTTTCCATGGTTGCCTATTAATGGACACAAATACAGAGCTTCACCTAAGCTTAGTAATGTGCAATTTCATTCCTGAAAATGTGCTAACCTCCAAAATAAAGACTCACAAAACTGAAGTGTAACACAAATTAAGAGAAATAATCTCACAGTATTTTAAGTTTCCTGCATGAATAATTGTCATGCACTTCTCGTTTGCCTCATATTTTGCCCTAAGAGGGGGGTAGTTGGTGCAGTGGAAATACGGAGGAAGACTTGGTGTACAGCAGCCTCAGCAGATGCAGTGGTTCTTGTATCCAGAAAGGCAGTACAAGCACAGAAGGAGTGCACAGGCCAGGGGCAGCAGTGAGGGAGGACCAGGGGGCAGGAAGGCTGGAATAAATGATCTTTGAAGGTCCCTTCCAACCCAAACCATTCTGAGATTCTACAGTTGTGCCTGTGTCTTACGATTGGCGTTAAGTTTGACGGTAGAGGACACAGAAGGAGAGCAATGTTCCCATCTGGAGATGACCCTGGAGTAGCGGACAAGAGTTATGGGTTATCATGCTGCAGGGTCTGACCCATGGCTATGGGAAGGAAAAGCAGCAGTGGGTCACTGATCAAGTTCTGAGGAGCGTGCCCACAACTATATGTTATTTTTACTTTGAAATTCAGTCAGAATACTTGAAGGTTCTCCTGCTAGAGGTTTTTAAATAAGAAACTAAGCAAGACTAGCAATCCAAAGAGAGAAAGCTCTGCTTTTTGCTTTGAAAGGTTAAGAGGAAGCAAAAGAAGAAGGGAATGTAATTGTTGTGAAACACAATATTGCCTGAACATCTCCCTGTTGGGAAGAATTGCTTTTGGAGAGTCTCCAGTTGCCCAGATGAGGCATTTCCGTTTACATCCTTATCTGAAAGAACAAGAAATGAAGTTACAAGCTTACTTTGTCAAGACAGGCATGAAAAATGACATACACAAATGAAGAAAAGCAGATATTTCCACTTTTTTGATGTATAATTAACTGCATGTGTATCATTAAACACAAGATGCTAACCAAGTCTGCAGCATACCTATTTCTTTTCACACTGGCAGGGCCTGAAAGATAGTAAAGAAATGATTCTGGGGAACTGCACAAAGGTACAGAATTAGCACATAAGAAAAAGACCCTGGCAGAGATAGGCTGGGGAAAAGTACTAAACCATGGAAAACTACTTTTGGAGCAAAGGAATTCAGTGAAAGTGACAAACCCCACCACCAGCAAGCTAGAAGAGATGGGGATCTCCCAGCTGATGCAGGAAACTGGCAGCTGGTGGCAAGAGTCCTCCCCACACTAGCAATGTGAAGGTCCACTCCTGTCCTCAGCTAGCCTGTGCTGAGCAGTCCATAACTGGCATCTGAGATGGAAATGCCAAGGCCACAGAATGCAGAAGAGTTAACTAAAAGAAAAAGGTTTTACTCAAAATGGTGAAAATTCAGGAGCTTGTCAATTAGGATAGCAACTCCTGTCTGGCACACATAAGGCTTACAGGAGAATACACGAATGTACCTCTAGACTGCCTTTTTTTTTTTTTTTTTTTTTTTTTTTTTTGTACACTTCTTTAACGCAAAAAAAATCAATAATATCATGCCAGTTCCTATTGGAAGGGAGTGGGAGGAGCAAGGAATCTCAAAGGAAGTTAAGATTATTTCAAAAGAGAAAAAAACACTAGCCTGAGTTCTGTTGAATGATGTAAGAGTGAAAGAACTAAGATGTCTATGATGTATAAGAATATTGATTATTCCCAAAGAAACTGTATTTAAGTGAGGCAACCACTCTCATCAGTGGGAGCCTAAATTAGTGCCCAAATGTGTCTTATAAAGACATCAGCAGTCAAAAAGGTTCCTCTGCTCAAACCAGGAAAAGAGAAAACACTGACTTCCAACCCGATAAATGCGTAATAGAGCTACCAAAATAGAAACATTTTACTCGTATGAGAAAAACAGGTATTACCCAGCACAGATTTGAATGAGAAGCAAATCTACAGGGTGGGGGTGGGGGGATGATTAGTAAATATTTGAGATTCATACGTTTTGAACAATGTGGCCCCATACAGAACAGAAAAATGCATTATATAAATTTGATTTCAATATTCTTCTCTTTTCCCACTACTGACCTTGTTGTATTAGTATCTTTCATGGTTCTGGAAAATAAAATACTAATTGATTTTGAGCTATAATGACTAATAATCAAAGACTTCTGATTTTTTCAAGTGAGACTGGTACAAATAGTTTCATTCACATACATGTGTTGTCAGCTGCACAGCAATGGCCATTAAATGTGTGAACACAGTACCCAAGCTAAAAACCAGAAGCTTCTTATTTGCACACATATAATGCTACGATAATGTTGGAAGTTTCCACCAAAAAAACCTGAGCTACAATCCCAGATCAAACCTTTTTACACAAAGAAAAATTATCAAACGTAACAGGTTTTTTTAAATTAAGTTATTTTTAGAATCTAAGATATGTTCATCTCTGAAGAGGGAAAGTGTCTTCCCTAGATAGGTTTTCACATAGCTGCTTTAATAATCACAGAGGACTCTGAGTAAGATGCAAGTAGTGTTTTAAAGTTCTGAGCAATAAAACCAAAGACTACAAGGATTTACAGTAACATAAAATGCACACTGCTCTAACAGGCAAATTAACTTCACAAGTGTGACATGTGAGTGCAGCCCTGAAAAAACACATGCTGCTATTTGTACTTCATCACATACAACAGTCTCTGGCATCTAAAGCATAGACAGAAATAGCTTACAAAAGACATTAAACAACGAAACTCATCCTGGATATCAGTCCTGAATATCCTTGTCAGTTGTTCTCAGTAAGGCAGAGCACACACTGACCCAGGAGGGACTCCTCTGAGCGGTTAGCAGAAATGCAAAACAATTATACCCCACAATAACTTTAGCACTTCGCTCAGGAAAAATGATCCTTTTAGCAATTTAAAAAAAAAAAAAAGAAAGGAAAATAGAAAACAAGAACCTATATTCCTAGCTGGAGCACAGCATGGGACACGTAAGGATTTTAACTGAAAGAGCCCCTACACCTTTCTGGATTCAGAGTTCTTTGTTGCCTGACAGTAAATTGGAAGGACGGTCATATTTAAAAGTAAAAACATCAGACTGTGTCTCTGGAAGGCTGCAGCTGAGCCCCTGAATGAATAAGAAGGAAAGCACATTACCTTTAGCAAGTCTCCTCAGGATTTGACAGCGGCATTTAAAAGAGACAGCTATCATTCTCGCTGCCTGCCTCCCCTGGTAAAGCGCGCTCAGGGCTCTGCTCGGGTGAATGCAGCAAAAGCCTGTGAATTCCTCCTCCCGCACATACCAGGCGAAAGGTAGCCCCAGTGGGGAGTGACAAAGCTTAATTCCTCTTGGCTGATGCAAAGATCAGCTCCGTGTCATCCGGCAAAGCTGTGTCATTCACTACTATCACCACCGCCACCTGCATGGGAAGATGAAGGGCTTAAAAAGCAGTATTTCTTTAAAAACTAGAAAGCATCCAACTGCACACACAGACGCAGATATTAGAGGGAGCCGTTCCCCAGTCTCTCGCATTCCCTGACTGTGCAGGGACTAATGGTTGCTGTGCCAGGCAAAGGGCCCTTGTGCTTCGGCAGACGTGGCAGTTTTTCTCCTCTTTCCTCACATCTTTCCTTTCCCTCGTGATAAATAGGACAAAACCAACAGGAATCCTACTTCTGTAAGAGAAGGAGCCTATTTCAAATGGAAAATATTATAATCAAAGCCTATTAAAGATTTAATCTTACAGATCAGTAGGGAAGAAGAAAAGAAAAAGCCCGATTTTATCACCAGGAAAGCTTTTTGACAATCGCCGACAAATGTATTACAGCCGTTGAAGCACAGACCACAGGGGGAGGGAGAGAGTCAGAGGGAAGTGATGGATTATTGTGTGTGGGCAGGACCGCTAAACATTTGATCACACCAAAATAAATAAAATGATGCTCCACAGAAAACACACAGTGAATCAGGTTTTCTCCCCTCCCTAGAGAAGAGAGCAGCTTTTAGTGCACCTGAGTTTATTTCACCAAACACCGCACCATTTGTAAGATTTTGTAAGATTTCTTCAGCCCACCAGGAGTTTTATGTCCTCTTATGGATATTCAGACAGCAAATTAACCTGCTTTTACAATTCATTCAGAAAATGATGAAGTGGAGCACACACTTAAGCATAGAGCTCCATCCTACCTTCATGAAGCCAAAAAATTATAAAGACAAAACTCCACACCCATTCTGAAAACCAACCAATCAAATCAAAACAAGCCATATAAAGTCTGCCAAGTCAGATTCATGCACAAAACCCAAGTACTGCATCAGACACTCTCCTTTAAATCAATAGATAATTATTTCTTTGTCAAGACTTCCGCTTCACTTAGGTGATATATTTAAAACTGTTTTCATATACTCTGTCCCATTCACTTGCTTTGATTACAGAATTGCTCAGTTTATCTTCTGCCATCTTTTATCCATCACTATATTTAATGTTATGGTCTACCGTTAGGGCGTACATCTTCTACCATCAGCTACAGAAAGCTGGGAGGAGGTACAGACAGCTTTCACACTTGGAGCTCTTTCTCTCTCCCTGCCTGCTCTGCGCTGCATCAGCAGTTCCGTGTTTCCCGTATACCAACTCACTACTATAGTGATTGTTTTTCTTAATTTTGTTTTATTGGTACAGCAACACCAGTATTTCCAAGGCCAAGGTGAAACATTCCATCAGCACAACTGCAATTGCCCAGACAAGCCCTGCGAAAATAGATTTTATTTCATTGTCATTAAAACCAGATAGGGGTAATCAAGTCATCTGCTCGCCAACCTTGTTATCACTTCTTGTAGCGGCTGTTGTACCAAACAGCTGTAAAATCCAAACAGCAGAAAAGCAGACGCACCTGAAGCTGTGAGCTGATCACTCCAGCCCTGTAACTGCAGACCTCCAGCCAGGGATGGACAGGGTGTGCAAGGAGGGGTGAAACCAGGGAAAGAAGGTGGAGGTTTAAGCCAGTGTAGTTCAGCGGTCCAGAAGAAAAATGGAAAATCTTGGGACTCTCCTGGAGGGAAACGGGGATAGGAGTTGTGATTCTCAACCCCTCATAAAGATGAAACCAAGAGAAAAGTGGCTCGCTCCCTGCTAACACTGCCAATAAGCTTTCTGAGAAGAAAATTTGCCACCAGTGTTTCTTGCTACCTCCTGATGAGGTTACAGGACTTCACACCAATAATACCAATCAATACCACCCTGTATCTGATTTCCTTTCTCCCTGTTCTACTGGAAAAGCTGTTCCAGAGACCATGACAAGGCTATGGCCCCAGCACACAGACCCTGCTCAAAGCTCTTTCATGTCTGAGATACTGAAACTGCCCTGAACTTGATGCTCTGTTTCTGCAGACCTGCATCGAGAATCCTTATTACCGTCTTTTCATCTGCCAGATGCCTGTCCTTGATGCTGTAAATCTTATTGTGCCCAGACCCATTTAAACACCTCCCCTTCCTCAAGGGTAACCAGAAGATACTGCAAGACGATCATTTAGCTGCCCTAATATTTGTTCTTTGATTCTTTCCAGTTAATACAGACAAGAAAGACTGAGTTTGGGGTAAGCACTGTCTACATCAGGCAGACAGGTTTCCACTCGCGCCTCTTTGGAGACAGACCTTGCTGTATCACCTGCCAGCATCAGAGCCAGGTGAGCCTGTTCCTCCTGCCCTCTGAGAGGTGTTTTTGGTGAGCAGCTCTCCACTCAAGAGTCCACTTTTGTCTTCCTTCTTTCAGAGTGCAATTTTGACATCCTTGAGGACTTCTGCTGTGCAGAGAATGGCAAGAGGTTGTATCTACACCATGAGAAAGAACTGCTTACTACTTGCCTTTGTGATCTGACTCTACAACTTAACCTCCTTCAGCCCCCTGGGTAGAAGCATCAACAAAGAGCACTTACAGAACTAGGAGGCTGCAAAAAAACAAACTTTGGGAGAAAAACCAAGCCTTTGTGTAAAGACATGTTAAACCCCCATGGGATTATGTAAAAATGTATAAAACTGTACTAATGATACAGAAATTGTGATATATATGCAAAACCAGCTGCAGACATGGTCAGATAAAGCTTTACTAACATACAAAAGGTGTAGTTCTTGATCCAAAAATATCATTGTATTGTTTACTACTTCTAGATTACTGATACATGCGCTAATAGCTTCTGAAGCACAGCAGCAGTCACTTCCAACCAAGTCAATAGGATTACTTTTTGCATATGTTTCTTCGGACAGTTTTTCTGCCCTTGCCAAAGGTGGTTACGTGCAGATTTGAATTCCTCCAACAGACTTTGTAAGACAAAGATTTTGTATTTCAAGTACAGAACTGAATGTAATGATATATCATAGTCACTGCAGGTTTTTTCCTGGGTTTTGGTAGTTCAAGTAAAGCAATCCAGTTACTGGAACAATTTCTAAAATACTCACTCATGATGCTCATGGTTTTACCCCCTTCTTGCAGGACAGCAATCACCAGGATTGACAGAAATGTTCTTGCCCAAAGTCCTGCCTCGGAAAGGAATTTAAGTATACCTTCTTAACTGTTCAGAATATTTTTTTTTTACCAAATTAAGAATTTTGTGATTATTAAATGTCTCAACTTTCCAAAAGTCAGCCATCATTTTCTGAGGTGTCAGTCATTCAACTCTGCAGACAGATCAACTTTTCAAAAGAAAAAACGGGGCAGGAGTTAAAAAAAAAAGGGGAGGGGAGGTGGGAGGAATGGTAGGTAATGTAATATTAGGAGATCAAAACCCTTCAGGCATACTGAAAACATTTATACTCTATATAACAGAGGTTAAAGTCTTTACTAATTACATTACTTCCTTATTAATTAACAGAGCTACAATTTTTATTACTATTTTCTCTGGGCACATCTGTAAAAATCTCTTTTCATTTTGATCCTTTTGGACAGCAGCATGAATTTCTATCACTTTTATTGCTGCACTCATTCCTTTTGTCAGGAGTTATTTATAAACTCCAGGATATATATAACACACATATTTTTTCAACCGAGTTTGTATTCATAAATACTCAATAGAAGGTCACTAGATGAAAGAAGTTTGTATTTCTGTATGATAAGACAGGCAGTATAATATATGTACCCTATTTAACACTATCTTCTGGTTAATCTTCTCAGATCACATTAGCTCAAAAAAACGAATCAAAAAAAGTTAAGAGATACTATACTTCTCTGCAGGATAAAAAAAATGTAATGAAATTTCTCTAAAATGAAGATTATAACCTTTATATAGTGTGACATTTAGATACAATCAGGAAATTTCTGTGAAAATACAGTATTCAATAAAGAATACAAACTCTGCAAAAAATCAAATCGTGTTTGGGGAAAACAATTAAGTTTGCCAAAAATACGTTTTTTTTAATCCAGAAAACATAACTCTAATATTCACACCCTTCCATTTCATAGAAATGACTCCACACATAAGATAATTCATGGTTAAATTCTACTCACACTGCATCAAATGTTTTCTTTCACATATGACTGAGCAGCATCTTAAAAACAGTTACACCCCTTTCCCGTCTTTTACTTCACAGGGGACTTGTCCACATGAGCTGCCATAATAGTTTTTGGATGTCACATGGTCCTGGTTTTCTTTACAGGTTAAGTTTCTGTGTCACCACTCTGAAGGGGTCAAAGCAAAGTACACCAAAGACCTAGACCTTTAAAGAAAGCCAACCCATGGGGTTCAGTGAAGACAGCGGTATACTCAAACTACAGCTTCAGTAAAACGTTAAGGCAACCAGAAAGGCATACAGATATCAAATATTTCATATGTTAGGAAGACACAATGATATCTAGTGGATCCACCGCATAAGAAAATTGAAAGGACATATTATGAAGTCTGAATGCATTAAGATTGTGTACAAGTCAGTATTTTGTTCCATCATTTTAAAAGACACCGTTGGCACCTCCCACATTATTCAAATAAAAAGTCAGATTTTTAAGCAAAACCAGAATTAATTTAGCTCTGAAAATAACAAATGACTGTATGGATACCTCTGTTTTGAAAACTGAAACATTTCCACTATTGTATTTAATACATTCTCATATCAATCAAGAACTTGCAACAAAACTAAGAATTTCAATATTAACAAAACAAAATTTGAACATTTTTCATCTCAAAGAGAAGAGCTGTATTCCCATGCAGCAGCACACTCAATCAATCCAGCATTTTGCAGTGGATACTGCTCTATTACAAAGATACCCCTTCACGACCCGGAGAGGGAATAAAAAAAGGAAGCGCAATAAAACCACCCTGTTATTCCCCAGCTCTCGGATTATCAACACAGACAATTTGGCATCTTTGCATAATTTGGAGGGGTCTTTTAAATTTATGTTTTTATTATATCAACTAAAGCAGCTATTTTCTAGCTATATTAACCACCTTTTCAAAACTGTCTGGCAATTTCACACGACATTGCAGCAGAAGGCTTTACAGGTCATTAAAAGTCATAAAAGGTGCTCTGGCTTCAGAGGATCATTGCTGGGAAACATTTCACGTAGAAGGTGCAGTATGTTGGAAAGCAAGGATATGCGTGTGCTGAAAGAGGTAACAGATGATGAGAATAAATCTGTTAAAGATCTGAGTTCATGCCAAAACATCATTGCTGTAGCACCATACAAATATGGTAGCTTCATTGCCTAGGAATAGATTAGTAAAAAATAATTCAGGGGCTTTCTGGATAGAAAAAAAATTCCTAACTTACTGGCTCCAAGCAACATTAGCCTTTTTGAACTGGCAGACATGAAACAACTGGTGGTAAATCAGTCAATATTGCCACATTCTGAGATGGCTTTTTGTGAAAGTTTTTTATAATACAGCAAAGAATCACATTTAAATTGTGTTTAGTTGTTGTTTTTTTTAAAAAAAGTCTGATTTAACAATATATTTTATAAAATTTATAATGTAGCATTAAAGGAAACTAAATACATACGCCTTTTCTATATGAAAATAACTCTCCAGTACACACTACTCACGAGCATAATGTAAGGAACAGCATTCCCTACATTATCCTTTACAGCAATCCCATGATAGAGCTTCACAGAAATGCTTTATCTTACCAGTCCATATCAATTATTGGCAAAAATTAAAACTGCTCTTTTCAGTGAAACTGCATTGATATACAAAGGTTGATGTTTCTTACTGGAGAATCTGTCCTCACAACACCTTTGAGATGTAGCACAACTCTGGTTTTTCATTCCTAACCTCATTTCGGATGCTGGCAAAACAGGCTGTTCAGTTTTCCCCAGTCTTTTCTAGCTCCAAATCTTTGTTTAAAAATAATTAGGGACTTAAGAGAATTATCAAAGATATGAAGATGCTGCATGTACCACAAGAATTAGAACCTTTTAGTAGCACAAGTATGTTACAGTCTCTCAAAGGTAATTTCAAGCAATTTCAAGCATAGCCGCAACTAGCTGAGATTTAATTCAGAAAGAAGTCTCTTCACAAAACCAATAGCTTGTGAACCATTTCAGGTATCCCTCCATTTTTCACCACGTACATGTGTCTGTACCCTTTCTTTGGTTTGGTTTACAATGACAGAAGAGACTGCTTACCTTCTGGAGCATTACTAATAATTTGTCCTTTATCTTTTGAACTGGCAGTTAGTAAAGAACCTACAATTTTTCAAAATGTAACCACAACCACAGCCAAGGTATCTGTCTGCCCTTCCGGCAGAAGCAGCAGTGAGAGGACTAGGTACCACAAATGGCACTGCACCTTCCAGAATGACTGTAGATCTCATGAAGGGAAACAAATAACAATCCTGTTCAATGAACACAATCAGCCCAGCATGGGCTCCTGCCAGCAACATGCATATAATTACAGGCTCTGGGATTTAACGTAATCTCAAAACTAAAGGATGACTCTGTAGCTTCCGCATGCTGC
This sequence comes from Athene cunicularia, assembly GCF_003259725.1. Lineage (NCBI taxonomy): Eukaryota > Metazoa > Chordata > Aves > Strigiformes > Strigidae > Athene > Athene cunicularia. Next base: position 45,031,199 of record NW_020799092.1, on the reverse strand, counting down.
ACTCCATGGTTAAAGACTCCTGTAATTACAATTTCTGTAAGGCTTTGTACTTTGTAGAGGTTTTTTCAATTAGTCAAAATTATGACCTTCCTAGTGCTACATCAGTCTTTCACAAAACAAATCCAAGCATTTCAAAATTACCATTCTGGAAGCGGGGACAATCTCTTACACTTAGCAGAAAACAGCTGTTTTTACTCTCATTTAAAAACAAAGCAAGATTATGATTCCACTGAAACCACTTGAACAAAAGTGGAATAATTATACCTCTCTCTAGCTATACTGCTTTCTTTCCATATTTTTAGCAACCTATTTAGCAGCCGTGAAATTGGAATATCACACTAGAAAATGTGTATTTGGGATGAGTCTAGAATATATTGCAAGGTCATTTAATCTACTCCAAGACTTTTTCAGGAATTAGTAAATTTTTATGCGCAAATCTTTATATGCAATATACCATCAAAAAGGATGGCAATGGAATATTATAGCTCTAGAGATGCAGGACAAAGAAAGGATGGCACAAGCAAAGTTTCAACCAGCAATACCTCCAAGCCTTTGCAAGATGAAGGGAAACGCTGATTCACTGATACAGTTGAATTCCTAACTATGTGCTTCCTGTGCAAGCTGCAGGAAAACACGGTAGCAGTTGCTTTTCCAAAACAGAGTGGGTTTCTACACTGAATTAGGTCACACACTGGATGTTTGTCTGCAGTATGAGCAACAGCCAGCCAGCTGGCACCAATCACTAAACCTTCCCAGGCCACATTGACTATTTCATCCCAGAAGCAGAACTGGTGTGCCTGAAAACCAAAGATAAATGGAAAATCCAGAAAAACTGATCAGATATAAAGGAACAGGGAAAAACAACCAACAGGAAAAAGACAAAAATAATTCAGTTTGAACAATGGGTGCTGACTCTCCTGATTACAGCATGTTTGCTGGATAGAACTGTTAATGTAACTGTTATTTTGCTAGCAGGTTCACATTTTACTACAATTCCCAGACTTGCACAGCATTGGCCTGTCCCTATGCAAACCATGCTCCACAGAGACACCAGACACACAAGGGAGTACCACCCTGGAAGCAGAGGTGTAGGGACTGAGCAACCTTTAGATGAAGTCTGATAATTCCCTAACAGGAATGGTGTGATCCTAGTGTCAACGTGGGCTTGTGGTATGAACCTTGCAGTTTACATTTTGCTGATCTCTGCAAGAAGAATTTATCACTAACTTTTGATCTGTTTGTCTACAAGACACTTGCACACTAGGTCTGTGTGTGCAGAACTTGCAAAGCCCTGGGGGTCATACTAGAGCACACTGCATCCCAGGCTTGCCCTGTGTACCTTCGGGGAGTTCTTCATTTTGTGATACAAAATCTGACTCGTTTGGAAATTTTGCCATCTTATAAGGACTGGCAATTAGCCACCCTTAAGGAAGAATGAAAAGCACAATGATCTGTTACTGTAGTCTCGTTTAACACACGGGGAATAGGAAAGACATTGCAGAGCTGAGGTGAGGAAGCAAATCTTCCTATCAAGTGACAAGATCCTTCTATGCTTCCCTGGATCTCTCTGCAGAATGAACACTCTGCTCCCCTCCTGTCATGTGGGAGCACTACACCTCACCAGTACTGGTACAGCTGTGGCTGATGTTTTACAAGGCTGGTGCCAGTACTCTGCGACCTCCTGAGACCAGCAGTGTTGACACCCTGTAGACTGCCCTGGACTCAGTTTCTATTTCATGGCAACCTGTGACTCAATGACCAAGTCATTTCTTCTCGTTTTGTGTTCTGAAGTAAACTTTGTGAGAAAAATATGGGTTTAGCTGGCCTCAAATCTGAAGCCTAATCTACACTATGTCTTCTCTGGCATCTTCTGAAACTATGCACTTATTGGAGAAGGCACATCCCTTAAATTTCCATGCGAATATATCTGCGTTCCTAGTCTCAGGAAGATGTCATACTGTGTACATCAGTGCAACACAGCATATGACCAGTATCACTGACACTTCTGTACAGCTTTTAAATCCCAAGTCTTTTTTAGGTGATGATTTTTGAAATAGAATTAATGAATAATTAAAGCATTTTGAATCACCAATTCAACTATAACTGCTTAAAAGGTATTTAAACCTCGGAGCAACAATCACAAATAGAAAATAAGACCTGAGACCTGTTGAGACTTACATGCTCTTCCACTGAAATACTTACACCCTACCAGGGACTGCTGCACCACACAACATACTAGCCTAGCTCAAGGCTCGGAAATAAAATGAGTTAATCTGAATTAATTCTGTGTTACTACAACCAGACTCTGTCTGGCAGCTAAATGAGAGCTAGCTTGAGTACCTCCGAGTGCTGAACACTGTAAAAAAAATCCCTCTGTGTGTTACCAAATACTTTTATCATCACGGTTTAGTGAAAAGACACACATTTAAGCATCCAAATACAAGACGCAACAACGAGAAACACAGACCACACCTGCAATACCAGGGAGCGTATCCCAGAATACAATGACTCTAAAAATGGCTGAGCAGATCATTCAAGGTAAGTAAATCAACAGCAACTGTGACGACAGGCATAATGGAATCACTTCTTGTATAAATGGAGGAAGACTGAGTACAAGTACCGAAAAGATAGCTACCTGCCTTGTGTAGGGAGACCTATATTAGCACCCAATATGCAACTCCAGTATCTATGTGGGCTTTGCTTGGTTTGGATTTGTTTGGTTTTATAAGGTTGAAAAACTGGACACAGTGCAGAGTGCCAAGAGTGATTTGAGCAATAAAAATGCCTCATGCAGTGCAAGACTCAGCAAGCATAGTATCGTATTCGAGGAGTCTGGACAGTGACCTGATTACACAGTGCCGAAGAACTGTCATAGGAAGGATGTGTTGAGTGCTCAAGAACTCCATCACTTAATGGACAAGGGAGGCAATGAAAAGCTTCAGAGGAAAAATAATTGGAACTCAGAGCCAGTAAAATTCAAACTAATCACCACCTTCTGATGGGAAGATCTACTGACAGATAAAACTTATAAAAATGGTTCCCTGAAGAGCCACTGCCTGCCTGCCTGCCTTTCTGGAATATGCATTTTTGCAAAACATCAATTACTGGACTTGCTGTAACAGTAACAGGCTGGATGCTGTATCCTGCTTACATGGGGGGTAGACATCTTAGATGTCTTTTCTTGACTTAGAAAGTATACAAAGCAAAAGATGAGACTGCAAGGGCCTCCTGCTGTCTGTATCTACTTTAAAACTATTGCTTTGAATAAAAGAAATAGACACGATTAAAAATGGGCTGGAAGAGTCTTCCAGCTATTTTCATCCTTGAAATACTAATCAGGTTTGCACAACAGTGAGATTTATACAAATAAAATGTTACTGAGAGATAGGACTACTTACAGAACACGTTTTATTAAATATATTAGTACTCATATAAAAATCTTTCTATAATCAGAATTCCTAGTGTTTTTAAAAAAACTGTCCCATTATGCTCCAAAACTGCTCCACATTCTCCAAGTGCCAATACTTCAAGAGCAGGAAAACACTTTGGTGTACCATCCTCACCCCTTTTGCTGTAAAAGAAGGGACAGGTTCTCCAGCAACAGATGGCAAACATGCATGTGCAAAGTAGCACAAAGCATTTACCTCAGGAAAAGAGAATGTCTGTTACATGTCGATGGAAATGATCACTGTGCTTTGCTATCAGGAAAAAGTTAAGAAAACAAATGAAGGAAAGGTTCCTAGGCAAGGGGTTGAAGTATTTGTAACATAAGTCTCAAAAGCGAAAGGTTGATAACACCAAGCTTGTTTTAGAGTCATTCCTCCAGGGATCATTGCTGCTTTAGTGGTGTACCCCTGCTATTTATCACACTTTTAATAGCTCCTTCTAAAATACTCCTCAAAAAAAGTTCAAAGCTTGGCCAGATAACATTAACACTTAAAGGTCTGTATACATATTTATCAGGGCTTTTTCCCCCCCCTTTTTTTTTTTTTTCTTTTTTTTTTTTTTCCTTTTCCCAGATCAGAGAAACCCTAGAATCTCCTGAGGCAAACATGACAGCATATACAATAATGATCAGTAACAAACTGGGAACAGCTCAATACAGAGGCAAAACAATGCATTCAAGAACAGCCCAACAGAAAACTAAAACATGCCAGTCAGCAAAACAAATGTTACTTTTGGAAAACCAAAATGATAACTGAAAAAAACAAGGTGACAGATATCTTCCTATAAAGAACAAATTCTTCCTGTATTACTGTAAACTTATCACTTGTAAACTATGCATTAGTGGTAACAAATAATTGTTTTAATTATTTGTCTACTACTCCAACATTTTTATACAAAAACCCTCTCACACATTTCTTTTGCACTGTCAGGTATGAATTAATAGCTTATCAACAGATATCAACCTTCAAGTTCTGTATTACATTGCTACTAACCAACCAGTAATTTTGCCTGGAACTTGCATATATATTTTTTTAAAAAACACAAACAACTGCACCTTGAACTCCTGACAAGTTCAAAGCTCCCAGGCTGGCTTTAGGGGCTTGAGAAGAGTTAGAAGAGCCTGGGCTGGTCCAAACACCCCCTGCCAGCTGTCTGGGCTCAGAAAGGAGACGGATGGGCTGCACCAGCCACTGCCCACCTCTGTCACATCAGCACTGCTAACAAAGCTGCCACTTCACTTCATCGTGTCAGACTGTCAAACATCTTTTTGAAGATGTTTCACATGGTTCAATAAATCTCAGTAAAAATTTCTTAACTCATTCAAATTTTTCCCTTATTTTTCCACACTTTTCCGCAACAATTGTGACCTTTCAAAATTTCCCTTAAAACTTGTCTTGTCTCCATAAATAGCTGGGCTCTTCTAATGATTATCCACTGGATACAAATATGTTATATACATATAAATTTATATTTTCTCATAACCCAGGTCTGAATTCCCTATGCTGCTTTTTACTGAACCCTTTCTGTTTGTTCCTATGTTTCAATATGGGAAGCACCTGTAATTTAATTTAATAGTTTTGGTGCAGTCCAACAGATATTTAAGTAGGGGTAGTTACGTTCCTGCACCTGTGATGTCCTCTTAGTAGAGCCAACTTAATTGCAATTTGTTGACACATGCCAGCCCCTCTATGCACCACTGCCTTCCCAGCTTTCCATTCATAGTGTATCATCATATCTTGGATTATTTCCCCGTAGATGCATTAATTTGCCAAGTCATACGAAATTCTTCAGCATATTACATATTTCTAGTTGTTCTAAAGACTAAACACATCTCCACTTTTATTACTATGTAGGTCTCCTGAACTAATTTCATCTGCTAATTTTATCAACAGTTAACGAGGTTGCTAAGTCACTACTGCCTTCATTATCTCTGAGTCAACTCCTGGGGGTGTTTCTCAACCAATTCAATTTGAGGTATTTTCCACTGTTAGATCATGAGCATTTGAAATTCACCAAACGCTTCAAAAGACCCACAAACATCCTGAAGTATTGCATCAAGCACTAGTACTACTTCCATTAACTTTGTATTACATTTCAAACCATGACAGTTTATTATTTACAAACCTATACTGCTTATTAACTGTGGTCGTGTTACCTTCAAAACCTGATATCTCCCTCTAAACTTTACTATTTATTCAATGAAATTTTATAGAAACCAGCACTAAATTAAATAGAAGATTGTGGCCAAAGGTACTTATCTCTTTTTTTTTCCCCGCCTCTTTTTAAGTGTGCATATTAATGCATTCCATGGCACGTCACTAGCTTTCTACTCAAATGTAATGTCAAACTCTACCTGGATGAGCACAAACAGGCTACATCTATAGATACCAGAGATCAGTGTGTTCACAGCCAGAGACAGAAAGTTGGCAATACTGTATACTTGCATTTCTTTGTATTTGCTCGTGTCATAGGTTTTATGAAAACCAGCTCGTACAGCAATTGCGATAAAGCACTTAGTTTTTTTTCCCCAACATACATTTAGGTTTGCATCACACCAGCTGCTGCACTTCAGCAATGAAAATAAACTTAGTACCACAAAGAGAAGGCAGCGTACAGGTTCTCTCTATGAACTTACTTGGAAAGAGCTACATAAACTTAATTGATCAAAAGGGAGTCACAAAAGGATGAAATATTTTGCAGAGGCATATGCTAATGGTACTGCACCAACCTTCAAGACCTGGTGCCTTACCAGAAAGGTCCATAAAACTGTTGAGGTGATGGAAATGCTCCTGATCTGCCGCTTAGAATGCAGAAATGGGATGGTAACTGTGCCATTTATTTATTTATTTTTTATTTCTTTTAAAAATAAACCAAGGAAAAAGGGACCTGTTCATTTTAACAGGAAATTAGAAAGCTGGCTGATAGAAATTCACGACCTATGAGAGCTTTAACAGTCCAAGTTTCCACCCCCCGACCCCGGTTCCCCATTTCCGATCTCTCGGCTACATCTGAACACTCACAGTGCTGCTAATGGATAAAAATGAAAACAAATGTATGCAACAAATCACAGCGGGCTCCTGTGCCAGCTTCCCCCTTCTGATTCATCAGACCCAGATCTTCATACTGCTTCTAGGTATTAAAATCAATGTTCTGCCTCTTCATTATTGTCATTATTTCTCTTTCACTTCAGAAGTTTCCCTTCCTTCAGACTGCTGCCTGACCAGCTTGTCAGGACATATTTAAATCAATACTTTGTGCATACACGCGTGTGTGTGCCGTGCATCTGGATGCCACCTCATTACCATCTGAATCCCTATCATTTCTGCCGGGGCACAAAAACATAGGGTAAAATAGGGGTAAAAATTACATCAAATAACAGAAGATTACAGCCATCTATCTCCATCTTTTAAAAATCTGAAGTAACTGCAGATTTTGCCATCATCTCATTTCATACCTGATAAGAAAACCTAAATAAAGATTGAATGCAGCACTTGCTGTGATGCATGAAAACGCAATGCAGCTCAAGCAGAAGGCATTAAAGATTCATCCTCTACTTGGTCAGAACTGGGGCTTCAAGCTGCTAATGTCAACACTGTCTACCGCACCTGGGGCTCACCTTCCAGGTCACAGGGAAAAACCCCTAAGGGTGCAGACTGTTAATAGGGAATTCAGGCATTTGGAGTTGGGTGAGTGGTAAAGTTACTCTTTGGGAGGACAAGCCCTACTGAGAGCAAATGCAACCGACACAGCCCGTATTTACAGAACAATTGCTGTTGCTGGTTGAGCTCCAGGTCAGAGGAGCTCTGCCGGTACCGCAGTCTGGCAACAGGGATGCTTGCTTCTGCAGTACTGCCAAACACACACTGGAGAAAACAGGTGAGGCTGCAGGAAGTTAAGATGCACAATCCTACTATAGTATAAAGAAACAGAGTGTAAATAAATAAATAAATAAAATTAGAAAATCTCTGCTTGCTTGCATTTGAGTATGAAAAGCCTCCAAAAAAGGCAGCACCTTCCTTAAGTTGGTTGTAACGTAGGTACCCACTGGACTCCCTCCCATAACAACATGCCTGTGTCTTGATTTTTTTCTTTTAATTAGAAGCACAGCATCCTCCTAAAAGAGATGTTTCATTTATGCCAACTCATGTCTTACTAACATGAAGATGAGCCTACTCCTGCTAATGTCATTTTCACATGAGGCTTCAGTGAGGATGATAGATTTTCTCCAAAACAAGAGTTTAAAAAAACCCTAAAATAATAATCCATATTTACACACTTACCCACACACAGAGGCACACATTTTCCACTGACATGCTCATTCCAGTCTGTTGCATTTTACCTCTGTTAATTATGAAAAGGTGATGACCAAGGACTCTTCACCTGGCGTGTCTCTGAGTGGTGCACATGTAACAGCCTTCTGGGTGCGTGGTGCTGCACTTTCTGCTGGCCTCTTCCCAGGCATTATAAATTGACAGATTTGGGATGTGCCTGAAAATCTTTTCCCTGCCTTTTGCACAAAAATAGGACAGATATTAGGAGGACTACTTGGAAACACCGAGTTTATTACTTCAAGATCGTATCACCAAAAGCAGAGAGGAAAAGTAAGCAGGTTTCATAAATTCTGAAGCAGTTAGACAAGGAAAAAACAGACAAATATAAACTGTTTTCACTGTTTCTGATAAAGACACATATAAACCTCAACTGCAAAATACAAAACCCCTTAAATAAAGTACCTGGGTCTCCTATCAACACTGAATTTATATTTATTTTTTTTTTTAATTTTTTTTTTTTTTTTTAAATAGAGCCTGGAAACAGACCCTATATTGAGAGTATCCCTTTAAGGTCTGAGCATAAGTAAACTCAAGTTCCCCTATTCAGTTGCTTTCATAGGAACTACTGGCCCTTATCTTTGATGCAACGTCTAGAAGACTGTATGAATAAACATATTCACTAATATTTTCCCTTAAAGGGTTGAACTAAAGCTGTAATGCAATAGGCTCCAGAGCTGAGACGATCAGAAGTACAATAGTTGTCTCATCCAGAATTTGTAGTTCTACATCCAGTTCTTGGCAGGATACAGAACCCAAAGGCCCCTGTTCTCTGTTTGAGCTCTTTAAGCCAAAGAGGATGAAGAAGAGGGGTAGGGCCATATTGACCATATGGAGTCTGGACTTCAAACCCACAGAGAGCTGTAAACCAAGAGAAGACTACCCAATCACTCTGAGCAGAAACAGACAGAAGAGAAAATGGCAGAGAGGACTATAAAGGTTTGTTTTCTGATCAGAGGCATTAATATTCAGTTTATTCCACATGAAACATTTGTTTCAAGGGACTGAATAGCTCAGAAGATTGACTTTGATTTTGGGAGGCTTTAATGCGTAAACTGTCAGTTTGGATCCAGCTGAGAGAGGTAGTGACGGATGGTTTCTAATATCTAAGAGATGCTTAGTGGCATATGACAAATGACAAAGCAGTTGCAGAGTGAGTTATATAGTGAGTCAGCAGTCCTTTCCCAGAAGGTTCAATACTAATTAAGAGGCAACTCGACAATCTTTGTGTTTGGCTGCTTGGAAACTTATGCCCAGATATCAGAAACAAATCACAACTGAACTAAATACCTTAAGCTTCAGCATGGAAATAAATAACAGCCCTACAGTTGTATCACAGTGCATCCTTCAATACTCCCCATTATGTTTTTATTGGAATAGTGTATTTAGACTAGTTATATGATGCCTCACTAAAAGGCCACTTCTGTTTACTCAAAAATACAGTCAGTGTTAAAATGTTTGCCTTTTATTTAAAACAGAACTTTGGTGGACAGGCTCCTTCTCAAGTCCATCATCCAAATCTGAGAAGCTCAGTCATATGCTAAGCAGGAGTAAGGATGAGGTCCCGCAGGAAGGCACCAAGCTATGGCTAGTGGGTAGCTCATCTCCTAGCTCCCCGGACAATATGGTTCAGGCTGGGAGTAAGCCCCACCTTTGAGTCTGGAAGAAAACTCTGCCACTAGCAATGGATTTGAATGATGGTTGTATCACAACCCTTCCTCTCCATTCAATGTTATGCCAAGACCAACAAACTCATTTCAACCACTCAGAGACTGCCAAGAAAGAAAAAGGTATTTTTCCCCCCTTTCCAAGTTGCACTCGTCGCACAGCGAGTGGTGAGCAGGAACAACAGACATCCATCCACAGCTTACCCTCAGTCATTCGTGGAGAATTTTCTCCTTTTTTTAAAATCCATGCCAGCTCTGCCCTAGCTGCAGCGCACCTGCCTGAAGTGCTTCAAGCGCTGCAAAATCCTGCCTTGAACGCACCAGTTTCCGATCCTTACTGTTCATTGAACACAAAAGTCCTATGAAAGGACTCATGTAAACCTTCTGTGTGTTTACCAGCACAAAGAAAATTGCATTTTGGTGATGGGACATATCTAATTGCAGGGAAATGAGTTACAGCAAAACGGCAGTGAGAATCAAGTAAGAACTAGTGTAATAAAAGACAGCCTCAATTAAAAGTTACCATAACAATGCAAGGAAAGATACAATATGATGCACATTAATAGACTGCTCAAAGTCTCAGAACAGAGCGGTATTAGACACAGGAAGTCATCTTCTGAAAAAGCTAACGAATCATTTCGTTAACAAGGAAAGGCCATGCCTTTGATCAATGGGATCTAAGAATTATAATTAAGCAGAAGACCCTTATCATATACACTTCACAAAAGGCTATTGTGTTTTAGAAAATTGCTCTATTTGGTTGTGATTGTTTGGGTTTTTTTAATTACTATGAAAAGGTGTTTAGACTTGGTTTGTTGTGGTTTTAACTTTTACAACCAGTGTTCTTTTTGTTCTATTCTTTGCATAATATTTAAAACATCTCCCTGGTACACGTAACAAAATCTACAATTCCGTCTTTCATTTCATTCTCCAGCTGCTTGCCAACCATGTGGTGCTTCATTCATGAGTGGAAGAACATGTGAATTAAGTCAATAATTAACCTGTTTAAAAAAAAAAAAAAAAAAAGACAGCCACAAAACAATAAGAAACTCATTAAGATCCAATAAGAAACTCAAAAACCCAGCTATATAGAAGTAGTTCTTGTAAAGTTTACTATACCAAAAATAAGTCTTCCACTACTTTTTAAACTTGGCCACAAAGAAAGTTTTATCTAAAACTGAAAACATACTTTTTTTTGGGTCTTTTACACCATGTCTCTACTGGAGAGCTGTAAGAGTTCACAACTCAGGAGAAAAAGTGATTCACTGGATTGTTTAATTTGGCACCATATAAATCCTCTTCACAGAATTTTTTCCAAGTTGACTTTCAAGGTTAAGAGCTGTTTCCCATGCTCCTTTGCTATGTTAGGTTATTAAACATGTCATAAAAGAAAGCCTTGATTTTGAAAGAGATTAAAAAGAAGTTTCCCTTCATACCTTTACCTATCAATATGCTACAGTACATATACTCAACATGAGAGCACTGGTGAACCTGCTGGAAATGAAAATCCCTGATGATGGCAGAAGCTTCCTTCATCATGTGCAAGGTGCAAGAAACAAGCTTTCAGGGGAGACAGCTGTATTTTATTTCATGCATCACAAACAACTTTTGGGGAACATCATTTTACATTTAGTCAGGTTCTTACAGTGCTCTTTTTTCAGCATTTTTGGATGCTGTTCGAATGAAGCTTTCCTCCTCCATGGTCAAGTCTCCCTCTTCCTCCATTTCATTTTGTTGAAGGAGCACCAGAGGAAAATACACCTGGACATTCCTGCACCAAGTGTTTGTAGGGAAGACAAGACTGAAAACCCAAGATTGCTCCATGTTTGGAAAAGAAAACAAAGGAAGATGTAAATGTTTCAAATCATCTCTGAGCATGAACCAGCTTTCAAAACCGCCTCAGAGGTAGCGCTGTTACTGCCAAGACACTGCTTCTCTCCTGCTGCAAATTGGTTCACTGCCTCCACAGGGCGGATTCCTTACACTGGCTCAAATGCCTGTGACAAGGTCATGTTTCACCTCCCCCAAGCCTAGGACAGTATGCCCTGCAACAGCACCATGGGATTTGAAGTCACACATGTCATCAATGCCAGAGCAGTGACTGGGAGACAAACCAAGTGACCAATACACAAAATCTCATTAGTTTGAATTACGTAAAGATAAACAGGAATATTTTCTGATAAAGCATAACAAAGACTGTTTTTATTGTGCCAAAGCAGCACTTAGGGGTTCTTTTTGAAATGAGACAGTTTGTTTCCAAGTACCTCACGAAACCGCACTGTCACCACCCCCCCAAGGAAAAAAACATCCTAGGAGACAAAGTCACAAATGTGGAACAACTGCAACCTTTCAGCCCATAAGAGGACCACGCTCCTCTTGATCAGAAGGTGGAGCAGAGGTGATGGTATCCTTGAGTTTAAAGCCAGATCTGCCCAGTAGACGGGTAGCAACTGTCTACTGCCAGTGTTCAATCTGAAAAAAACCTTCCACTTCTGAGGAGCAAGAGATGCTCAATCTAGGCATCAGGAATGAGTAAGATGTGTCAGAAACTCCTGGGTCCCAGGATCTAGCCTTCTGCTTCAGCCAACACACCTGCTAATGCACTGAACAACCTCTGTCTTAAATCTGTCCTTCCCTTATGGCCAGCTCAGTCTGAGAGGCACAAAGACGGTGTGACTGGGTGCAGCAGCTCTTCCTCTGACAGGAGATGCCCTCCTGGAACCAGCCCTTTGTAGCTTCCAGGAACACACCTGCTCCCACACACATGCCCTGAGCTCTGTTTCAAGCCCTAAATAACATGAAAAAAACTGTCAGAGACCCAGCTTTCCTCCTTGCCTTTCCCTCCTACCAGAGCTTCAGAACCAGGGAAATGGAGCTGCCTCCAGCTCTCTGCCACCAAGAGAAGAGAACAGGGATCCTACCACTGGGACTGGCCACCTCATGCCACCCCCTTCATCATACCACTGAAGTCCCTAGGGTGAATTAATAAGAGCTGGCCACCCCCTGCCATGCCCTACCCTTGCAGTCTTTCTCTTCTGCTCTGCGGGCCATCAAACTCAGCAGCAACAAGGATAAGCCTTTTCCCCTAAACATTCTAACTCATTGTTCTGCCTTACCTACTGCAGGACTGAGACAGGTCATTTTAAGTGGCAGAACTACAAGCATTTAAGACTTGTAAAGCAATAATTAATAATGGCTGCCTGGTAAGTTCACAAATACTACTAGGGAGAAGAAAACTGGCTCAAACGTTAGAAAAGGCAATTTTAATGACTAGGAGTTTGCCATCAGGGCTCACTGTGACAATGTTCTTTAAAAGACCAAGACAGGCATGATTTTTTTCTTTAGATTGGGAGTTTTTAAAGTGGTTTAAAACAGATTTCTGTGAACATAATTGAGTAACAAATTAAAAAAGACTTTATTTTGCTAAATCCTTAGATATTACCAAAATTACAGCAAAGTGGGTGAAAACAGTCATCTTGCCATCTCCCCCTTTTAATTAAAAGTGAAATGTGATAACATGGACGCATTTATTCACCTTTTTTTGATCCATAACCACAGATCCCATCAGAATTTTCTCAACAGAAAATATATTTCTGCAGCATAGGGAAAAGATGACTATGTACGCACACGTTGTAGAGCACACACATCCCCAGACCCCCACACAAACACAAGCATCCCCCGTACACCGATGATAAATCCCAGATCAGTGTCCATCGACTCCCTCTACTGGCAAGAGCTGCCATTTTCCTCCTTCCAAAAATAACTACATTTTTACTGGCTATATAGCTTTTGACCAGCATACAAAATGATAGTCTTAGTCTCGTTAGGCCACTTTGAAAGGCAGGGTGGAGGTGGTAGACATAAAAGTAGTAAATTACTCCAAAAAACAATCCAGAACATGAACACTACAGTACACGGATCCAAATCTTACCCAGTACTTCTGACTTGCTGCTTTGCGTGCATGTTTGCAACCAAGATAACTTAGAATCGAACCAGTTCCTAGTAAATTCAAGGTTAGCCTAGAATAAGTACCCAGCATTCATTTTAACTGCCGTTTGCACAGTAACATTCATGGAAATGAAATGGGGCTCCATCTGCTCTTCGCTTCATGCAAACTTTCAGATTTTTGTATTAAAGCCAGCCTTAAAATAAATAATGTAAGATTCATGAAATAGTACATTGAGTTTCATTTAAAATATTTATGAAGTTCTCTAAAAAAGAAAATCACTACTTGCATTTTACTCTGAGACTTGAAAGGTGAGAAGCTGGATACGTATGAGGGAGCATGAAGGGCTGCAAAGCCACCCCAGCCCTACCATCTGCCTGCCTTTACTCTCCCTTGGCTGTAAGGGATCGGTCAAAACCAGTTCAGAGAGGTGACCAGCCTGCTACATTTTTGGTTAGGTGAATTAGAGAGACAGGCCTGTTACTTACTCTGTTTTCACTGCTTAACAGAATAAATTATGACCTGCCTCACACCTCAAACCTGTGAACTGTTGATCTATTAGATTTTTTTTTTTTTTTTTTTTTTTTTTTTTTTTTTGTGGCTGAAATCACAACATTTAATGGAAATGTTTTATCACTCTAAATTAATGCTTGCACTATTTCCATAAACGTGAACATCCAATGAACCCTGTTATAGACAAATTTAGAAAGTTTGGGGAGGAAAGTTGAACAAGCACACTACATGCATAATAGCCTTTTTTAATGTTTCCCATCCCCTCGTCTCCTGCTCTTGGCCACTAGCACCACAAGGCACAGCATGCAGAAGAGAGGACCCCTGGTTGCTGAGGTGCCCCGACAGGGTCTCCAGTGACAATGACTGCATCCCATTGTGCCAAGAGAATTACAGGGAAAATAGCACAAAACAGCAGCCAGAAACCACAAAGGACAGGGAGCCTTCACAGGAGATCTCTGCAAGCTACTGCCGTTCGAGAAGAAGCCCCACAACCCCCAGCCTTCTTATCATTTATCTTTAACCACCTGGCTTCAAGACAAATGCATTAAAAAAAAAAGAAAAAAAAAAGAGGACCTCTTAAGTTTATTGAACAAAAATCAATCAAACTTCCACAATTAAAAGAGTGCAGCTTCTCTACACTTTGAGCAACATACGAGTGGGCCCAAGAAACTGTTTGTGCATGTGTGGGGGTATAAGTGTGAAGGATGCCTTCTTGTGGAGAGGTGTTCCCACAAGCATGATCATTAAACCAGATCTTCAAAGACACTTCATCCTGGGCTCAAGACTTGTGACAATTCACCAACTGAAGGCATTGCAACATATGTTAAGTGGAGTGACATCTTGCTTTGTCCCAACAGGCTGTGTGTATTGGCTTGACCCAAGAGGACGGTCAACAACCACACCTAGAAATGTGCGAGCTGACTGACTGCCCCAAGACCTGGTGAACACAAACCCTTTTGGCTATCTGGCATCGCCATCAGACCACCATATCTAGAAGCATTCAACGCCCTAGCAAGGGCACAAACCTCTGCCAGACAGATGCCTACCTGGGACCATGACTACAACTTCAAAGCTACATACCCCTGCAATGATGTAACAATCTTGCCATCCCAAAAGGCTTTTCCTCAAATTTAATTACAGGGCTCCTTTTCCCTTCTTCAGGACCACTCTGGACTTGTAAGATACACTAAGTAGCATGCCTAGGTCTCTACTTCGAGTTTTAAGCCAAATGTAGTGGGATATTTTATTTTGGAAGGGAAGAAAACTACCTTTTTTTTTTTTTTTTTACCAAGTAAAAACAGAATCATAGGAGTCTGGGAGCTGAACCCATCTAAAGATAGCTCTATAAGCCTCTACACATTATAAGATAAATTTTGAGGTAGCAACAGAGGTACAAAGGAACATGGTTATTAAGATGATAAACAGATTTTATGGCTATTTTCAGTAAGTAGTTTTAAAGCTCCTAGTGTTTCCCAAAATATCTTTCTAAATGATGAAGTAATTATACAATTGACACAACTCCACAAGCTTCCACGATGATCACAAACTACTAGTTTCACATTCTTTATATAACGTCCCTCATACCTAAACACACAAACATTCATCCGTACACTTGATCTGCACACACAGTAAAAATGATATCCAGATGTAAATATTATCAGCTTCTTCAAATCATAAGCCTGACACTACAACCACCATTTCAATAATCATAAAAAAGTAGAATTTTTCCTTGATTACTACTGTAGTTCCAGAAATACACTTAATTTTTAATTTAAACTCTCTGAACACTGCATACTTCTTCACAAAGGGCTTTTTCAGAAAAGTCAGAAAAGAACAGCATTTTATACAATGCCTGTTATTCCAGAAGGCTTTATATATAAAATAAAAAGCGCAATCACTGGCATGCTGATTATTTAGGCAAACATGGCACACATGCATGATCAATAATGGTTTCTACAGGCATGAACTTGCTTTTTCTGAGAGAAAGGAAGTATTGGTTACAGTGCTGTACAAAGAGCTCCTGCACTTCTACAGAGACAGATGTCACAGGTTGGTAAGGGAAACTCTCATTTGTCATAACCAAAAGATGGTTTTCCTCACCAAAAGCATAGCTGTAACATTTCATCATAGTCTTAGCAATACAGTAACAATCCACATCATCTTAAAAGCAAGAATTTTAAAACACGTTGTGAAAAAAACTTTTATAATGTGAGAGAATTCCTAAGATACACCAAGGTAACTGCATGCAAGTTTTGCACTGATACATGTTAAATGATGAAGATACTAAGAAGCAAAATACATTTCTTAAGTTCTGTAGGCAGAGGGCAGCATGCCCCAGCCATCAGCACTAGCTCAGTGCTGCCTGAGGTTTAATTAACACCTCCCTCTCACAAAGAGAACATCATCTTTCTGTAATGGTGACTCTGAAACTTGAGGATACTTAGTAATTTGAAAAGGAAAATTGACTACATAAATGTTTATGATTTAAAAAACGTGCTTTTTATTACAGATGGCATCTCTGTGTAGCATAAATTAGGTTGTGGTCCTAGTAAATGTTAATCTTCTCAAGTCAATAAAAACTCTGCTCCAAAATGTCACTGCAGCTTTGCAGAAGGAACACACAGGAGTGATGAAAACCAAAGTGTGGGGAAAATAGTGTGGGGAACATGCATTATAAATTACAACTTGTCTCATCAAGCACAGCCACCTTTTAAATCCAATATAGTGCCAAAATGATTCACATTTGTGCAACCAAAGAAATCTGAAGAATTAATCTTAAGCAGATAATTTTTTTTAATTGACTATAAGGCTGTGTGCAAGAATTCAACATTTACATATAATGATAATGCATATTAGGTGGTAATTACCATGGAGTTTTCTTTAATTATAACTGATAATGCAAATAAATCCTATGTTCCTAATTGAAGAATATAATTAAGTCTGAGTAGTTCAGGGGGGAAGAGAAGAGATGCAAACATTGATTTTAAAATCAAGAGAATGGCACACTATACCAAAATTCCCTTCCTCTTTCTACTTATGTCAAAGAGCATAAGAAAACCATCTTCTCTAATGAAAATTACATTATTAACCCTGCTTTGCCCTGTTTACTAATGATACAAAATGGTTTCTCACACAGCTTTATCCAGAATTTGAAAAGCCCACAAGCTCACAAAGAAGAGAAACCATTTTTATTTTGACACACCAGCACTGTGAAATGTCCAAGGATTCTGTGAGAATCCCCATGCAAAGGAAGGATTGCTCATGAATCAAGAAAGGCAACCTGGGGACTGGGAACAGAGGGGCAGAAGACTGAAGGTGGAGGTGAGATCATCTGAGATCCAAGAAACATCCCTAATCTAAGTTTAGTTCAAGAAAGTAATTTAATAAGTAAAAAGCTAACCTAGGTTATATTATTAGATGCCAATAATTTTAAAACAGAGGCAAAAGCTGTCACCGTTCACAAGTATGCAAGGAGTAGTCTTGAAAGCAACACCAGTACACTACAACCAAAAGTCAAAGGCCAAGAGTAAAATATTAGAGACACTGCCAAGAAATGTTGGATTGAAAACACACCCCTCAAAACACCTCAAGGCAATCACTGGGATGTAACCAACTTGGCCACAAGGACTTGAAAGAAGTTCACTTATCTTTTCAATTAGTCAGTTATATTCAGCAAAACACTGTGGCATTAAATAAAAAAGTTGTGCAAAGGCAGTATGGAGTGAACTTTCAACATTTCAGGCCATGCCATTTCCCTGTGGGACTGATGAAAGCTGACAGTCCATCAGCTTGACCTTCCCAGCACAAGCACTCCCTAGGAATTGGAGTTTGAAAGTTCAAGCTTTACATTTCATATCGGCTGGTACTGGAACAGCCCAAGCAGGAAAAGTTCAGCATCTCCATCGAGACTCTGCTCAGCTGGGCTCACTGCCATGGCCTCTCCCAGGGGATGTGGAGAAAGCCAAAGGTGATCACACCGAAGTCACTCACCTTCAAAGCATGCTAATACATCCTTTGGGGAAGCAGAGAGCAGCAGACTGGCTGCCTGGTAGAAGACAGAAGATTTCTAAGGGAAGAATTTTCATGGAAGTCTCACGTTTGAGATCAAAAGACAGCACTCCTAAACCAGCAAGACCTTCAGCAGGGCCTCTACCTGACTTGGCTCCTTCTTCATCAAAGAACAGTGAGAAGTACCATAACACAAAGTATTTGCTCTGTACAACAGACAGTTCTTATCTACATCATCTTTGGTTCAGCTATGTCTGAAGCTGAGGGGCAGATCCTTCTCAGGTAAATACTTGGGATAAAGACTTAGATTCAGGCAATTAGTTCACACAAAAATGGGACTACAACTTTGCAGATGATAATCAGAAGAAATCTGATCTACGAGTGAAAAAGAAAATTCTGTGCAATGCTACATGCTGGGTTTTTTTTTAGGAAAAACATTTGCATTACCATTAGCTATAAAAAACTACATCGGTAAACAGCGAGCATCTCAAGGGCAGCTTAAGCAGCAGCATTTATTTATCAAATGATATTTAATATAAACTTGTATTCCAAAATGGACTGTAAAATGATACCACAGGCAATTTATTGTTTCTCCATTTTTGTCTCTAATATGGATCACCTTCATTTGCTTTCTAGATGCAAGAATCAGGCTATCCCCCTTCCCTCTTGTCCCAAGCAGTTTGTAGCAAGATTACAGGGCATGTCAAACAATGCTCAACACCTCTGCAGTCAGAGGGTCTGCACAGCAATCCTTGGCTAAGGATGGAGCAAACAACACTGTTAGCACTTAGCACTGAAAAGTATCAGTCTGTGTCATGCTGGTTTACTAATGCTTGCAGAAAGTTCACATTAAAAGAAAGCTGTACCTCTGGGTGAAAACAAGGGGAACTACACAGCCTGGCAGGCAGACCTGCTGTGTAAGGAAATTCACCTGAAGCTTTCATTTTGTGCATGACCAAAGGCCACCTGCATGAAGAGAACAAGAGAGGCCCTACTTGAAAACCATCTGCTGATCCCATTTCGCCCTCCTTGTTAACTCTGCCTAGTTCCCGATACAAACTGTCATTCACTATCTGGAAAACAACACCCAACAAGTTTCCCCCCACAGACCACAAATGCTCCTGTGGGACCTTGCTTACATCATTAACCTGTGCAACAACACACTGTAACTGCAGCCTGCCACTAGCCCAGACATTAAAAACAGAACTAAGCTGTGTGCTATTAAAGGGGATGCTTAAAGCAAATATAAAAAGTCTCCCTCCCTCATGCTTTTTTGTCCCCTCTTGCGTACATTGCACACAGTAAGGGTAAGCACTCTCTGTTTCCACCCCACCCAGCATCAGGAAATTTTTTTACTGCTATGTGATTTCAAGTGCATCAGCAGCATCAAGAGGTTTTGAACCAAACCCCAATGCTCTGGCAGGTGAAAGGGATACAATTTTTTTTTTTTTTCTGGAAAGCACAATTGCAGTGACTTCAATCACACCTGGTTCAGAAGCACTTCTGTCCAGCAAACAGATATTTAAAATATTCATCCTTATGCTCTATTATGGAACCTGTTACTATAGCTTGCAACTAGTCTGTAGTCATCTCAGGACTACAAAATGTGCCACAGGTATTCACACAGCAAGGCATTGTTTGGAATGGAATGAGAAATTCTGCAAATAGAACAGATACTAAAGGAGTAAACTTTATATAGAATACTGGGGGAAGATCCGCTTAGATATTATACAGCACATAGATTCTGATTCTGTCTTTTAAAATCATTAGTCGGTCCAGTTCTTTCTCTCTAGATGCATTTGTATCTTTTTTCCCTGTACATTCTTGACTTTATTAAGAAACTACTGCAATGCATTATAATGCAATACGAAAGTTTCAACAAGTGATAAACTATCATTCCAGTCTCGGAAAGATTTTCTGAGACATGAGACCCAGCAGAACTAAAAACCCCAGGAAGCTGCATAATATATAGCCAATTAATATAATCAAAGGCTCAACAATTATCAGATGACAGCTTTCCACACATTTCGTAGCGCAACTGAGGTGTGTAAAGCTCATGCGCTTGCAATGCTGCTCTGCAAGGCAGGGACTTGCACATGGGATTGAAAGCACACACATCAGCTGGACACTTTCCACCAGGCACCATCAGTCCCTATAGCAACAGAGGTGATCTGATGTGCTGACAAGCAATAAAGCTGGCAGTTTGCTGACCTTACATTCATAACTGTGGGCCATGGCTCTGGCAGGTGATGCCCAAGTCTTCCAGAGCAAACCAGAGACTGGAAAGAAGCAGTGCTGTTATCCAAGAAGGTGCATCAGAGGGAAACCCAAGGGCATCCTTGGTGGAAAACTGCTCACTGACCAAGTTGTTCTAAAGAACATGAACAAGATGACAACTTTGGGGAATCTGAGTTGGCATTCTTCATATGAGAAGGGGGAAAAATAACAAAAGAGAAGCTGGAATGAAGTAGATGTCTGAAGGGAGTGTAACAGGTAAGGCAAAGGTTGGGACCATCTCCTCTGCAAGAAGAGAAAAAGGAAGCATGGCATCAATTTGTGGGAGAGCCTGAAAGGTAAACTCTAGCTGACATCATAATTAGGGATTGTTCAAATAGTACGGTTATGTGCAGTGTTATTAATTCCAGTGGGGAGAAGCAGTAGAAGTAGGAGGGTTGAATTAAGAATTTAAATTCTCTTGATAAGAAAACAGTCAAACCCCCAAAGCTCTTCAAAGTTTTTCCATGGACTGTACAGCTCTGAAGTATTTTTTCTTTTTCTCAGCTTCAGTCTGTAATTTCAGATGGCGCTAATTCTGTTCCTTCTTGGATCTAGCCCAGTGGATCTGGAAATGCTGTATTATTTGATTTGAGTAGTGGAATGTTTGGTGAACTGATGAGTCCAGAAAAAAAGAGAGAATTCCTAAATTCAAGTAAAAAATGTAATTCCTCCAGCCCTGTCTCACATCACGTTTCCTAAAGCAATCCTCATTCCCGCTCCCGTATTCAGTTGGCCTACCACTTCCTAGTGTGGTACCCAGAGAGCACAGACCACATCTGCAACATCTTCACCTGGGGCATACAGTCTTTATAAAACTCAGCAAGACCCATTGCTCTTTGCAATAGCATCACACCACTAAGCTGCTTCATTTGTCACCCACTAAAAAAATGAATACTGATTCTGCTCTGCAGCACAGCTGCTTAGCTTATTATTTCCAGTTTTACATTTGTACATTTGATTTTTCCTTCACAGCTGTGGCTTCCACTGAATACTATCTTACTCATTTCAGGCCCTTATCCTAATTTATCCAGAATATTTTAAAGTCTGATCCTGTTCTGTCTTCAAAATGCTATTAACCCTTTTCAGTTGAGTGTCATCCACAATAGGCATAAGTATTTTCAAATTCATTAAACAAATCATAAAAGAAATATTGAAGAGAACAGGGCATGTGACAAAGCTCTTCAGAAAACTTGGCTCTCGCCACTTGGACTATCAAGCCATTGAAAGCCAAACCTTTGCTGCAGTCTTTCAACTACTGCAGAAGTCACTTTATAATGACCTCATGTAGACTACTTCCCTGGTTTAAATAGTACCTTGTCAAGCGAAATACTGTCAAAAGTCTTACTGCAGTCAGAACAGATCACATCTAATATTTCTTTCTTAGCCTTTCTACCAGTTACTCTGTCAATGTCGGAAATCAGACTAGCTCCATGTAATTTGTTCTTGACAAATCCATTTGGGTATCCCCTTGCTACTCGCTAAGTAGTTGCAAACTACGCAATAATTTATTTCTTTTTTTTTTTTTTTTTTTTTTTTAGTTCTCCTCTTTCACCATTAGAGACTGCATCCATCTCTGCCCATCCCTAGTCCTCTCAGACCCTCTCCTTCCCCCTCCGTGAGTTCTTAAGAAATACAGTACTAATGATTAAAAGATTGCTTTAGCTAATTCCTTAAGTACTGTGAAGTAAATGCCAACAGAAGCCCTTGACTTGAAACCACCTACTTCTTCATTCTTGCCCACACTTTTGGTTTCCTTCCTAGAAAGCCCTGAGCACTGACCATTTGAGCTCCTCCCATTTCTCTCCTTCCTAACGCAATATCCCTTTTCCTCAAGTAAAAAGCTCTTCAGTGGTGATAGATTGTGTCTCACCATAAGCCCCTGGTTTTGTTTTTTAAAAAACTAATATTACAGCTGGGTATGGCTGCTGACACAGTCTTCCTTGCTCAATTACAAAGACATTTTGTGGCAATGACACAAAGACATCTCAGTGGGTAGGAAGGCTGAGAGAAGCTTCTTTTCCCTAAAGCTGGCTGGAGCCAGTCATTCCAGAGCAGGAGCAATTCCCTGGGGAAGGACAGTGGTGACAACGCTGCTGCCTTCTCATAGGAAGCAAGGAGGGGACAGGCAGCCATAAGCTCCAAATCAGCACATCATCCACTTCCCTGACCAGGCACTTCTGCAGATGTCTGTGTGTTTCTGGAAGGGCCCTGAGGACTGCATTCAAGCCCTGTCTGCAGAAACTCAGCACTGAGACTGCAACAGAAACAACATTCATGTTTTAAAAGCAATGTTACAGCACAGTGTTATCTTCGCTATTAAATCAGTCTCAAGATTATGTGAAAACTGACTTGCATAGTGTTTCTGCAGATGCTAGTGAAAGTCAGGAAAAAAATGCAGTGAGTGGAGCCAGAGATGTGCTAAATTAGTGTAAATGACTGAAGAACTGACCTGGCAGCCTTGTACACACAGCCCCTGCACTGCCAGCATCATACCACTGTGGTGAAGAAAACCCCATCCTGTGAGTCCCTTCTAGTGGCAGGAAAGCAAATGTCAGTCTAACATTACTGGCCAATGATTTTCATAAAAGCCAACTGAAATAGGAAATTTTGTGTTGTTTCAATTCATTCATTCAGGAGTATGAGACATATGAATGCTCAGACAGCTGAATGAGGGAGACAAGATGCAGCTTCCTCTCGAGGGAGAATGAGGTTGAAATAAAATAAAAACGTGTATACTCAATTATACGTGCCCTGATTCAGCTGAGCTCTAGTGCCCAACATCTACAAAGTTCTTTTTCATATGAGCTAAGCAACTATTTTAACTCTTCAGCAATTGCAGAAAGCTGTTTCACCAAGGTGCATTTCTGAGGAGGTTGGAGGAGTTGTTGCCTGAACTTGGATTTATGAGGCAGGAGCAGAACTAAACATGGAAAAGCTTCGCTTACATAAAATATTCCTATAAGGGGACCACCTGCTATTTATGCATGGCAAAGAGCAAAAAGCTGTGCTGCAGGTGCAGAAAGATGACACTGATTTGTGACAAACCTTCAACAGCCACTGGAAAGCCACAGCACAGCAATGTGCATTTTATCAGCTCTTTGGACAGTAGACAAAGAGAATGATGAGGTGATGACCTACATGCCAGCTCAAGAGCAATTAGCCTGGAAACTGCAACACTTTCCACCATTATAGTGAAGTGCACTGGAGGATGCTCATACAAAACAGAAGTCTGCAGTGCTGGTTAAGTTGTCTCAGGCAGGGAGGAAGGGTGGGGGAAAAGAGGAAGAAGAGGAGGGAAGAACAGAACTGATAATAATGGAAAATTATTATGCAACAAGCAAGCATGATACACTAAGATCCTGAGACATAGTGCAATAAAACCTCTCACTTATTTTTGAGCCATATTCTCATTACCACACTCTAAGCTGTAGCAACATTTTCGTTTTTATCTCTTTCCAGGAGATTATAACTCAACTCTAAAAATGTGTTTGTGGTGAAAACTGGCACACAAGCTTCAGCCTGAAAGAAGCTTTTAATTTGTCAACTAATTTATTTGTCTGAACAAAATAGTAATAAAAAAAGTATAAAATACAGAACTCCTAACGTGTATTCTCTCTGTTCAAGGCCTTATATTTATGTGTAGTGCACTGTTACACTCACCAGTACTGATTTAATTTTTTGGTTTTGTAATAAAACATTTCTCGTGTTTTATTACTTTCTTCCTCTGTGTTCCCCCTGCACACTTCCTGTTTTTTCATGCCACATCTTTTCTGTGCAAATTCAGCAAAAATTTCTCATTTTATTTCTTTCCACTTCTATCATGTTCACTTACCTCTGAAATACATTCTCTTTTCCTTCCTCGAACAATCCCCTCTCACACTGCACAGACCTATTCCCTAAATCTATCCTGTGCCTCTCTCATTCATCACAATGGCCAAACTAAAAACAGCAGGCAAAAGTGAAAATACCCCTCACAGTGTCAATGGTGAGAAGGAAATATCTTCTAGTACAGACAGTGAAAAGGAATTGCTCCCCTCCATCTCTCTTGAGACATGGAAATGACAGAGGAGAAAAGAACTGCACAGGTTGCAGTAGCCCTGCTGCTGTGCTGTGCTCAGCATGCCTTAGGTAAAAGGGCACTTCTCAGTTTTTTGCAAGGTAGGATGGGGAAAGGATAAGTTAACAATTATACCTGACTGGAGATTTCATGATGAAAGATATTCAGCTAGAAAACATGACTCTAGCAAAACACCACGTCTTGGATAATTCCTCAAGTCAAGTACAAAGTAGGCTTTCAGAGCCTTTGGACAGTCAACTGTCTTGAGTGTTTCTGTTATTTCTTATCTCAGTAGACTCCTTTAGCCCCAGACATCTCCACTATTCATGGCTTTATGTTGGGATTCAAGAGGACTTTCTAATGAGAGAACGGACATGTGAGCAATCCTGCGTGAGAACAAGACCGATAAGAGCCTCAGCTGAGCAAGAATGCGATAAGGATGTGACCCTGAATGAGGGGGGAGAAACTCGACAAGACAAACAACCCCCAGAAGGGGTTGGGATGGAAGAGGAAGTTCCACAAGGCAGGAAGCCTGGCAAGGCTGATGTGGCACTTTTTATCCAATCATAAGAAGGTTTAAAGCACAGGCTAAGTTAACTGTCCAGTCTTGAGGACTTGTACTGCATGTTACTCACGTGTGCGGGAGAACATTATAAAAGGGCTTTCTTGGTTGTAATAAACGGGCATTGCTTGATCACAGTGGTCGTGTGCGTGCTCAGCTCTCCCGCAGCTTTACACTACTGCATTACAAAGTACCAAACAATTACTAATTAAAACATTGGACCTGTAAGTTGGCATTTCTTTTCTTTGGGGACGCTTCACTTTTAATTCTCATTTGGAAAACTTGGCAGTGTTAGGACCTGGGACTTGTAAGTGGAAACATAACTCTTAGGGCATCCTCAAAAGAATGATGCAAGAGGTCGGTCAGAGGTCATTTTGGGGAGCTCACCCAAAAATCTATGCCTACCTTAAAATAACCACACAATTGAGTTTGGCACCAAGGATTGATTATAGAAAAAAAATCTTCTTGTTAAAGAAACCCACAAAACAAAATGACAAGAAAACAAAATTCTTAGGAGTAATGTCCCACAACAGCTCAGCTATCTGTCATACTGCTGACAATCAGAGCACACAGTTTCTTGCAAGCTTGGTGGATACATTGTGAGCCATCCCACTATCACATATATTGAAACTACTGCCACACATCATAAACAAAATTTTATCCTACTGTAAGACCTTGGAAAAAACAGTCTTTCTCCTCCAGTCATATATTTGCTGAAATATGCAGACTGTGGATATATTTCTACTTCTGAGATAGCCTGTATTTATTGTCATCATTCAGCTCCAAATCTGGTGCATGGCAGCTTTCAGGCGACTCTGGAAATGGTACAGTGCCACCTGAAATGAAGGGTTCTCACAACATACACAAAATATGTGCTTATTCTTCATTTACTAAGATTTTACTAATGCATTGCGCCCTTTGCACAAAAGATCTTGAGCTTCTGAGGTGCAATTCAAATGACTCTGACTGCTCCAGGCACTGGTGGTCTCTAAGCTCTGTCACTTTGTGCCCATTCTGACTGCTTACCCCATCCCTGCCTCTCACTTATGCATCTTTCAAATTCTTTCTACATTTCTTCTCTTTAAGACATACTGTTCCTATACCAACCTGCCTAGATTTGTTTCATCCTCCTCTCTCCAATTCCTGAAGCTTGTTTTAATTTTCTTCTTTCTGTATGTTAAAGGCAAATGAGTAAGATTTTCCAGCTGATACAGAGCTGAGCTCCATTCCTGCATCCACTACAGCTGTGTGACCCTTAGCAAATCACTTAGAGCTCCAAGACATAATGATATATTATGTCTAGAAAAATCACACAGTCCACTCCTGACAGCTGCATTTCTGGTAGGCTCTTCGCCCACAATCCCATGATGTCCTCACCAACTAGCGAGGGCAGGTTCTGGTGGAGAACGCCCAGCCTGGCTCATAGAATTCAGAGTACCCCAAGGACTGCCAAATCATTTCTCAGAAAAGATTCATTTGACAGTCAGTTCTGGGAAGCCACACCTAAAGGCTGAGTACACCTGATGAAACTGTACTCCTACCACCATTTTAAATCATTGATGATTGCTAACCTTAATAGCTAAGAAGGCAAATTATGTTTGAAAAACTATTATGCTGAGAAAACAATGATGTAGCAGAGTGAGTGTGTAAGCCCCAGAGAGCCTACAGTGCCGGGCAAGATGGGAGGCAGCAAACGGATACGAAGAGATGGGCAGAAAAGGACAAAGAAATGATCAGACAACTCTGGTGCAAGCCCCTCCACAGCCCAAACATGCTGGAACGCTCACCAACAGCCAAACCATCACATCATGGATACTGCCTCGAAGAAGTGAAATATGAGGTTTTATACCTCATTCCTACTTTTTTTTTTTTTTTTTTTTTTTTTTTTTTTTTTTTTGAAAAAATATTGTAGAACTCTAGATAGGATACATTTCTATCTGCAAACTTTCCCAGCTTTCTACATCCCTCTAAGAGTGTACCCATTGTTGTCTTCTCATGTTTTCTAAAGAATTTAATTGCATATTGTATATCAGACAGCAAATCTTTTTTAAAAAGGCATTTAAGTTTTTCACACTACTGTAACTGAGCATAACTGACTTACCAAATACCCATCTGTTTAAGAGATCTGCTTTGTATATTTTTTCCTCTCTGTGGCTTCCCAAAATTAAGACACAAGATCAAAGAAGCTCACTTTTGCAAAAAGAGGAGATGAAAACTCAATTAGAGCTGTATTTACAAAAATCAAGCACTCTGAAAAACTTAAGAAGAATTCAGACATTTGCAGTTATACTGAAAAAACCAAACTAGATGACTTGAAAAAGGAACTGATCTAATTCCACAGAAAAACAGAGATACAGAAGATCTCCAACAGTGTTGAAAACCACCACAATATGCCTAGTTAGTTTTCCCAATCTGATGGTGAAATAAAACCCAATACAGTACTAATATTTTTTGAGCTGACTGACAGGATATTAAAAAAATTCAATTTAATAATTTCATCAAGGTGACTGGGGTATGTGGAAAACAGGATGAGTTTTGAATAAAGCAAGTACATTCATTACAAGTAACTACGAGAGAAGAGAGGAAGAGAGACATGTTATGTGAAGAGTAAACAAGAAGGATTTTTTTTTTTGGACAACTGTGAAAAAAGATCTAAAATTCAAAACTGTGAATATGTATTATCATAAATCTAAGTAAAGTCACAATGTGTAGGTGTTCAGTAAGTGTAACTGGGAACATTTGGAAACTATTCATAGAAACTGTAAGTCTCAAAATAATTAAACCCATAAACTTGAATTAAAAAGTTTTTTTAAAAATCAGACATACAAATTGGGAAAAAAAGATCAAAGCGTATAATAGTCCAGATGAGAGAGTGGGGGAGGAAGGGGTGGTGGAACAGAAATCAAATTTTGGATCATTATTACACTAGACAACGAAAATGTACAATTGTGTTAACATTACAGTATCCCAACTTTTGGACTGGTAATAAAGAATACTTTCTATTAATAAAACCAACACAGCAGAACCTTATAATTAGTGAGCATAAGCAATGTTAAAGGAAGGATTTGGAAAAGCTTCTGTTGACTGTAGGACCAAGGAAAACCATGAATTGGAGGGAAACTGTAGAAAGCACAGTGAAAACTGAAGAAACATACAGGATAAAATGTGCTAGCATTTATATTTATTTTCTTAAGTTATTTTCTAAAGTGTGGACATTTCCATATATTTTTGCTTATCAAGGCAGACTCAGATGCAAGCTGTCATTTGGACACAATGATATACCATGATAGCTTTTCCTAACAGCATCAGTTATGAACCAGAACACATTAGCCAGGGCTGTGGGGTGACCCAAAACCAGGGAATTCATTCAAATATAAAAATATATGTATATGAATAGTTAATTAACACAACTGCAAAAATAATTACAGTACATTTTAGCATAGTGAAATACCAAGTAGTACAAAAAGCAAACTGCAAGGCCAAGTACAGGCCCATTGCAGTGAGCACAACACTTGTCATGATTATAGAAACAAATGCATTTATTTCAATACTGAATTTGGTGTCTACATAACTCAGTGAATCACGTTATAATCCTTTCTTTTTCTTGGAGAAACAAATAACATGAATACAATATTAAGAGTTATGAAACATTCAAAGTTAAAATCAAACTAGCTATGATATTTATATCATAGTGAATACAGAAAACAACAAAGAATAGGGACAAAGTATAATTCATATTTGAAATGCCAGGCTAGAAAAAGAACAGTAACAAAACAAAACAGAAGAAAACTGCCAAGTCTTCAATATTATCTGATCTTCACTGTATTTTTCAAGTGTCAGTGAGACTGACAGTGCAAAACTGTACATAACCAAAACTCCCAACTTACCAATTTTGTAAGGTAAATTTCTGTTGTGACTCTGAAAGCTTTTTCTCTCATTTCTTGAATTGTTATGGATGGTTATTGTTCAGTAAAATGAGACTTTTAAATACTTTATAATTTGTCTCAACATGTTGCTAAGCCTAAAATGAGTTTCAATTGCTTAGATTAAACTACTTTCTACTGCGCTGAAAAACAAACGAAAAATAAAATGTTTTATCATTGTAGGCTTTTCACAATTGCTTCAAGAAAATAAGCTTTGTGTTAAAGCTATTTTTAACTTTGCTTTATGCACAGGAGACCTCTGTGATGGCTCTTCTAAGCCAGAAGATTGGTTCACTAAAATAGCTAGAGACTTTCAATGCTCAGTATTTCTTTCTCCATCAACACCATCTTTCCTTTCAACTACTGCTCCCCATATCATCTTTAGAAACAACCAACTGGTAATGACTTTTGTTCTAAAAATTAATTGTGCATGAGGATATTGGTTCATTACAAAAACCTATAAAAAAAAAATCTTAAGATAGCGTTAAATGCAACATCCACACTGCATCTTCATATCCCATAAAAATCACAATTCTTACAGGACCATAAGGTGAGCTGTAGAAATTGCATCAGCTTTTTTCTGTCTGCAGCCAGACCAACATATCAAGATATCTTTCTAATAGAAAGTAATGGGAGGTCTTGAACGGTGGAAAGTTCTGTGTAATACAACGCACTGGTAAGAAATACAGTGAAGAAATGTTTGGCTGCAAAGATCCAGCCTACATTCACTAGAGTTTATTTATTAAGTCTAGAGCAGTGATGGATTAAAGCCACCTGCTAAGAGGTGGGCAGACTGGCCACTCTGACCTTCTAGAGAGACCTCAACACAGATTAAAAGGCAGTTTCACACTCTATATAAACCCTTCCCCACCTACCCCAAAGCAAACAGTCCACTATCCCAAGAATAAAAACAGGAGAACAAGTGAATGAACAGGAGGCTGCTCTTCACAGAGTGGGCATCAGACCTGAGGAACTCATTGCCAAAGGACACTGTGGTTGATTTAAGTTTTTCAAGAGGAGAATGGATGAGACCATGAAACAAAGGTATGCTGATGGTTATTAAGTACAAAGCCACTTCTTCAAAGGTCCTAAAACAAAATAATCGAGGCTGGGAAAGCAGAGTATTGTCTCTGCTTGCACACTCTGTTTTTGCTACTCCATAGGCATCTACTTACAGGTGGAGACAGGAGAGTAAGACACTATGGCTATTCTAACGGACAGAACCCCCAGTCTTCCAAACATCCCCTTAATTTTTCTAGAGGACACGGTGTCTTCCCTGCCTTGCATACTGTCGTCTTGAGCAATGGTTCAGGCAAATTGTAGCCACAGTGCCTTAGTGCCTCCTAAATGCAGGAGGCATTTCTCTCGCCCAGACTGCTGAAGAGTAACAGTGATCCTCAACTCAAACACAGATCCAAACCATGCCATTCACATATCCTCAAGTCCTGATACAGCAATCAAAGTGCACTGCAAACTTCTGCCCCTGTGTCTGTATCTCCTAGCTTCAGCATGGAGTCCCAGCAGGGAAATGGCTGTAATGCACATCCGCAAAGCTCTTCAGCTTTCCGCATGGTGCAAACCGAGGCAAGACTGAGCTCTCTGCCCAGGGCCTAGATCAACCCTCTCAAAGGAGATTCCCTGTCAGCCCCCATCTTGACCACCTCCTCTTTGCCCACTCAACCTCTATCCTCAAACAAGAAACCTACAGAGAAAGGCGGCAACACTGGACATTTCATAAACCTGCTGGATCACTCTCCATGTCACTGCTCACACTGAACAACGGCTGTGTTTGACTTGGCCACCTTGTTTTACCATGGCTTCATACTGCCTCATGAACCAGGTTCAGTCCACAGACCAACTTTGGCCATCTATGGGTTGCACAACTGAAGGTGTGTGCATATAAAGAGATCACTGACCACATAAAAGTTTATCTTATCATCAGTAACCTCTTTATTCTCTTCCAAGAGACAGCTCGGAGAAATGTGGCCTTCAGCAGAAGCAAACCATAAGAGGTGTAGAAGACGCAATGGCTTAGTCAGCAAGGGCACAGGGGAAGAGGCAGACCATTCATTTTAAACAATGGCAGAAATAGGGCACAGGGGAACAGTGTGCCAAGGAGAGGTTTTATTATCAGTTCACATTAAAATACTGTTATTATTCAAAAGTATTTATTCAAAAGACATAAAATAAGGGTAGAGATCTGGGTGAAGAGATATTGTCCAGGTTGTAAGTCTTGGGTGACTAAAATTGGGGTGTTAAATCTAGTTGCCAAAACCCAGCAGTCTGAATTTCAAAGACAGGAGAATTTTCAGTTAACGCTGATTTTCATGATGTTTGGGGTAGACTGGAGGGCTCGGCACCAGATTTTACAGCAGTGAGAAACACTGCTTAGGAGAAAATATTTATCAAAAAAGGACGTATTTCCTATTACCATTATGAATAGTTTGTATCAGTTAGGCTTCTGTTTTCCATCAAATTTCTTTGTTGTGGAAATCTCAGGTTGCCTGAGCGGCTTTACCAGAATTTGCTCAACAGTTTTCCTATGAAAAGAAAAGCATTTATAAAGATTAATAGTTGGTACAACTATAACTAATGATAGACAAGTTCATGGGCAGCCTTCAACATCAGTTCTAACAAGATATGCAATGTGTCCTCATGAAAGCATGCAGCAATGGCTGGAAATTCACCCCTCACCACAAAAGCAGTCATCCATGAACCATACCAGAAATACAGCTGAAAACTTTAGACCATACAGCTCCATCAGAACAGTGGTTCTTTGTCATCCTCCTTTGTTTTTCACTCCTCTGTGCCACAGGCCATATTATGGATCACTTTAGGGCAGGAATTGTCTTTTAATTACATACACAGCACTTAGCACTGCAGGGCCCTTGTCTTGTTGGGACCCACATTCTCCTCTAACACATACTAGAAACAGTAAAAACAACAGTGTCCACCTGTATTTCTGACCAGGCTTTCTCACACAATTGCATGCAGATGAACAGACAGTCTAAGGTGATAGGTTGAACATATCCAGGACTACTACACTGCAGTCATCCCACACGGGTGTACATCAACCAAGCCATGTGCAACACATGCACCCAACTACTCCTCTCCAAGCAGTGGACCAACTGCACAGGACCTTTCCCTGAGGAACTTATATACACTCCTTCTGGCCACTGAAAATTTATCTTGCAAGGCCTCTCACCTTCTTCTTAAGAGGAGACTTTCTGACTTGTGTTTTGCCTGGTTTGTATTTGCTACCCAAAATGACTGTCATATATTACTTTGCTTGCATTTACATGACAGTGTACTGATACATTTTACATTTCAGGAGGAAAAACCCTCATTCTGACAATATTTTCAGTACCTGAACACTTGTACACTTTGGGAACGATGGCAAATAATTATGGTCTGTCATGATCTTTGGCAGTGTTTTTCCTACCAAAAGACTGAAAAGAGACAGATGAATGATTCTGTTAGCTATACAAGCACGCTGTATGAAAAGAACACACAGAATGATCTTTAAGTCAATTGCTTAGAATAGCTTCCTAGATACACAATACCAAAAGCCATATTTTTGTCTAGAGGACATAAAATTATTTTCTACCTTTTAGTTCATAACATGCAATTCTTCATACAGCACAGAGCTTTACTGCTCTTGTTTGCAGCTGGCTGTCAAGGGGTTTCTTCAGGGAA
The DNA here is from genome assembly GCF_003259725.1 of Athene cunicularia. NCBI lineage: Eukaryota > Metazoa > Chordata > Aves > Strigiformes > Strigidae > Athene > Athene cunicularia. Next base: position 44,998,775 of record NW_020799092.1, on the reverse strand, counting down.
AGTTTTTGATGGATCCATTCTATACCATAGCAATGGCATATTCTCTCACACACTATAAAACTACCAAGTAGGGGTTTTTCTAGAAACTACTGTTATTCCACTAAACACGAACTGCTTATGCCTCCAAGAAATCCAATTATTGTTCCAGTAAAGCAAAACACTAATGATAAAAGGTAAGTAAAGGTAGTAATTTCCACAAATGGAAAACATTCAGCCCTTAGTGACAGTTCAGAGTCACAGCCTCTGAGCCCTCATTTTTTAAATTCCAGTAACCAATGGGTAATGTTTCTAGCAATATCGCAAAGAAAGGGAAATAACCTTATTTTCTCCAGAATAAGTATCCATGACTCGAACTCAGTCAGTCATATATAAAGATGGAGACTTTATATAGTGGGGAATAAATTCCAAGTACTACAACGGAGGCAAAAAGGAAGGATACCAAGCAGGCTAGAAAAAAAGACAATACCCCCTAATTTTAATCCTTCAGCTTTTAATATTGATGCATTTATTTTATATGGTTACTCTGCATATACTGCAGTATATTTCCCAAATACTGCAATATCTTTCTTTAATCAAAACAGAAGGAGGATAAAGAACATGAGTAGGTAAGTAGGAACACTCAGGTGAAACCTCCCATCCTCTATTTATGTTTCACCTTGTGGGTTTTGTTATATTCATATTACAGTCAGATGTGTAAGTTCGTGTATTATTTATTCATAGAAATTCCCCACGTAGCTGCTGACTGGAGACAGAGAAAAGATCTCAATACACAAAGTATATAATGTCTAAGAAAAAACAGGAAACCAAGACGACAAACAGAAGAAAACAGCATGCGTACACCCCTGTGCTAAGCCAGGATGTGTCACAGCACAGTGGACTCAGTTTCCTCAGCAGTCTGACAAGACCAATTAGCATCTTGTAATAAGGCAAAGAGTACCACAAGGCTCCTGAAAAACACCATTTGGATGATTTCAGATGAGTGAGTCATTTTATCAGCTCATATTTTGAAAGTAATGAGGCTATTTTAGTCCAGCTAAAAGTGAATAGATCTTTAACTGTCCCCAACAATCTTTTGCATTTCTAGAACAAACTGCAAAAAGGATTGAAATGTTCTTATCAAGAGCATAAAGCTTCTATTGCTGCACCCTTTCTGAAGAGATTTAATAAACTATTTTTCAGATCCATGACTTGAAAAAGGAGCAGTTTTGCCTGCCTGCCCACCAGAGTAAAGAAAGCGCATCACAGCTTGGCAAGGAGAAAGCAGGAAAGATGAGAGGAGCTGCTTCACCCCACGCTAAATGTTACTTGGTTCCCACTGGATCCCTATGTTATACTTTCCCTTTGTGTTATGAGGACAACTTCAGAAAGCACGACAACATAATAAAGCTAGGGAAAGACAAGCCCGTTATTACTGCTGCAGAAAATAAAACACAGATTAATGTCACTAACGCACATGTCAAAAGAGATAATAATGATGCGTACAAATGAATCTTCTCATCAGGAGCAAGGAACATAAGCACCACCTAAAACTGAATAATAATTACATACAAATCAAAAATGACACTGCCAGCTGCTAAGCACACATTATTCTCTCAGATTACCAAAGGGTTTGTTTTCCATTTTTTCCCTAAAACTTGCTAAGTCTTCCTTTTCTATTCAAGTGACATAAATTATAAAGTAGCGGAGCGGGCGCTTACATTCCCTAGGAAGACAAATGCTGGCGCCATCGGGTAGCTTTGCTGCTTAGAGCTCTAACTACCTATTGTGCCAAGACGAAGGTGCAGATGTGCAGTGGAGGCTGGTAACAGAAACTGGTCTTTCTCAGTCAAAACACAGAAACTGGCTATAAATTGTTATGAATGCCCAGCTTTCGTTTTCTAAAGCATTTACTAAGAACATGCCACAGATTTTCTTTTTAAGTCTCTCTCTTACTTCTTAAAATTTGCGTTCATGCATGCTCTAAGCCCTGATTTTGTGCTAAGATTTAAACACAGGGGAGTCACATTCAATAAATATACAAGTCATGCCCCCCCAACCTCAGCCGAGAGTCTGGCATATAAAATCCTGCTTTGGTTTTACTCTTCTGATTGCATTCCTTGTCACTTTTATAATCACTATTTCATCTGTCTTCCAAAGACAGAATATAAGATCAGGTACCAGAATCACACTTTGAACTAATAGTTTCTTTGATCCTTTTTACCCAGGTTCATACACTGAAGATATAACTGAGGATAACCACCAGACAGCTTCTAAGCAAGCTATTTACAAAAGGAATATAATTAAAAATCTAGTATCATGGAAACAAGACCTAAGATGATACATAAAAATAAAGCACCAAGAAATGTTAAATTTTTACTGAAGGTTATCCAGGAGTTTCTCAGTTTCTCTGTCAGGTGGATGAGACAAGATTTTATTACTGAATGGACACATCAAGAGTTTGCATTAAGCAGTCAAGATACTAGAAAAAGACAGACCACTTTATGACCCGGACTAGAGAATTGCTTTCTCCTGCACATCTGTGCTTAGAAATCACTACAGAGTCTGTAGGTATGGAGGTACATTAATCTTTCTTCTATACATTTTATTGCACATGACCTACAAATTATTTCCTCTGTCCCATAAATATTATGACCTTCCTATCTATATTGCTACACAATCATAATTTTAAAGTACATATATGCTATTTAATAGAAAGGGGTACGCTAAACACGAATAAATAATAAACACAAATAAAAACTAAATAATAATTAGGGTAGCAAGTAAGTCTAAAATTTATTAGACAAGCTGACAGAAAATAACAATTTTAGTTGGACATTAGTATGACTTTTCTGCTAGCAATACACACAAGCACAAGATACTTTCATTTACTTCACTCACAAGACTGCTGAATTTTATATTCTTCCAGACAGTACTTAGGATGTAATAATTTATTTTTTGACAAACACTGCTAAAATCGTGACAGCATTCTTAGCAGAAATTGGCACAACAGCAAAATGAAAAAGAACCAACTCATTTTCTGCTGAACATTTATTTTCAGTTGGTCTGTAAAACCAAGATCAATTTGCTACTTACAATGATTAATAACTTCCTTGTCCTTGACAAGGCACTCTATATATTGTTACAGGCACAATAGTACATAGCAATACTGTTAAGGTGTCTACTTACTGTGTATTTGTTAATACTTTATTGCAGCAATTTCTCATTTTATACTTGTGAGACATTTTTCTTATTTTTAAGTGGAATTTCTCATATTTGTTCCCGCTGCCCTTTGTCCTGTCACTGGGCACCACCGACAAGAGCCATCATCTTTACTCACTCTCATCACACACATCAACAAGATCCCCTCCAGGCTGAACAGACCCAGCTATCTCACTCTCACCCTCCATATGTCCAAGCCCATAATCATATTTGTGGCCCTTTGCTGGATCTCCTCCAGTATGTCCATGTCTCTCTTGTACTGGGGAGCCCAGGACTGGACCCAGCACTCCAGGTGTGTCTCACCAGTGCTGAGCAGAGGGGAAGGATCACCTCCCTCGACCTGCTGGCAGTGCTCTGCCTGATGCAGCCCAAGAGGCTGTTGGCTGCCTTTGCCACAAGGACACATTGCTCATGGTCAACTTGGTGTCCACCAGGACCACCAGCTACTTTTCTACCAAACTGCTTTCCAGCTGGTCAGTCCCCAACATGTACTGATACATGGGGTTACTCCTCCCCACATGCCAGACTTTTACTTACCCTTGTTTAACTTTATGAGATTCCTGTTTGCTCTTTTCTCCAGCCTGTCGAGGTCCCTCTGAATGGAGCACAACCATCTGGTGTATCTGCAACTCCTCCCAGTTTTGTGTCATCAGAAAAATGTGCTGAGGATGCACTCTGTCCCATCATCCAGGTCATTAAAGATGTTCAACAGTATTGGTCCCAGTATCAAACCCTGGGGTATATCACTTATGGTTGACCTCCAGCTGGACTTGGTGGCACTGATTACAATCTTCTAACCCTGACAGTTCAGCCAATTTTCACTCCAGCTCACAGTCCATTTATCTAGTCTGTACTTCAATAGTTTCTCTGTGAGAATGATACAGAAGACACTGTGAAAAGTCAAGATAAGGAGCATCCACTGCTCTTTACTCATCCATTCAACTGTCATCTCATTGTAGGAAGCTATCAAGGTTGGTCAGGGTTGATTCCCCCTTCTTAAATCCATGCAGACTGCTCCAAATCACATTCTTGTCCATCAGAAGTTTGAAACGCTTTCCAGGATTAGCTGTTCCATCACCTTTCCATGGACTGAGGTGAGGCTAACCAGCCTGTGGTTCCATGGATCCTCCTCCTCCTGAGCTCCTTGCTCATCCATGCAGGCTTCCTATCACATTTCCTTGGTTTCCTGCACATCAGGAAGGACAATGCTTGAGCTTGGAGGAGGCGATCCTTGAAAATGTACCATCCCTCTTCTCTCTGGGACCACATTCCAAAAAACCTCTTCTCAGCAGTTCCCTGAACATGCCAAAGACTGCTCTCCTGAGGTCCAGGGTTGTGATACTGCTATTTGCCTTGTTCCCTCCTTGCAGGATCCTGAATTCCACCATATCATGGAAACTGCAGCCAAGACTGCTGCAACCTTCACATGCTTGGCCAGTTCTTCCTCATTTTTAAGTACGACATCCAAGAAGACACCTTCCTGTATCAGTTTATTGATCACGTGAGCTAGGAAGTAATCATCTGTACACTCCAGAAACCTCCTGGATTACTTGTGCACTGCTGTGTTACTCTTCCAGCAGATATCAAAGTAGTTAAAGTCTTCCTTGAGGACCAGGTCCTGCAAATGTGAAGCTTCTACCAGCTGCTTGAAGAAGGCATCATGTACTGTTTGTTCCTGATGGGGCAGTCTGTAGCAGACACCCATAACAACGTCACCTACACTGGTCTGTGCTCTACTCCTGACCCATATGCTTTCAGCTGACTGATTCTCTCTCCGAAGACAGACATCCTTGTGCCTCCACTGTTCTCTTGCATGTAAGATGGCAGCCTCCCCTCCCCTTTCCAGCCTATTTGTAACTGCATAAGCAATTTCTTCAGATAAATTAATCCCAAATGTATTTCATCTGTTGTACTTACTAAATTAGCAGGTTTTAAGTACACTTGTGATGGCGGTAGATGCTTCAGTATTCATGATCAAATCATGCCCAATACCTGTAACGGGCTGCAATAGTGCTTCAGCACCAAGTAAGAACTGGGTAAAGTTAACCAAAGATTGGTATAACTTGCCTTCCTTCTCAGAAGAAAAATCAAGGCAGTAAGTGCTAACTGGATGTAACAATTTGGAGAATTGGGAAGTAGTTCTAGCACTTGAGCCAACAGATGTTCCAATTATTTATCATTTCTCCTTCTGTGAAAGTCAGAAGAGCAGATTTTAATTTGTGTCACAAATAAGATATTCTGTGCACTGATGTTCCCCATTTTCACTTGCCTCTAAGAAACAACATACTACAACGGCCTACATTCAAATTCATACTTCTATTTCTCCATCAGCCTCAGTTTTTAATATTTAATATCCTTTGTTTTTTAAGTAACACATTTAGATCTTACGGGCAACACACTGTAACGAGACATTGTCTACGGACAACTGGTCTAGAGTGAATGAGGAAAAAATAAATCTGTTTTGCTCTGTGTTTCAAACAGACCATTTTTGTTTTACTATGGATTTCCATTTCTGATATTAAGCTGTAGATGCCAACTTATTTCTGAGAACATTTTATGTTCTTGGTGCAGTGTTTGTGAAAAGTCAGTGAGTTGCCACTGGGAAGCCTGGCAGAGTCCTGACAAAGGCCTCCCTCAACTTGCAGCTTTTGGCTCAAATATCCCAAGAGAACAAGGCAGAAAATACCTGTACATGGTCATTTCCATTTTCTGATGAAGGCTTTTGGACAGAGACACTTACAACAGGTTTAGAACGTTTCTCACCAAAAATATTCAAAACATTCTGACTCTCTCAACTGTTAGGGCAGATAGAAAATAGCATAAATTGTTCATGCTTTTAGGACAGGCTCTGATATGATACTGGAAATGATATGGATTTCAGTGTAATTTGTCACATCCCATCCTTTGTCAACTGGCTATAGACTGCATTTCCTCAGTATAACCCTCTACTGTGTCCAAGGACTAGAAAGAGCATATATGCTGGACATCATCAGACTAGAAGTCCACATGACGCTCCATCTTTGCAGGTAAGGTTCAGAACACACCAGCAAATGAATATTTTGACTAAAAAGGGTCCTGCTACAACGGATAAAATGGATAAATAGATAAAAGCTTTTGTACTTAATCTCTCTCTGTCAGAATAATAATTTTATGGGGTCTTTGACAGACCACCTTAAGTGTCACATCACACAAACTATCTTCTGAAGTTTATGTATCATCTTACCTTTCTTTGTTGATTGAATTTAGTTAAGATTTCTACCGAGGATATCTTGAGGAATTTTCTTCACTAGATTCATTTAAAAGCCAAAATTCCACTGGGTTTCAACAGCTTTGTCTTGCAATTTAATGTGCGTGGACAGCAAATCTGCAGGAGTTTCTTTTGACAATAGCAGGCTTATTACTTGCACTGCGTTTTTGAGCTTCAAATGGGAAGATGATAGGAAAAGCACAGGCTCATGTGGTGCATCCTGGAACATAAACCATGCATTCGGCTCCCATTTGAGATCATCTATTTCAAAATCTCTTGATTTCAAGCACATACCAGTCCAGCATTTGGCTAACCAAATGTTTCATAGCACGAAAACAGCTTGAGTCCCACATATACCTAGAGTACGAAGGTTACATTCAACAGACTAGAGGAGTGCTCTAAGAATCTTGCCTATGCTAACAAACCAGGCAAACTTCAACCAGGCAAAGGATACAGCCCTGTTTCCAGGCCAACCACCACTCTAGGAGGTGCATGCATGATAAGGTTCTTTCAAAAATATATCTGGGAAATCCTTTGATATTTGTGTCTAGTTCACAATATGATTTGTTCTCAGCATTAACTCAGAGCATCAAAATTTCTCTGGATTTGGAGTCCACAGCTATTAGAGTTTTTTCTCACAACACCTTGTCAAAGCACTGGTTTGCAATACTTCCCAAAAATGTTACAAAGATTCCAGCTGACAGGTTCCTCACTTTTGTCTTTTACAAACAGCCTTACCATCTTCAATATTAGCAGAACTGAGAGCGCAGCTTATGGACAGTTCTTCTATCTGAAGACAACTGCAGTGATCTCCTTTGTGGGCTTGCTGTTTAAATCAACTTCTACAGGAAATGACCACTACTCATTAGGGACAGACTTACTTTTTGTTCAAGAAGGACTACTGGGATGTACTTTCTGTGATATCCAGCTATGCACAGTTTTGAAAGCAGGTGGGTGGTCATGGTCATTTAGCTGTTCCTCATAGGTTGGCAAGTTACTGATGGGGAAAACACTGAAAAGTAGGTCAAGTACAACAAAAGGTCACCAGAGGGGAACAAGGATGTTCAGGAGGGAATTCAATTCTTCCAAGCATGCATAAATGGGGGTTTTGGCAGCTGTGCCATGCAAAGACTACAGTGGAGGGAAAGCAAACAAAACCTAAAACGTAACCTCCCCTTGTAGCCGCAGAGGAATTTATCTGTGTTAGTCTCTACTATCTGCATTTACATTTTAAAAGCAATCACACAAGTTCAGTGGTACTATTCCTAATTTAGTTAATAAAAGCTTGTGCATTTTAACAAGAATTAGTTCTCCAAAACAGACAGCTCTCTACAACCCATAAAACAACTCATTGATCGATATGAGCCTAGCACTACACTTGCACTGCGATACGTGACTGAGGTAAAATCTTGAGAGCAGAGATACAGTTTCTAACTTTTATGGGAAGTGCTTGGAAAACAATTGTAACTGTCTAGAAAACTGAAAATTAGTTTCATATTTACATACCTACATTGTATGTGTACACATCCATCTCACGTCCACACCACCTACTTGGGGGGGCAGGGACAGGTTCCTCCCCCATAAAAGCAGTTTTGTGCACACAGAAACACACAGCACAAGGTAACAACTGCCTCTGGAAGAATCTTTCCCATTTGGACCATTTCTAAAACTGCTGCTCAACGGGGCTGGAATGAAATATTTAGGAGAAAAAGGATGCCTGTCAGTTCCTTGCAGTCAGTAGAAAGGGACAGCAGGGTGGGAATTTACTTTGGTTTGTAGGTTTACTGCACGGTTTGACCTGGCAAATGCAAAACATGACCCCATGGAGCTGGGGTTGCTCCCATGTGCTGTGGCAAGTAATCTCTTTCTAAACCACAGGTTAATACTATGCTCTCCTGTAGCTTTATCGGCTCTGGCCATTCATCTCCCCTCTTGGTTCCTACACCTGAAATTTGGGAAGCAGGGATAAAGGTGACTGAAAGGAAAAATGCTCTGAGGAAATGAAATTAATCCCAGAGGATTTCCTGACAGAATAGTCTTTCAAGGCACTCTGACATGTTTTCAGGGCAAAACCACTGTCACGTCTGGCAGTCAAGGCTCAAGCGATGCCTTGGCGTTGCTTCATGCTTCAGTGGAACACGTCGCTGTGCTTCTCGGGGCCTGGGCAGGCAGCCACTGCTGCTTCAGCTCTGCCTGCTCCCTCCCCTCACAGAGAGGAAACAGGTACACTTTTTACGTATTTATGCTTTTTATATATTTTATATACATATGTGTTGATACAGAAAATTTATATAATCACATATATAAGAAGGAAAAGTAACAAGAAAGGGTCAGACTTCAAGGGTAAGATTCAAGGTACAGTTACGTGAATAAGAGCAAACAGAGCCAAGCTCACCCTGCTCTGGTGTAGTGGATGGAACTACTTTTTTTTGTCTATTTTTAACAGTATTTTTAACTCCCTCCTAATTTTACAGAAAAGGTTGACAACAAAAAGGAAAACTAATAAAGTGGTTATAATAGAAGCCTATCTAAAATAAATACTATGAGTGAAAAAAGAAGAAAACAATAATCTTCAATATTTTAATCCCTGCTTTAACACTCTGAAAATTTTGTACTACCATGAAAATGTGTATAAACATGAATGTTATCCTCAGATTTCAGCAGAGCAAAATGAAAAGATTTTTAGCATCTTTGTATTACAGGAAATTCTAGTAGAGTAAGGGTTTTAAAAAAAAAAGTCACTGTAATTTCCGTTTTTGGACTGTTAAACAGTCACATTGTAACATTTAATTGCTTTTTTTTTTTTTTTTAATGTACTCACTGCATCCAGAGTTGAGACATTTTTTCATAAAAGAAGAAAAATATGTCCCACAGTCACAAAACACTTTCAAAGCCTCAAGTGACGGCACTGTTTCAGCAATAAAACAGTACGGTTTTGTAGTACAACTGCCTCTACTGCACTCTATTAATTCTTGCCCACTGACATTACAATCTCCCTCTGCATTGTTTGTGTTTTAATAAATCTCTCCAGAGTCTGCTTTTAATTAGAGATATATATACATATACCAAACTCCTGGTTCATACTCTTTTACTGGATAATTTTATTTAAATTAATGTTCAAGAAGAGCTGAAAATTCCCACTTCATCTGGCAAGACTTCCTCATTGCCACCAAAAGCTTTGATTTCTGCAAACCTGCTTACAGTGCCCATCACTATGACTCAATGTATCTAAGAGCTGAACTTTAAGACCACAGAGAATACAAGGAAAATAAAACATTACTTTTTTGCATCTGAATACAAATCCCAATGTTTTGCTTTGGAGGTGGGGTATTTTAGCTTTAAATTGTTTCTCCCTATTTCTTGGGCCATAAAACAGTATGCACAATAGCCATACTGTTAAAGCCCTGCCATACATTCAAGTAGCACAACAATGCTTAATATATGGCTCGCCAGAAGCGTACATCCAACCATCCCCTTCTCCAGGGGCCTCGTGGGCAAAGCCCAGCTGGTTCCCCCCAGCAGCAGCCTAGTTGTGGTCCATGCCCATCTACCTGTGGGTGCTGAGCACATGTTGGATGGAAGAGCAGCTACCAGCTCCCTCAGAAGAGGAAAAGGTAGTAGGAGTGCCGTGTTACAGCCAGAACAAAAACCACCTCTGTATTTGAATTATGTCTAATAAAAAAATACAAAGTAATATCTAATTTTATTAGATTTAATTAGTAATTTTGTGAAGTCCTGGAAAATCAATGTTATGAACAAAACTCATGAGGAGAGAGGAGACATGCAGCTGTACAGTAAAAGGAATTCTTCCATTACTTTAGTATATTGACTAACTGGATTAACCATGATCTTTGCAGAACTAAATGCCATCACTTTTACCTACTTCAAGGGCCTCTTATTGAGGACATCTTTCCACTAAGTCGAATCAACGTTTATGTTGCAAAGATTTTTGTACACTACTCATGTAAGGTTACGGGCAACCACCCACACGCAGATGATGTTTCTAAAGAATAAAGCTTCTGAGAGATCAAAATGTAGCTCAGAAAACACTCACAGCCAGCACATATCCTACTGCCTTATAATTTGCCTTTTTAATGCCATTTTCTTTTTTTCATGCTGGACTTCTGATAATTTTGATCATTTAGAACTTCAGTTTCTCTTTTTTCCCCCCCAGACTCTTCAAGCCGTGCAATACAACTGCCATCTCTGACATGAGAAGCTATGGGAAATAACAAATGAATACAACCTGGCAGCTTACCATGAGCGACTTGAATCCTCAAGGAAACAATGCTGTCTACTGACCGAGAGTGTTAGTAGCCCTCTTTAGCCCATTACGACATGGAACCTCTTGACATGGTATCCCCACTGCCCAGAGCATCTTCCTTCAAGCACCAGGTTGAGCCACAAGCTTGCGGGAAGCCCACTACCAAACCTTATGTTTTGGAGTCCCTTCTGACCCATCTACACCATGACTGTAAACCAGCAGCATTATGCAAATATTCACTACTAACATGACTGCTTTATCGTTACACATCAAGTATATGCCTCCCTCAAAAACAGGGTATTATGAAGAAGCCAGAACAAATCTTCAGTGATTTAATGCTGCTCTAGAGAACACTGCAAGCCACTCTAGACAGCACACTATCCTGTATGTAAGTGGATTTTTAGGAACTGAGTAATTTCTTTCTTCCCAGAAGGTCGGAAGACTTTTCTTAAAATAAAGTGTGCTTATGTGTACACCCACACACAGAGTAATTCACTGCAGTACAGGACTACCACTAACAGCACACAACTACAGAAAGACCTCTGTTAGTGTAAAAGATTTGTTTCTTTTCCATGACCACATAGAAAGACATGCTACAAGTTGCAATTTCAGATTATTTATATCACATGTAACTATTGGAAATTTCTTGCATGACCATGTCTGATGCCTCAGACAATCCATGCACACTTGAACACGTGTATAAATGAAATACTGCATCATTTTAATGCCCTTCCACCACACAAGCATACCTTGAATGACCTCATGAAGAAACATTAAACTAATACACAAATACACAGAAACCACCAAGACAAATTCTGTCAGCCAACCTTACCACGCTAAACACAGCTCTCTCCAACCCAGGCATCTTCCTTGCAACATCTGCTATTCCATTAGAACAACTCAGGGAAGCCATGGGGAAGTGCCAGTGGGAGCTGAAGATCTGGCCCTGTATGTTTGGGTTCAATTCTGAAAGGAAGAAAAGTAGTCTCCAAGCAAGATGGGGGTATGAGTTAACCCATTTAAAGCACTCTGTATAACCACTGCTTGTAACAAAGTCCAAGCAATCTGAAGAATTTGCAGCACAAATGTTCAAGAGGTACCTTACCTTTCAGTGCACCAGCATTACTATCTCACTTAATCATTAAGAGCCTGGAAACTCATGTTGAGAGAGAGGTATGATAGCAACGCACAGATATATTCACTGACATTTAATACAGTCACTTTGATTAATTATTAAATCTCTGAAACAAACTTGGTGCTTGAAATGGCTTTTCAAAGAGTCCAGTATTTGCATTAGCAAATTAACTTTACTCTCAACAGTTAGCATTAGTTGCTTGGAAACAACTACATTAAAGACATCTAAATACGGTTCATTTAATCCACCAACCCCAAACTTGTTTCCCCAAAACTGAGAGTCATTCCTTGTTCAACAGATTTACATATTTCTGATAGTCCCTACATAGCCTGGCATTAAATGTTCAAAAAAAGCATCTTTGCAATCACTGAACCTACACTTAATTTCATTCATCATGTCCAGCCATTTTCAAAGTTGAAAGCAAGAGGCATGAAGATTGCTCAAAAAGACAATTTAAATTTTACATTTTAAATCTATATAAAAAATATATATATCCACTTGGGCACAAATACATGCAGACTAATATAAATTATTCAGGCTAGCCAATCAGTACAGGAAAAGGTAATGAATCAAAACATCAAATATATCTAAAGTAAAAATATAATAATTGCAAAGGGTTTTTGTTTCCCTTAATTCAGTAGGTGTCTCAAAAAAAAAAAAAAAAAGAAAAAAGTAATTTCATACAAACAGCCAATATCTAACTAGTATTAATTAGACAAGAGAAAACTCACAGCTATGAGCATTTTATGACTGTAAACAAAGAGTAAATATATCTTGCTGACAAGAACTACCTGTGTTTGATTTTCTCCCTCACCATTTTCAGAAAAACTTTATTTTTCCTATAAACATTTTAAAATTAACTCTTCCCTAATTCTCAATAAAGTACTGGTTAGGTGAGTAAATGTGGGATCTGATTTGACCCAAAAAGGCTAAAAACGGGACCAGGTGCATTACTGGTGCCTACCTGCTAATGGGGCTTTTAGGAAAGGAGACAAGGGAGAGCCAGAGCTGGGCAGAGACAGAGAAAACCACTTTAGTGCAGGACAAGTGCCAGCCTGCAGCCACCCTGGCAGCTGGGACACAACCTTCAGCCTTTGCTTTGGGAGCAAAGCCAGAAAAAGCCCCACCAAACTCTACATGAACTACAGCAGCTTGGCATAATGCTGGCAGACATGGATCTTGAGGTTCAAGCAGTAAGAAAAGCTAGAAAAAAAACAGGTTTAATTCTTGGCCTAACATAGTCCCTCATAACCAAGATAGGATGTGGCTGAGGTATCGGATGGAAGCACTAGCCTTCTGCTGGACACTGTTCATGTCTGCTATAGCAGTGCTCCAAACCTGTTATTTAATTTTATACCATTCATCAGTCTTGCTTGAGGGTATACGTAGGCCAGTTAATTTAATTTTTGTAGAAACAAATCTCATTCCCTCACATTTTGACATCTTGGTTTCAAATTAAATAAAGCAAGGAAGTGAAAACAAATCTTCTTAATTCTTTACAATAAGTGGTGGCCTCACTGGTGGCTTAGTGAAAACAAGGTTTCCAACACAAAAATGCCAACACATTATTTTTAGTCGGCTTTAGGTCTTACAATACTTGAAAACCAAGTTGTAGACAGACTAACATTTTTAAATAATTACGTAATTCAGTATCTCTATATGGCTTCTAGAGTTAAAGGTTATCCAATAGTCACAAACCTTTTCCCCAAAGTAGACACACAATCCTGAGATTAACACATGCCATTCTGTACAGAGAACAATACACAGAGGGGAAAAGCCCATCTACCTGCATCCATTTGCACACTTCATAAAATCCTATGTAGACAAAACTGTTCTTAGCCTTCAAATTCATCAGCACGTCAAGATAAACCAAAACACACATAGAAACCACAAAATATTTTGTTTTCAGTAGGACTGTATCTGATGTACCCAATGAGAAGGCAGCCCGAGGCCAGACTTGGTGCTAGGGTACATCTAGGAAAACAGTATTTATGCCTGCTAATGAGCAGAAATGGGCATGGAACGCGCATGGACACTGTCCTATCTCTGGCACCTCCTCATCCAGTGCCTCTGCTCCCAATTCCCACTCTAAATCTAAACTGACAATGAAGTTAAAAAAAGTAACTAAAAAAAAAAAAAAAAGTACAATTCCCCCAATTTTCTCCTACACTTCAATCATCCTTCAAGAAATGTCAGGATAAGATTTTCTTTACTAGTTGTCATCAATTAGTAAATATTAGTGAAAGAAGTGTTGCGCATCAATCAGATCATGAGCAGCACAGAAGTATTGACCCCAAGGGACAGACAGGGAGTTTGCTGGTGGACAGGCCTGGGAGAGAGACATCCCCAAAACACACAATACAAAGGAATGCCTTCATGTAGATTAAATATTTATTTTGTTATTCCCTCTGGCAAAAATACAGAGCTGGGGAAATAATTTACAGATAGAAACCCAAAGATGTTTGAAGTGGTCGTAACCCTTGAGGAAACAGGAACTTTGCCTGTTAGGGAGGTTCTCATTTTTCTTCCCCCTCAACCATTTGAACAGGCTTGGCGTGTGGAAATGCAGCTTATCTACCCTTGACGAGCAGCATAAGGGGATTTTGTACATGCTGTTCCTGAAGTAAGTTTCTGCTCAAAAGTAGTAATTCCCAGACCGTATATATACACATAATACACATATTTGAGTCGAAATTTCAACATCAAGTGTTTTTCCCCCTAATAATTTCCATCACAGGAGGTGCTCAGAGGAAAGAATTCCCATGCCCAGCTCCACCCACACCCCTTCCCCCGCAAACACCACCAGGACCTTCACACAGCAAGGGCAGTCCCACAGTTTTGCATTAGACTTAAGTCTAACTGCAGACACACAGACCAAAGCTTTGTATGTTTGATCTCTGCACTGCAACCCTAAGCTCCAGACTTAAATTATTTATTCCACAGTGACCACACCTCAGAAGTCCACTTTGTTGCAAGTTCTTCAGGTCTTTGTTTTTGCATGTCTGAAGCAACAATACTGAGCTGCTCTAGCAGAGATCAATATAAACCCACAGCTAATCTTTAGCCACTTCCAATCTTTTGCACCCTACCAAAAAATCTCAAGCTGTCACCTATTCACATGTGCATTTTCTACATACACGTACGAACTTGTTTTGGATAGGAGCTAAAGTCAGTCTACAATTTCAGCATCCCCACTGGCCTCCAAGCCAAAAGAAGCACACATTTGCTTGGATTCTGCAATAGTAATTGGCTTTCATAGAGTAAAAAGCAGCAGTCACGTCTTCTCTAAAGTTCCACCTGAAACCATTTCCCTCCAAGGGAATAAAAATAAAAACCACTGTACTTGACAGGCAATTTAATACATTTACTATTTACTACATCATATATAGATACTTCACTTTTTGCTTCAGTGGAACAGCATTTTGGGGTCAGTGTTAAATAAGCCTCACTTCCTCCCTCCTCCTCCTCCTCCTTCCCCCCCACCCCCTTCCTTCCCCATCCTCCACCCCTCAGGCAGCATTACAGTTTAAAACGTTATTATTATTACAGTTTAAATTTTAAATTCTAAGTGAAGGCTCATGTATAAAAGATATTGGCAAGAGTAATTGGCTTTTTCAAAGAAAAGAAATCAGGAGTAAACTGTATTATTAATCAATGATTATTGAATTCTGTACTCCAGGCTAGTGGTTCCTGTCAACAGCGGTCCTTCAGACCCAGGTTTTCCACTTCAGCTTTAATGAACAAGGTTGAAATCATGCGCTGAAATGAAATAATGCAGAACTAATCAACTGGCTTTGTTTTTGAAGTCTGAACAATTCCACTTGTGAAACAAAATTAAATAAAACAGCACATGCTTACAAATTATCTTAGAGGAAGCAATCCAGGGATGCTGATCTCTCAGTCAAAATACTGTTTTTTCTTTGCCAGAAAGTGGAACAGAGTACAGAAACACAACACAAACATCAAACATTTAGAAGAAACTCTTAGAATTACTGTTTCATTCTACCCATACACACCATTTTCTTTAGGGTTCACTGCTATAGGCCCTTACACCTAACCTCTGCCAGCAGGACTACTCACAGTAATGGAGTTACTCACATGCCCTGCATTTGCAGGACCAAATCTTTGGCTGGCGTACAGCAAGGCACAGCCAAGACAATATAAAAAAAAAATATCACAAAAAACACTGTCAACTCTACAAATCTGCTTGATAAAATAAACACCAACCAGAAAAAGAGCAATCACTGCAGACAGATCTTTGAGAGCTTTGTTTTCCGTGGAGTAGCTATAAATAAACAAACAAATAAATCTCCCCATGCATTTTAAAATGCATGGAAAAATACATTAAAACCCAATACCCTAATAAAACAGCTGAATTTGCAGATGCAAAGGCGCTTTAAATTTCACTTCCTCTGCTTTTTCCCCAGACCACTTTCTGTTTACATTTTTTCTGACCTAGCCTTAAATTAAGGCATCCCCAAGTAGCCTTAGGTCAAGCCTAAAGGCAGGCCATACACCTCTTGAGCTCTAGACTATGCTGTCACATCAACAACCGACCATCCTCCTGGTTTGCTGAGCAGCACATACAATTCTGTTTGAATAAGTAAGTAGAAAGAGCAATTGGCACGCACAATACTAATAACTTGCACTTTTTGAGAAAAGCACACACTGTAGAACATGGACAGGAGTCTTCTGCTTTTTATTAATAAGACACACACCTACATGTCCATCCCAAGGCTCAGTTGAAGAATTAGAGAACTATATACATCAGTAAGGGGAAAATAAACAATTTAAAAAAAAAAAAAAAGGATGCCACAGTACACAGTGGGCTGAATGTAATACCAAAATACCAAAATGTGTGTTCTGTCCTTTAGATTTCATCACCTAACCTCCCTCCAGGCTGTGGTCCTTGTTACTATATTAGACTGGACTTCAAAAACAGACAAATTTTCCAGATTCCAAAAACTGAAATTAGGAACCTACAAGCAGATAAACCATTCAGGATCTCCTGGGAAGCACTGATCCTTTCCAGTCACTACAGTAATCAGAAGAAAAATTCAGGAAAATTCACCTATTAAACTATTACAGATTTTTAAATATTGCTGGTTTCTGAGATTCTTCTTTAGTTTAATTTAGCTGTGCATTTAAAAAATATAAATTGCTACCAAGAAAGTATGAACAGTAATTATAGGAAGAATTTTATCTGTTTAGAGAAGCAATTAAAATGAGAAGTGATCATGAGTGTTTATTAATTACCTCCTGTAGGTTACTCAAAATCAAGTTGTTTTTTTTTCCTTCTTTGTACATGTCTCTGTATCAGTTAGTAGTATTATACATATATCTAAGGCCATAAAACTGCTGCTATTTATCATCCATTAATCATATAAGACATACTTACCAGGTCATCAAGACTTAAAAGACATTTTATCATGAAATAATGACATCACTGACCAAAACTACATTTTCCTTACCTGAAAATCCACTCACAATTTACCAGTGCATAAAATACCAACATATTGAAGCTATGTAAGCATCTGTTCCAAGCAATTTCTTTCACAGGATTTTAAAAATTGTCTTAATGAGCTATTGTGAGAAAAAACGTACGTATTAAAGCTATTTACATACAATGGAGCAGTGTGTTACCTTGGCCACCTTCTCTACTCACACTGATGTAACCTCCAGAATAATTATGCCACCAGCGCTACGTTTTTGTAAAAGACTTAAACTAACAGTTAATAAACTTCGGTCATTGTCTATGAGGAAGAAAACAACCTACTGTGAAAGGACATGTAGCTGTAAAAAGCTCTTATTATCTGTACAGCACAAAGGACCACCAACTCTGGGCTGTAACTGGAACGGCCTTCAATGGTTTTGCTCAGTCTCTGGAAATTATTTGCATGACACAATCTGCTCTACTAAATCTAAAATCATCCAGATTCACTTTAAGAGCCCAAGTTCAGAGAAGTGGTGAAAATTAAAAAAAAAAAAAGAAACTAGAAAGGAGCACTGTTTTCTACCCACCCAGGAATGAAACACAAACACTGAACTGCAGTACACAGATCAAGTACCAGTTACAAAATGATAACGTTCAGTGCTTTCTCCATCCCTTGTTATACGCTCAGGAGTGACAGTATTTTAAAGGGATGGCCGTACTCCTTCCAGCAGAGAATCCTCTCCCTCCCTGCTCTCCTGTAGCACAGGGCTGGGTACTCCCTGTGTGAATAAGACAGCAAAGATATGCATGATGATCGGGAGAGCAGAGGAATGTTATCAAAACCTACCACATTCCTAAATATACTTCTATTTTTGTAATTAAGTTTAGAGTATACCGAAAAAAATGTAAGCAAATCATTAATGTCTTCAGCTCGAGAAGACTTCTCTCTTCTCCAGCAGGGTATGGCACAAGTGAATGGCAACAGATTCAGAAGTTACGCCTGCGTAACTCCTCTGGAAAACTAGGAAATCCAGATTAAATAAGTCAAGTTAACGGATGAAGCATTTCAGAGACTACCAAAGCTTCACTAAATTCGTAGGGATTTCAGAGAGGCCAGTGGTTCCATCACCTTGCTGCGCTCCACCTAATTATTGATGGGAAGTAATAACCACTAGCCTGAACAGCTTTGGTCTCTCCAATTTCAGAAGTCACCCCCATCTCATTTTATCAATGACAGGGAATGCAGCATTTGCACCACAAGCCACATGAAATTCTACCACCACCTAACAGAAAATCCATGTTCCTGCTTTCCGAACTGTAAATGCTACCAGATGTATTTAGATTTACTGACAACTGACCTGAGCACTGCTCAGGCTGCTGGCAGCGCTCTTCCAGAGATACAGGCTCTTCCCCAACCTTCCTTGGCAGGCATCTTCTCATTTCCCCTAAACTTGGCTGTCACATGCAACATCCCTATCAGACAGCGTGACAAACATCCCTTTTGGTTTCCAAGCATTCAGTGCTAATACAGTTGCCACCCCAGCCCACAGCTCCTGCCGCGACTCATCTCTCATTGACTACACAGCTTCAACTGGGGCCCTACAAACGGGCACAGGTAGCAGGTCATCGGGGCTTCAAATTATTTTCTACTCTAACCTGCAGAAAGCAAGGGCAAAAAGCTAATATCACTCTGTATTTAAAATACATATGTGTGTATCATTCATTTTTTACTGAATTTATATGTAATACATTGTGAATTTTTTTTTTAAAGTTGTTTTTTAAACAGAGATGCTCCCAGCTGACAAAACAGCAGCAAGGGGTATTGTTGAGCGAAGAGTTTCCCCCTCTGGGAGAGCGACAGTGTTATCAAAAGAACATAGACCTGAGCAGCCAGAGTTTGGTAAACACACGCAAAGTAAACATTTGTGAACAAATTCAAAAACACAATTTACTGAGTTAACACTTCACATGGTGTCTTTGTACTTTTGGTTTCACTTTCTTTTTTATAATTTCAGACAAACAGTATTTCCCACAGAGCTGTCTTTAATCTCGCTTTCCTCCTTTCTGCTTTCCACAGTCCTCCTTTCTTCTCCAACCAAAGTTCCCTTCCATAAAATCACGTAATATTTGAGGTTGGAAGGGCTCTCTGGAAGTCCTCTGGCCCAAGCCCCCTCTCAGAGCATGCCCTGCTTTGAAGCTGGATCTAACTTAAATAGGTAGATCAGGGCTCTTGCAGCCTTGTCCAGTTAAGTTTTGAGTATCTCCAAAGAAATTTCTCATTGTCCCATAAATATCTTCCCTTCCATCTTGGTCCTCCTCAACTTCACACCCAAGCACATACACACAGCTCTTGCAAGCACCAGGTCTACACCTACAAGCCTGGTTTTGACACCTGGAAAACCATCTCTGATGGCCTACCTCCAGCATCAGCTTTATACAGAAAACGTGGCCTGTGTGCCTTACACAGGGGTTGTAGATTTTATATTGTGTTTACCAAGTACAGAACAGGCTGGGCAAATCTGAAGGGTTCGTTCCTTGCTTTCTGTCTTAGAGGCTGTAGGAGCAGAGCAGTGAGGTCCTCCACACCTCGCAGATTCCCGTAGGGTGGCGAGATCTCACACCTCCTCTAGCACCCTGTCGCTCCCCTTCAGTTTGGCTCTTCCCTTAGACACTTTTCCAAGAACAGTTCTCCTCAAATGCCTCTCATCATCTGTTCAAAGTGCCCAGGGACAGGCAAAAATTAAAGCTGATTCCTCCCCCTGTCCCACAGCTGCCCACAGTGCTCACAGACCCAGAAGTGCTACATCTGTGACCAGATCCTATGGCCACTCACCAAAATTTACTCCTGCCATCTTAACACCAAGGAGATTTTGGTTCATTTATAAGAAGCATTATGTCCATAACCTGCCATTATGGAATTTCCACTGCATGTTAAAACCCAAGGAACTGCTGCTCCATATTTTCAACTACATGCACACACACACACTTTCCATTAAAAAAGCAAACGGCAAGCTGGAAGTGCCAGATCTGAGAATTCCTAGCAAGCCTCAATTTGGCCTCCTTCTGCATATACATTACAACACAACCTTTAATTACCTGATCTCCTACTTTCTGCATGAGACCTTGTCTCATTTAATGCCCAAAATAAATTATTTTAACTACCCCCAAAATTAGTCAAGAACTTGTTTTCCCCTCATTGCTCCAAGTTTAATTCCATGCCTTTGTTCCCACATACTATTCAAGCACTTCTCTCTGGGCAGACATTAATTTCTTCCTGAGCTCTTTTACTGTGCTCATCACTGTAGCATGTGAGAACTTAGCAAATCCTAATTGACTTTCATAGCATACCTGTGAAGGAGAGGTACCATTAACCTCACTTCATGGGTGGAGAACTAGAGCACAGAGAGATTATCATTAAAGGTATGCCACAATTTAAAGGCTGCAGCCTGAGATGCCTTATGGCTGGATTTTCAGACTAGCCAGGCTTATATAATCTTTATATACACAAACGATACTTCCCTTGGCACACTACAGCAACTTGTGCCAGACATTGGCAAATTCAAGCTCTTAAGTCAGGGAAACACAGGACAAACCCCGACGGGAAGGGTGGAGGGAAGGCCAGGAACAATGCTGCTGCGCTAGGAGCTGGTGCAACCTTTGCCACACGCTGAATCCATCACAAGTACTACAGCAAAAATGAACAGGTAGTCCTTCATTAAGGACTCATTAAAGAGAGGCCAAATTAAGGTTCTGTGCGCACTCTTAGTTCTACTGCCTTTTAAATTTGGAGTGTCAACAGAACTGAAACAGCCTTGCATGTTGATTTGTGTATAATTTCCTGGGTTTCAGAGGGAATGTAGAAAATTCTCTGAACAACATCAGTAGCATTCAGGTGGCTGGGCCATCAGCAGTCTGGTCATCATGGACTCCTGCACGTAGCCACAGCACTACTGCTGCTCTTTTCTGCTGGAAAACATCACACAAAGTTGACTACTAATTTCTACACATCGGGTAAGGACTACCAAATTTGCCTTATACAAATGGTAAATGGGTGTTTATATTCATGCTGGTGAATAATTGTAGCTGCTGGTGTGCCCTGCTGAAGAAACACAGCAATCATTCAATAAATGTTTATAATCTCATCAGCAAAGGGGTTATACTTTTGCACTTTGTTCCACTAATTGCTTTAAGTTTTCCATTGGAAATGACAGCATTAAAACTGACACCTCAGTAGTTGCTTTTACCTCTCTCTTCAATCCTAGTTCATAAAACTTGATGTTTCATTCACTTCACAATATCCAAGGGGAAAGAATAATTGCATCACTACATGTTCATGGTGTAAACTGACAAAGTAAAGATTAAAACCATGAACTTGCACATCATTTCAGGAAGTGGGAAGTCCAGACCTTTCTAAATGTCATTGTTTGAACCTGCATATTGTATATTCTGGATATACTAAAATAATACAAAGTGCGTCAAATTCTCTAAAACATTGAAGGTACCAGAAGTCACCTTGTACCAGAAGTCACTATAAAAGAGGAGGGAGACCTATAACAAATATATTTCATGAGCATGGACAATCAAAATCTTTAATTATTCAGTAAAGAATAGGACTGGAAAGTAAATGAAAGAGATGTAGCACAGAAATTGTGTTATTTGTAATTGCTAGAAGGAAGAAGTATCTATACTTCATGCAGAGAATTAGATAACTCGCGTCTCATTATTTCAGTGACTTAAAATAAATGAGCTGGTTTCCCCTCACATAACTCTAAAGCAGTGTTTTACCACCCCTGCTCTGGAGTCTAAGGGCCACCTGTAGGAGAGCCACAAAGGGTTATTTAAAAAAGTAATCCTATTGCTAACAAACTTAAACTGGCTGTTGCACCCCTGCTTTAGGAAAAAAAAAAAAAAAAAAAAAAAAAAAAAAAAAAAAGTAAAATTTCTATGGCCTGTTTCATGTATAATGAAAATGTTTCACCAAAACCAGCACACACCTGCCTGACTAGAAGAAATGCATTGCTATAGTCCTGCAGGGAACCCCACAGCCTCAGGTGCCTCACTGACACACCCTGCAACCGGGCATCATGCTACTGCACAAGTAACACCACCAGTTTAATTATCTTTGAATTTATATAAACAACATAATGCTGCTAAAGCCTCTACTCAAACAGCTTAAGCATCTGCAAACATAAGCCCCATCCCAAAACTTACATGCTTTTAACTAATATAAACCAGGAAAGGCATAAAATAAGATTTTAATACCTGCATACTTCTTACTGGCTTGGAAGACCTAAATAATTTAATGAGATGCTCAAGAGCTGCTAACATTCTCCTTTTTATAACCCATTTCTACTAGTTTGCTATCTATAAAATGAGAATATGTAATTCTTCTCCTCCCTCTTAGGTCCTTCTAGAAAGGATACCTTCACTAATGACCATGACGAACAATGTGGTAAATAAATGGGATCACCTCCAAAACACACAAAGCAACCCTTTGCAGGAGGATAGTTGTCATGAAATACAAAGCTGCACTCGATGCAGTGACCAACTCTTAAAAAAACCCCAGAATCCAACACACATGAAGGCGAAAAATCAACAGAAAGAGCATGAGATTATCACACCTTTACCTAACAAGTGTTTGAATTTTATCCAAAATGGAAAATACTGTAATTGGCACCTGTATAGGGGAAGTTTTAGCCTAAAAGTGTATCCACAGACAGCAGTCGCTTGCTACCACTTTTGTTTCATTCAGAGATCTCCAAATGGGAAAGTTATACTGTCTGTTCCAGCAGTGTAACTCAAATGTAGTCGCCACCTTTACCACTGTGCCTGGCCTGAGAACTGACACTGGATGGTAGCCCAGGGATGACAAAGTCTCTCTGGGCATGGGCATTGCATCCCGTTCCTGCTGAACTCATGGTGTTGGGGCTGCCCAGGCCTCAGGAAAAAAGTGACTTACAGAAAACAGACGGAAATACTGAAGAACTATAATCTATTAACGAAAATCTCCAGGGCTCAAGAATCATGAAACAATCATTAAGGAAAAAGAAACAATAAGCTTTAATAAATTTTAGGTGTTTTTAAAAAATATAATTTTCATTGTGTTTTCAAGGCCTGCCATACTCTCTACTCAGGTTATCAAAGCATCTTTTCTTGTAGGCTGCAACAAATGTATTACCCTTAGTTTCAATGAAAGCTGAGATTTTGCTGTACTGACATGACAAGATCTGTGATGGGAGGAGAACCCCCCCCATGCATACACACACATCCAATTAAACTGCAGACTGGCAACACACACTCTGTAAAATGAAAAGGGGTTGTCCTGCATTCCTCACCCTTAAGATCAATTAACATCTCTGCAACCTGAGCTAGAGATATTCAGTGCCCTTGTCATCATGTTACTCATAAAACCATTAACTCTTTTACAACCCCAATCAAATCTTTGAGACTGCTGCAAACAAGAACTATTTGTACCAATTTTACGAAATGGAGAAAATCTTGACGAGAGCAATGCTGCTACTGACCACACTTCCTCTGGTGTTTTGTCTTGGTGCTACTTCAGTAGCAAGTCTCTTCTATCAATATTTAATACAACTTTAAAGCCACCCAGGGTATGAAATGTAAAGATATTTGACAGTAAGGTTTTGGCAGCTGAGGGAGTTTCTGCACCATAACATTGAGTCGCTTTGGAGAGTAACATGCAAGTGGAGTTTTTCTGCTGACATCATCCCAAATAGTATATCATATATCCAGTATTCATTTTAACTATTTATTCACAGATTTCAGTCATCAAGGAAGACATTTTCAACTCCAAGTTATATAAAACTTCCAGGTTTTAATTTATGCCTTATTTGCTAGGCTAGAAGTCAAATATCTTACCTTCACTGTCCAATGATAACACATGGAGAGAGATGGGACAATTAATAGAAAGAAGGGAAAGATCTTTGGAGGCAAATTCAAAGATGTTGATTGTCCTAAAACTGAGGAACCAGATGATCCTCACACAAGAATTGTCAAAGAATTTATAAAGAGTGTCACAGAAAAAAAGGATATGTGACTTTACCGCAGATTCACTACGGCAGACTACTTTGTCTAAAATATCAATCCTCTTGCCAAACAACATATACTATCCTTGACAAAGGATAAAAAAAAATTATCCATGGGACACTGAGTGACTAAATGGAACGTTTTAAAGTCATGGCTAAAAAAGTAGGACCTCTGGGGTTAATGAGAGTTTACTAGTAGAATTCTTTAAACATAGGGGTTTTGGGGATTATTGTTTAATATTTTCATTGCATCCACAAAGAAAATAAAACCTTTATGCCAATGGACTATGCTGCTGACATCATGCTGGGAGGAACAACAACATATGAAGAACCACCAATGAAAACAGACTATCTTTCAGAAGGAGACGGATGACAGAAACAGAAGTAACAAATAAGACAAAATTTAACAGTAAGAGTTCACAGCAATGCCCTCTGAAATTGCATGGGCAGATCATGATAACCACATTTCATGCAACCCGTGAGGTTCCAAACTCAGCTGGAAGAAACCCAAACCCTTCCAAGTGTTTTGCTAAATAAAAGACTTAACACTGAAATCAGATTGGGATGGGGAAAGAAGTGATTTGTGTTTGTTTTGGTCAGAGGTGACCAAATCAGGCTGGATCCCAGAAACACCTTCCTACTCAAGATTAGGCTGAAACTTGAAGGGCTTTGCAAAACACCCTTCAGTGAAAAGACATATGTCATTTTTGGGAGCGTTCCAGGCAGCTCTGCTACAGAGTGCTCCTGATGTTTGCTATCAGTCTCGGTAATACTTATAACAAGGGCCTTTTCAATGCAAAGCCTCATTAAAAGCAACAGGTTGACTACCAGTGCCATAATGCTGTTCCAGATAAATAACACCTTTTAAAGCAGTTTATGCAATAAGTACCAACTTGTCTGAGTAGGCTGGGTAGCTATTTCATCACCCATTACGGTCACAATGCAAAGTCTCACCGAAATGAGTATGATGCCTGCACTAATAATGTCAACGCATGTACCAAAACTATTAGTTATTCTAGCATTATGTATCACAGAAAGGGGCTCTTCATAAAGACAGGAGAGCTGATGTTGCATGTCAAAACAAGAATATCCATTTAACTGAACCTATGTGGATGAAATATCCAAGCAAAAAGACAGCTGACTTGAGAACTGGGGTCTTTTTTTTTTTTTTTTTTTTGGAAGCTTTAGGCCCTACTGCACCTTACTTTCATCCCACTGTGTCCCAATATCACAGCTAAAGTGGTCTTCCATGACAAAGCTTCAGAGGAGTAAAGACAGTGTACCTAACAGTAAGAGCTACACTATATCCCAAAATCCAGGCACAGCTGGGCTGAGGACAAACTAAAGTCGCCTTTTTCCTATGATTCCCAGAGGCCTATTCTATTTTTATCTTTGTTTTTTTTCCTGTTTGATCCTTTGGTTATTCTAATGTAGTTCTGCATTTTTCTGTTAATTCTGCCTCCACACAACACTCTAAGCAATACTACAATGGGGAGAAGAGAGAGTAACAAGCTCATAAAGTGAGTGGCTCAGACAATCTTCAAATGCACTGTTAACTGGATATATAGCTCATAAATGACAATGGAGGAGGGATGGGTAAAAATGCAGGGAGAGGAAACTAAATCTAAAAAAGCTCTGACTATTCAGTTGAATGAACAAGTCTTTGATTTCATTCGCTCTGATGCTCTGAAAATCATACCAATAAATACAATCTTATTCTTAAGCACGCATTATTCTAAGCATATGAACGCAGAAGGAATGGCCATTAAAAGATCTGCCATTACTCTAAATCTGCACTGTAAACAGCATAACACCAGACCATAATTAAATTAAATATGAAACATTTCATTGTCCCCATTATCTGAAATTCAATTTCAAGGGAGTGTTTATAGTAGCACCAGCAGCACCTTTTCACATTTTGTACATTGCTTTAAGTAGCTACCCCACCTATCCAATCAAAACAGTGACATGTACAGCACATGGAAAGATCAGACAAAAGAAGCACTTGAGAAGCAACTGTGTTTTACGTGGTATCTCTATAGAGACTCCAGGGCTCAATTCTCCTGTGACATGTTCGGTTTAAGTAACCATGAGAAGTTGCAAACTCCATGTGTATCCAACTCCATGGGACTGTGCACTATTTTGCCCTTTCAGTCTGCGTATTGTGATTACTGTTGTAAAACACCAGTTCAAAATCTGGCACAGACTCATTCAGTCCAAAATACTTATGACCTCCACAGGCTGAAGTGTGTACTATCCTTTTATTTTTCTAAGTAGAATAAAGGAAGAAACCTATTAGATATTTGGCTCAATCTTAGTGCCTTACATTAAGTCAAGAGTCAACTCTTACCAATAAAGAAATCCTTATTACACGTGACAGTTTTTGGAGGGGTTTTGCTTTCTTATTTAAAAGACCTTCAACAACAACAATCAGCCAGTGAAATATTTTGACATACTGTTTTGATATGTTCCTTTGATTTACATATTAAAGCAAGAAAAAGTTATGTGCTTTCACTAACATGTATCATTTTCACATTTTTCACTGCTAACTAGATTAAAAATTTTTAGCTCTTGTGTAGATGATTTTATGTCAGTGCTACCTGTTATGACTGCATCGCCCCCAAAACAGGTCTTTTTCTTATAAGAACTCTGTTTTAATGTAGACTCAATTATAAGATTATCAGCATGGTAAAATTTTCTTAAAAATAGAAAGACATCAAGACTGTATTAAAGAGAAACCCAGTAAACAACCAAACACCCTATATTAGTTTACTTCTGGAGATAAGCAAGCATGGTGCACTGAGAGAAAACCACTCTTGCTTCCTAATTTTCCACAGATAGCAGTACTCTCATGCTGTAATGCACAATCACATTCACCGTTTTGTCTTAAAACAAATGTATGGTGCTTACGATGTATTTCAGCAAAGTGGAAATTAAGCAAAATGATGCAAAAAGATACCGACAGCCACTCACATAGTACAAACAACAAAAAAAAGTGCATTCAACTTCAGCTGCTCAAAAAAGGCTAAGCTTCACTGCAAACCTCCCAAACCACCAACAAGAACAGCAGAAACCTTTTAAAAATGTAATTTCTGTGCATGACTGGTTCAACTGCCAAAAACTCACCCTGACAGCACTGCACAAATCCCTGGGCAGGGGCTGAGCGCAACTTCCCTCACACTGTCCCTGTGGGGAAGGGGACAAGGCAGACCAGCAGCTCCAAAGCCTGACAGCTACAGGGGACAAACCCCAAGGAGCTGCAGGGAACAGCACACAGTTTGCACAGGGACTTCCGAGCAGGTGGTTTATTTTGGGTTTGGGCAAGCTGCTGCTGTCACGTGAGCACAAGCAAACAAACCCCACCACTTAATTCTTCACAAGTGGTCCTGGACCACTTGAGTTACTCAATCCTGAAAAGACCAGCTCACAGTGGAGGCTCAGAGAACTGACTCTCCCTTGATAACAAACATTAATCAACTTCAACATACAAATGAGTGATTGCTGCCTTTATAGTCCTTTAAAAATATCCACATGGCTTTCCAACGGCACTCTCCAAGGGCTACCACCACCCTATCCTTTCTCAACACAAAGCGTTTTAACAAAAGGTTTCTGTCAGACTCAATTAACTGCACCCGAAACCTCACCTGGGTTTACAGACAGACACCCCTTACTCTGAGTGTGGCTGTGCCACTTCAGCTGCTTTGTATTGTTCATCAGCAGTCAGCCAAATAGAGCCCTAACAGGAACCAATGTTTTAATACACGCACAAGGCTCAGATTCTAGCAAGGGAGTAATATTGTTTGTGGTTTGGGGGTTTAGGGTTTTCAAACATCTTAACAGCTTAACATTTATCGCAGCCAAAGGAAAATTAGGTTATGCAAAATACTTACTTCGAAAATGCTCTGAGGCATAATAGTAGACGTCCTCGTAGCCCTCGTGGTAATCCTCCTCTGGCCGGTACTTTTTGCCTTTTCTTCTTCTAGATCTTCTTATCTGCTTGACGAAGCCCAAGAAGCGCTCCATCTCCTTCCTCAGCAGCCCCCTTTGCCTTCTGCTTCACAAAGAGCTGTCCCAGCATGAATCAACCACAAGCACCAGAGCAAAGCTGCAGCCTCCAACCAGCCACTCCGGTACCATTAAAAAAAAACCCTCCCTTATTTCAGCTGTGACTAGGAAGCATATTGTTTTCCTTTAAAAAAAAAAAAAAAAAAAAAAAAAAAAGGTTACAGGATCATCATCTGGAAAATGAAGAGCACGCAGAAGTAGGATTAGTTTCTGGTGATGCAGACATTTCAGTGAGTCATTATTTTGCAAAGAGAAAACCAGAGCAGTGTTTTTAAAAGTGTAAAAAACCAAGTAAAGCAAAAGCCAGGATAGCATTTTATCATTGTTTCAACAGAAGTATGCAGAGATTGATCAGAATTGAGCTTGGATTTTCTAGTTTTGAAACATGTACGAGTTAGAGCTCAGCTAGACCTGCTATCTGAGAGTCCTGAAACAAATGCACTCTGAAAGCAGGCACTGGAACTCTTTCGGGCTTGTTCCAGCTTCCTAGGTATTTTAAAGCAATGTTGTCACAAAACCACACCCATTTTATTCATAAAATCACAAAAAACCCTGGATGCTCCTACCAAGCTCCCCAGATGAATACAGACTCATCCTCCTTGACCTTACCAGCCCCTGCTTTTCCAGCGTGAAAATGCAGCCGCTGTCACTAGCTGATGAACACCCCGAGGGCATTACCAGTATTATTTTTAGTGTAACTTCTATGAGGAGGTTGTGTTTTATTACAAGTCTGTTTTTATCACACAGTTTTCAACTTTCAAGGGGTAAAGACCTTAGAGGAATATTACAGGCACATTACCAAAACTAAAAAAGCCAATAAAAGTTTTTATATGGATCTTTAAGAAGGGATCACCGTATGTTCTGAAGGTTTCAATTCCCGTCTTTTCTGTGCTCTTCCCCCAAGCAGCAAAAACATTACATTAGTATCATGAAACATGAAAACCAAACCGAACAAAGGCACAGCCTACAGCAGACAGCAAACTCTCTTTTCAAAGGGAAATCTAGTTTTGACGCTGTATTTACTCCTGTAGAGC
>NW_020799092.1:44900252-44969302 GCF_003259725.1 Athene cunicularia | reverse complement strand
GTTTTCCTTTAAAAAAAAAAAAAAAAAAAAAAAAAAAAGGGAAAAGGGTGGGGGGGGAGGGCCGGGATGACACACATGACGACTTTATCAAATCTACTGACTGGAATATTTCAACATGAAAACAGACAAAGGAGAAAAATACTGAAGCAAAAGGAAAAAGTCAGGATTTCAAGCAGTTATTCAACAGCAGAGTACAAAGTTGAAGAGACCTGCCTGCCAGCAAGGGGAAGCCCAGCACTAAGGGCTCCCTATCTTGTGTCTCCATCATTTGAAGAGGGGCTGGGAGGCGGGGATAGATGTTAGTCAATGGACTGAACCATACCTCAAGGCAAAACAGGTTTTCATTCACCAGTTAAACACTGCCCTCATATTTGCCAGGGCACAAGCTCACGAGCCCATTTGATTTCATTTGTGTAAGAAGAGGAAACATGCTGATCCATTTCTGGCATCACATATGCTGGATGAATAAATAGCAAAGTGGTTTAATCCATACACACAGCCCACTCACCGGCAAGTGTGCGCTGAATGCGTTAACTAGAGCAGCAGGGAGAAAGCTCAGCAGCTGTTAAAAAATGACACATATACCCACTGGGCATTAGTGTATTCTAATCACTGCTAGATCTAAACATTCAAAGGCATTCCATAGACAGGTCTCCTATAGAGCTGGCCAGGCTATATGGCAATAAACAAACAAAGGAAGCGACATCACTAGCATACCATAACAATACTCATTTAAAATCCCAGCAGAGTTTAAAAAACTTTTAAATTAAGGTAAGGCAGACTATGCTTTACAGAGGATGACAGGAGCAAAACGCCTAAAAATGCACTGGCACTCTTCTCTTACTGCGTGCCTGAATCCCACACCCATTCCCTAAGATAAGACTGGAATTTCATCTGTGTTTCTGATGAAGTTTCCCTCCCGCACAAGAACAAAAGCAGTGCCTGCTCGAATTCTATCACGCTGACATCTGACACAGGTGGGGTTTTTTTTGTAACGGTGCTCCTGCAAGCCAAGCAAAGTCTCTAGCCCAGCAGGACCTCTCCTGTCTGCTGGCACAAGTTGGGGATCAAACAGACACCTCAGTCAAACCACGTGCCGAACACAGCCGCCTGCACCCATGCTCGTAGGAGATAACATTTTGCACCTACAGGCATGAGGAAGTCAGAGAGTCTTCCTTGTAAAACAAATTTTACAGGATCATCATCTGGAAAATGAAGAGCACGCAGAAGTAGGATTAGTTTCTGGTGATGCAGACATTTCAGTGAGTCATTATTTTGCAAAGAGAAAACCAGAGCAGTGTTTTTAAAAGTGTAAAAAACCAAGTAAAGCAAAAGCCAGGATAGCATTTTATCATTGTTTCAACAGAAGTATGCAGAGATTGATCAGAATTGAGCTTGGATTTTCTAGTTTTGAAACATGTACGAGTTAGAGCTCAGCTAGACCTGCTATCTGAGAGTCCTGAAACAAATGCACTCTGAAAGCAGGCACTGGAACTCTTTCGGGCTTGTTCCAGCTTCCTAGGTATTTTAAAGCAATGTTGTCACAAAACCACACCCATTTTATTCATAAAATCACAAAAAACCCTGGATGCTCCTACCAAGCTCCCCAGATGAATACAGACTCATCCTCCTTGACCTTACCAGCCCCTGCTTTTCCAGCGTGAAAATGCAGCCGCTGTCACTAGCTGATGAACACCCCGAGGGCATTACCAGTATTATTTTTAGTGTAACTTCTATGAGGAGGTTGTGTTTTATTACAAGTCTGTTTTTATCACACAGTTTTCAACTTTCAAGGGGTAAAGACCTTAGAGGAATATTACAGGCACATTACCAAAACTAAAAAAGCCAATAAAAGTTTTTATATGGATCTTTAAGAAGGGATCACCGTATGTTCTGAAGGTTTCAATTCCCGTCTTTTCTGTGCTCTTCCCCCAAGCAGCAAAAACATTACATTAGTATCATGAAACATGAAAACCAAACCGAACAAAGGCACAGCCTACAGCAGACAGCAAACTCTCTTTTCAAAGGGAAATCTAGTTTTGACGCTGTATTTACTCCTGTAGAGCACACTCCCCAACAGATGTGCAGGAAGTTATATGTAGGTGTCAGAAACATTGAGGACAGAAAGTCTTGCAGCCATCACCATTCCCTAAATTATAAAGTTCAATTCAAAATGATACAGCTACTTTTTAAAAAGGAGAAAACTTTCTTGCTTTTAAACTGTCCTCTAAATGAGAGATGAAAACTCAAATCAAGCAGACACTTGGCTTTCATCAAGTGAATACACCCTTCTCCAGCGCCGCTGTCACTGAACAATGCTGCTGCAGTGAAGCTTCTGGAGAAGCGGCTTCCCCACTCCTCAGCCCACCCCAGGGAGACTTCGGTCCTTTCCATAACAAGACCAACAATAGCAAATAAGCAGATGATGAAGCAACCAAATGATCTCAACAGCACTGTAAGCACCAGATGTAATACACAGACTGCCTGACTATTTTCTACAGAGAAGCAATATAAATTTGGGCAAATGTTTAGCTTTGGAAAGCATGTTCTTACCTTGCACAATGGAACCTTCCCTTCTCTCCCCATGCTCATGAGGTGCATCACATACAGCTAATGTAGTGAAGCAGAAATAATGCACTAAATGGTATTACTGGTCAGTGCTCATGGTAATGACTCCCACCTATCTTGGATGTAAAGCATGAAGGCTCTGAGGGGGAGCACAAGCACTCCTCAGATAAGCACAGGGGGTTCAAGCTCTGCTGCTCTTCTCTGTACCCCACCAGCTACTACTGTCTACAAAGGACAGACTCCATCTCCCACACCGAAGGTGCTGAAGGAGGCCCACAGTTCCTAACCCACAAGCTGACAGTCTGGCCAGCATGTAAATGATACACCTGTTTCCTTTTGCATGAATGCAAACAGCAGAGACAAATTATTTCAGCCTTTTTATTTTTCTTTAAATCTAGAACAAGCTGAGCTTTTGATAGGATTTTTCCTGCCCTAAAATATTCTGGCGTTCATGGCAATTTAAAGAGAAGGAAATAACTGAGGGCAATGTTATATATTAATAGGAGTCAGAGTACTAAGTGTTTCACTATACTATAAAGATTTCTGAACAAACTTATGCTTCATATGCATTACATACTACCTTTACTACTTTGCTGAGAACACTGAAGACATTCATTAGCTACTCCTCATGCCATACCTGTTAATATTTTATCATAGTCCTACTTTCAAAGGTATGAGCAGAGAATTCAGTTTCACAAACACAGTTTACTGTAGTTAGAAAAAAACCCCAAACCTAACAGCTAAATACTGCTATGCCCATTGCTCACAATTCACCCTTCTGCAGCTTCTTGTGGTGAACAACTCAATCCTTTGTGGAAATGGACCCGGCTCTTTCAACCTTCTGCTTGAAAAGAATAAAAAAGCAGAAACATAATAGGCACGTACTGCAGTCCCAGAAATACATAATGATTTTATGGGAGGAGCAGAGAAAGAAACAAACATTGGCTTTCAAATTTTTAAAACAGAGATGACAACTGGTTTCATCCCTTAATGACAAAGAGAATAGGATAATTATGCCCAGAGGGCATAAAATTAGGTGTCAGATGATACTCTGAAGCTCTCTCCAAACTAGAATTTGGAGAATCAATTTTCTGGTGTTATAATGCCACAAAAGAAGTTGCAATGTGAGTATGTCCAAAGCTCTTTGACTCATCCTTTCTCCATGAATATGCCCACTCCAGTCAAAGCAAGTGCTCTATTGCCATTTCCAAGGTGGCCTTAGAAGAAGCAAGGATTGTTGTGATGTCTCCGGCATGATTTGCATAATAAACATTTTGCCAAGTGTCAACAATTAGATAATATTTATATTCTCCACTCTAATAACCAATTTGTTTAAGTTAAGAAGCAGCTCCATCAAACTGGATCTGTCTCAGGTCAGTGACTTACTGGAAAAGACTTCATGGCAGTAGTAAAACAAATACACCATTAAGACACTGTCCTTTTCAAACAGTTGAGCTGAGGCATAAATGCTTGTGCAGCCATGGACAATTCTCTACAAGACAGATGTCAGCATTTAAGCTTTAACTTGCCTTTGTACCCATAGCAAAGATTAGGTCTCTCATAAGGTAAAATACCTTCATTTAACATTTACCTGCACAAAATTAGCTATGCGGTTATTGAGATAAACTTTCACAGATGACGTATCCATTTTCTACAGTACTTCTTCCAGTATTCAGGGAAAGCATAGGGAAAAACATTTTGGTATCTAAGTATAAGCTGCTAAGATAGTAAATATTTAACAAGGATTTCCATTTGAGTGGGCTTGAAAACATGATGCTCTGAAACCTGAGCTTGTGTACAAAGCAAGCCTCTCTAATGTTTTGTATCGTAAATACAGAATGGAACTGGTACCAAATATTGATAGTTCTAACCAAGTATTTTGCATCCTGTTCATCAGCATGTTTTGGTGTTTAAAATAAAAACATTTTAGATGGAAAAACCATTCTGTGTCTCCCTCTGCTGCTCTGGGCAGCCCCGAAAGCCTTCTGCTAGAGGAAGGAACATTCCCACTGGAAGGCAACCATGTAAGAGCACACAATGGCAGACACAAACACCTACCTGCTTCAGGTTACTCTTGGAAAAAAACCCACAAAATTATAAATGCACAACACAAAAACTAAGATGAATATAAACAGTTCTTGGAGTTGGTTGAATGGAGAAAATAGTGCTTTTCCCTTCTCCCTCGAGCCCCTAACCTAAAGATAAGGCAAACCTCAAAAGCGAAGAACAGATTGTTTCTTCTCTGGCTCTCTTTCAACTGAGGGATGTTGCCAATAATCTACTGTCATTGTTTCTGGAGACCAGCAATAATAGACAAAGGAACTATTCCTCTTATTCATCTTACAGTATTATCTTGCCTGACCTTCAAGAGCACATGTTTGTTTACGTGCCATAATTGCTTATGATAAGTCTGCGATTTTGCACTCAAAATTTGCCCTAAATATCTTGGCGTAAAATGTGAGTTTATCACTTTGAAATGTCTGTAATATACAATCTATTAAGCACTATAAGAACATATGGTCCACATATGCAGAAGCGCTGTTGTGTACACCATCAATATTGTGTGTGAGGAGACCCTAGCAGCCCACCACCCTACTGAAGCACCAATGTTCTACTGGGAATCCTTCTGTCTCAAGCAAACTTCTGAACACAAGTTCTGTGCTCTTCCTAAAGATGCCTGGAGAGACCATAGAAAGCATGACACATACTAAATACTGCACTGCACATCTCTCATTTGGCAATAGAAAAATAATGCAGAATAACCAGTGCACGATCTCTGGAATATTGCTGCATGAGAACTGGATGATGATAAAATACTGCTCATCCACTACTGTTAATTTTAAGATCTGGTACTTTCTCTATACTATTAAATTATCAGTTTACTCTGATGTTAATGCACACTTTCACAAGTTGTTCATACATTCTCATTATTTGTTGCTCACATACAATCATAGACCATTGTTTTCTTCTGCTTCTGAATTAAAGAATGCAAGACTTGAGAGCTGGAGTTGAGCTTTTCTGTCACCTAGTTGTAAAATAAGTGGCAAATCTTTTCTCTTCTTCTTTTCTTTTTTTTTTTTTTTTTTTTTTTTTAATTTTGAAAGCAAACACACACATTTTCAAGAGAAACTTGCCACTGCCAGCAAACACTTGGAGGAGTTACTGTATTTATCATATCTATATTATTTCATATTAACTTTCCTCATGTTTTTGCTTTTTGCAACATTTTCTCACATATAAGTGTGCACATAAAACTGTGAATACCAATGTAGTGAATGAGAATAAAGTAGAACACAAAGGATAGAGGAAGAGACTACATTCACTTAGAGGGAACTGGGGGGCTGCTTGTGGGCTTAATACAATACGCTGCCTCTCATATATGGAGAATGCTGAGAAATCTTTGTAGCACTGTTTTGAAAGGGTCACTTGTCAAGTTGAATTTCATGCAGAATGTATGCTTGGGGGAAAAGAAGCTTCCCCCCACCCCCACCCCCTTCGATTCAGCTGAAGCAGTTTGCACACATTCTATTTTTCTTCTTCTCTTTCTAGCCTATTTGGCTTTAAATAAGCAACTAATTAGAATACACGAATATGCAGAAACAAATGTTAACTTGATCACTAACAAGGAAATACAGCTTAGGTAAAATTTAGTACAAAAAAAGTTCAAATGTGCTTAATGTTTTGTGACACCAGTAATCATTCTACAAAAAAAGCTAACTAGAATACTACTCTAACCATGTTTAAAACCCCTCAAGGGCTGAACCAGTAGACTGATATTTTAAAATAGTAAAACTAGAACCTAATTCTTTGGGAAGTCTGAATTAAAGGTGTTTTCATCTTTCTAAAGAAATGTAGCAAATGGCTAGAGGGAACACTCCCAAGATTTTACATCCTGTTTCTGTGTTACGCACAAAGTATATCTCGAATCAACTATGAAATACATATGGAGAAGTGGTTTGGAATATGGATATGGTTTTTACTCCTCGCTGAGTAAAAAACATTCTATTTCCCTGATTTTTGAGTCCTAAAAATTGGCACATTTCAATTCTAACCATAATTAAAATGTATGTAGAGCACTGGAAAGAAAGAATAGTTCATTAATTAAATTACAGCTCACTAGAACAAAAATACCTAGCAAATACATTAAATTAGATTCTCACACAAAAGCATTGAAATATTTTCTTAGGCTGCATACCATAGACTACCAGAGCTATAGGGTGCCATCAAACAAGGGTGAGGAAGGTGTGCTTTCTCAGTTAATTGACAGTGGAAGACCTGAATGCGATGTATGAGATTTAAGGTGAGCTACAGGAGAATCCATCGTGGAACATCTCTTTCCATGTAAAAGTTTATGCAAGATATTTTTTACTATGTGACATTAAAGGTATTTAGTTTCTTTTACCTCATGAGATGAGCAAAAATGGCTGTGGAAAAGCCTCCTGCTCATCCTCCCACAGATGCATCCTACCCTACTCACTGAGACTCTTCCCTCATCATCCATGGCCACAGCCTCATTGAGCAGCAAGCTCTAGGTACACACACACACACATACATATTTCCATAGATTATACTACTCCACTTCCACAGGCGTAAAGAAATTTCATCTTAAAACACAAAGGACCAGCATGACACAGAACACTAGGAAGAAGCAACCTCCACACACCATTTCATATAAATCCTCCTCTCTGCTCATCTTCTGTCTGATGTCAATTCTCTGTATCAGAGATATCAGATGAAAGATTTAGGTTTACGAACTCTTTGGTAGAGAGGAGTGTCTGTACTTGCCAGCAGCACCGTGGTGGGAGTTCTATCTCTTCTCTTACTAATACTTAGTAACAGTAGCCATTTGAGAGCAGTGTAAAGCTTGTTATGTTTCATTATTGGAAACATCCACCAGTCATATATTGTGCATACCTCTGATCAAAGAATTATTGCAACAAGAAATTTTCATAATTTGTTTATTAAACTGAAGGAGAGGTTAGAAGTAATAAAGGATGGGCAACAGGAGAGAAATCTGACAGGGAAAACTGCAACTAGGAAACTGGAGCAATGAAAAAGCCCCTCTGGGAAAAAACACAGGCACCCAGAAAGTGATTTGTATTGTGAGCCCCGTATGTTTTATCAGGGTCAAGATATGATAGATAAATAAAAAGATTTTGTTGCAGGTGAGCTCTGACAAGAAGAAAATTCTGTTCAACAGTCAAGAAAAGACAACTACAGACAAATTCTCCATTATGATCCTGTGAATTTACCATTGAAGACCATGTAAATATATATGCAAATTAAACCATCCATCTGGAGCCCACTACCCTAAAGGCACAGGCCAACATGATGGCAAGGAAGAATCCAGTTGTTCAGATGGATTAACCTTTCTCCTTCTCTCTAAATACCCTCCACACCCAGTTCTTCCTTTTTTTTTTTTTTTTTTTTTTTTTTTTTTAAATCCTGTATTTTAAGTAATTCCTGTTGTCCTTGCACAATCTGAAACTGAAAAGCATACCAAGTAATAAGAACAAAGGCAAAAGGACAACTTCACATGTAACCTCACATTAACGAGGCCCAAGTATTACATGTCCACAGAACTGAAGGATCAGTTTCTATCCACAAGCTCTCAGTACGATAGCAAGGCCCATTGAACATTAGTGTGGTACTTCATCTCCCTCACGCCAAACAGCAGTTTGGGAAATGAGAGCTGCTGACACCTCTTTATGGATGAGGTTTGACTTCCCTTCTGTCCTCATCCCAAGGGCACAGAGCAGGTTCTGCAGTTCAGACTGTAATTTGTTTCCTATTGCAAGTCCACCTTCTCCTATCCGGGGGGGGGGGGGGGGAAATGTTTCAGTTTTTGCC
Organism: Athene cunicularia; assembly: GCF_003259725.1. Classification (NCBI taxonomy): domain Eukaryota; kingdom Metazoa; phylum Chordata; class Aves; order Strigiformes; family Strigidae; genus Athene; species Athene cunicularia. The sequence goes on along the minus strand of NW_020799092.1, from coordinate 44,960,884 downwards.
AACATTAACCAAATGATAAAAGAAAAAAATAAGACGAGATAAATTATTACCAGTGTACAAAACCAACACAGCTAGCTTCACTATCCTGAAGAGCTTTGTTGGTATTGCAGATATTCCAGGTGAGAAGCACTTTCACTGATTTAGGAGCTCAGTACATGTCTATAGACAACAGTTCTAAAAGATGGAAGATTCAGACTGGATGTGTATTTTACAAACTGACTTGTTAATCACTGGTATTTTGATTACTCATCCATCAGAATTTTGCTCAGAAGCAAAGCAACTCTGTAGACATGCTCTTGCATTCTCCCTGGTTTTATATCATATCGTGCAGTATCACATGGTACTGACTAACATTTCAGATTCTTTAATAAACTATTTTGGAATTTGCAATTCTTCTTTCTCCTTAAAACCTTAGATCTGAGTTTAACCCCTTAAAAAATGTGTTTCATGTATGTACAATTTACCTATTCTCTGCTCTTGTAACTGGCTTGACCGTAAATTATTCCATGCACTATCTATTCAGGTGAAGAACACAGCCTTTTTTACTTCCATAATATAGAATATCAGTCTACAAATCTTCTAAGAGCTTAACCTCACAGTCTGTCCCACTGAGCTGAACATGATGCCCAGTGGTAACAAGCACTATGATAATGAGCCCTTGCCCCATCAGCTGTTCACAGCTGCAGTGGTACTGCCACATCCTAACGACAGATACAGTTGTGCCACAAGTTTTGATATACTTAAGAAAAACATTACTGAAATGAAAATAATCTCATGCTCATTTAAAGAGGAAAAAAAAAGTGAACTTTTTTGTTGGACCTCACACTCCCATTCTGGAAGCTGAGGGTGATAGCTTGACATTTCATTTTCCAAGAAGTCTAAACAACCACAATAAATTTACAAATGTAGACATGCTGCACTGCTAAATTTCATTTCACGCTCAGTAAGCAAATATTACCAAACTGTAAGGCCTGTCATCCTCTGTCTTCTTAGTTAGAGATCTTGTAGCCAATAAAGGTTTGACCTTGAAATATTTCACAGATGGATGAAGTTGCTTAATTTGCTAGTCACTTTGTTACAGATTTTGCAGAACTGCAAAGTTAGGTCACATTTACTCTAATTTCACTTTACAATAACTTTACAAACTGCATCATCAGTAATACTCACTAAGAGTGCATTAATGAACCGTGTGTCTGAACTGTCACGAAAAATTCCGATTTGAAATTAAAATAATACAGAAGCTAAATATAATTTTCTTTACATTTAGTACTCCTAGAATTATTTTTAGTTCCAAAACATAAAAAGTAAACCCATACACTATTTTTGTGGAGATTCTACTACACTGACAAAACTACTAGAAGTTTTCTTTTTATGCAGCCAGGGGATATAGATGGCCTTGCATGAAGGGATGACTGTTAAAATACGCAGATGTAAAATTCTGTTCATCGGTTATTTTAACATGGACTGAGTCTACACTGATGTGCATTTTAAAGGGAAAATTGAAGGAAAAATTCCAACGCTGTTTACTCAAGGGACAACTATTATTTTCTGATATTCCTACTGCATTTGAAATAGCACGACAGGCACTATACAAAACAAATCACCAAATACATATAGTTGATACCTTTTTAATGATTTAGTTAGCTAAAATCCTATTCAGTTACAACACATCATAACTCATTACCACTTCAAATCTCAGCGAATATATTAAATCATTGTTTTTTTCAAAGAATAAAAATTCATTTCAGCCTAATTGCCAAATAAGACTAATTGAATAGGAACTGCAAAACTCTGAAAAGGACTTCAGATCTCTAATGAGTTGTAAACTACTGTAAACAAACAAGGAAGCTGAAAAATAAGCATTTTGCATCTTTAACAAAAAAAGAAAAAGCAAGCAAAAGTTAATTTGAAGTACTGCTTGGTTCTAAAGCAGTAAACATGTCTCTAAACATGTCCCTTTTTGTCCCAAATTATTCCCTTCTGAAATATCTACCATCTCCATCCCACCAACATGTATCCCAATAACTGATTCCCCACAGGGAATATAGCTACACTGAAATCAGAACAACTCTTCAGAGAGTAAAATCAAGCTCCATCCTGCCCATGTCTAAAAATAGTCTCTCTCATCACACTTTCTTTCCCTCCTGCCTCTACTCTCACCTAGAGAAGCCCGTTTGAACAGAGTAAAACCACTGCCCAGTGTGTTGACTCATATTGCCTTTTATTCCCACAGTCATGACTTCCATCCAAGTTGTCGGTTTGATTTTTAGACATAAAATGAAAAATATCTACACCAGACTCTGTCTTGGTCAGTATGTTTAAATTTTTTATTTGGGTACTGTTACCTTTAAAATTGAATTCTCTAAACACTATCATCTACTGAGGCCCATGGGAAAAAACTTTAATTGATATTCAAGGAGTTTTTTGCCAGATCCTGAATTCAAGCTTTAGGGGTTACTTTACAACAAACCGCAGGCATGGAAGGGGAGGTGAGGGAAGACCCTTTATTTTGTTGCTTATGTCCATGATGTCATCAAGTGTTTCTCCTGAGCGCAGAGTCCAAAAGTAATGGCAAAAGTCCAAAAGACCTGACAAGTAATGGCAAAAACCAAGCCTGCAAGAGCTGAGTGAGAAAAAACACTTGCAGGTCTGGCCTTAAAAAATGACAGATCTTTAATACAGCGTATCTGCATTACAGAACTGGTAACTGTTATGGTGCCATTTTTTTGTAACAAGGACATAGGAATGAAAGAATTTCTGTCACTAATTTTGGAAAAAGACTAACCATCTGGTTTAGGAAGACTTGTCTATACTGCTTAATAGTATGTACACTATTTGGGCTAAATCAAGTCCTATATTAATGCATGCATTAATGATTTACGAGCATTTATGTCTTTTATCTAGTGTATTTAATATTCTCTTGAGGAAAAGATAAAAAATTATTAATCACATTTAAATGTATCAAATAAGGACTTAAATGTGATTTAATAAGATGGGTTCTCTCTGCCAATGCAGCCAATTTTCCCAGGATCCCTTCTGATGCCACTTCCAAGAGGTAAAAAGAAAAACATGACACCAAATATTAACTTGGTGGCACTATTTTGGAAAACTACACTTTTGATGGCACTGTGTGCCTACTAATATTTGATAAGCTTTAACACCAGCTCCTGGACTAAAGTAAATGAGAATTTCAACTTGTGGATGAAGTACAATTTTAAAGCATACAAAATTTAGGAGAAAAGCTTGAAAGTGTAATTTAAAAACATTCTTCAAGTCAAAAGGCAAAATCCAAATAAAGCCAGACCCTTCTTTACTAACTCTTTGCACTTATCCTTCCCCCTATTTTTCCCAATTCTACAATATTTTGAAGTCCTATATTGGCAATATTGTTCAGTTCATGGAGTAACTGTCTTGAGTTCAGAGCCCTTCAATCTTTGTGCAATGAGAGGCTAACCTATAGAGCAGGCTACCATTCCAAATAATCCGCGTTTCTAAACAGAGGGAGGGGGAAAAGCACAAGAAAACCAAAATACACATCCATTCACAAAATACAAAGTGAAAAAACATTCCAGATTTCTGTGAGAAATCAGCTCAGGACTGAGATATTAGAGTTGGACTATGCTTTTTGCACTGGACAGAGCACTGCTAACTTTGAGCCAAGCATCACAGCAATTCATGGAATCACAATGGGTACCAGCACCTTGAGACCATTAATTGATGCATTAACCACTGCCTCATCCTACAACCTTCGCTCCATTTCTCACTCATCCACCCTCTTTTGCCCCTAGATGGGCAGTTTGAGCTCAAGGGGCCAAATGTCACAGTACCACCAACATCAGGAGTTACTCACCAAGCGAAAACATTTTCAAGGGTTTTTTACACTCTCAGCAAGTTAGTAGGTAGTGAATGTTCCAGCAGATGAAGTCACAGTATTTGAAACAATATTAAATCGGCAGCACAAAGTTGCAGGACGTTGTCTAGAAACAAGGTTATGCTAATGATTGTGTATGTTTGCTTAAAACTTTATGCAGAACAATGTTTAAGTTATGTTAATGGCCTGACTGCAAGTGAAGAAATGAAATATTCAAGCCACATGCAGGCCATCTTCCAAACTCATGTGCATTCATTTTTAACAGGCACATCAACATCCGGTAAGCACAAATAGAATTAATTTATTTTGCCCAGTCAGAATTATGGTTAATATGACTTGGACTCTTCCCTTAGTTTTAAAATGGACCTAAAATTAAGGACCAGCCATTTGCAGTCATTAAAAAAGTCCATGGCACCTTCATGTAAAACAAGTGACTGCTGCTGATGTTGCTACAAGCATACTTGAAATTGCTAATGTACAGGGACCTGTAAAATAAGACATTTAGTTTTATCATTAGACATCACTTATGTTTTACTAGCTTTTATTTTTTCCTGTATTTTACTGTAATGTATATAATTTCATTTATACTTTTTCCTAACTACCCTCTGTAGTTGTTACACAGTTACCCACTTATAAAATGTTTTAAAACCTTTAACTCCTCACCTAATAAAGATAAGACAGAGCTCAGACAGTCTGAAAAAAACTCCTTGAGTACAACCCTAATAGCAGGAACCTAAAAAACCGAAGTGCCTAAGATGCCAGTGTCAAGATAAGTGACAGAAAGCTGGAACAAACAGGACCTGAAGGACAGATGAAATGACTCTGTGACCATATGTGGACACTAGAGACCTAAAGTTCACTAACGGACAGTGTAAGAAAGGCTATGTGGACCCCTAAAGAGAGGGCCCTCACTCTATTTTTACTATGCATGATCAGACTATGTAAATGAATTCTAAGAACCTATTATCATAAAACTGCTTTTTCTAAGAAATCTAATGCATATGTATGCTTTTTGCGTATATTAGTCAGAGAGGTTTGTTAGTAACTGAGGCACCTGTGGTGGAGCGATCCCCAGTGCTGTGAAAAATACCTGCTTAACAGTTATACTCAACTCTGACTGTTGAGTGAAGCTCTTTGTTTCAGTATCCTGGATGAAATCTCAGCAACTGCTGGTAATTCCACTACATTTGCATGAGGTATATTTTCCTCACTACTGCATATAAAGAAGCTATGGCTTGGCTTCTGATAATTCAACAGTCTCAAAGCCATTAGTAGTCATCTCTGAAAACTCACGGAGATGAGAGACAACTAGAAAAGGTCAACTTCAGTCTTAAAAAATAAAAAAGTAGATACAGGGAGGGAGAGAGGAAGATGTTTGTACAGTTGGCTTTAAACTTTCATTCAAGAAAATACTGGAATTAAAAAATGAAACAGAACAGTTTGAAGGCACCTGGAAAAAGAAAAAATCCAACCTGGATTTCTTATGATTAAATCATGTCAAATCAGCAGCAAGACAGAAAAACATGTAGACAAGAGAACACAATAGATGCCATATGTGCTAACTAAATATTCTCTCACAAGTACATAACATATGTCACTCAAAAAAAGTTTGCCTATCTCAGGGAGAATGTAAAGCTGATTGGAAAGCTATACAGAGTCCAAACAGAAAAGCAAATAATTTGGAACTTTTGGGATCCACTGCTATGCAATATTTTACTTTCTATATATTATGTATACTCAATCCTTATGTGCAATTTCAATACTTATCTATTTAGGTCATGAAGAAATCCCAACACATCACCAATCTTAGACCCAACTGCAAACACTCTGGAGGAGCAGATTAGAATATAAAATAAACAAATTGAAATAAACATCTGAAAGAAACAAGATGCCTTTCAGTAGAGAGAAATGCAAGACGTTCCAATAAGCACGAATATTCAACTATATAAACTAAGGATGGACAACAAGTGATTAGGTAGATATTATCCTGAAAAGCATCTGGGGACCACAGTCATTCATTAGCTGAATCCAGCTCCATAATATCCATAACATGCAGATACATTTAATAGGATTATAGTAGACACAAAGTTATTTCTCTGCTCTCTTTTACACTGTTAAGGTCTCAGATGGATGTTTCTATCCACAGTTAAGATGTTAAAGATAAAAAAAAAAAAAAAGTGTGCATGGATTAAAGATCTGTGAAAATTAATCTGAAAAAGAAACAAAAAACACCTCAGCAAAGATCGAGGTAGAAACAGAATAAACAGTACAGAAATATTGAAGACCATGAAAAAGGAAGAAAACCTATTTTCTGTTATCTACAGAGATGTCTGGAAGATTCAGGTGGAACATAAGGTAAAACATTCAGCAGATAAGGGTGATGAAGTGTGGGATGGTCTTCCAGAAAACACAAGAAATTCAACTAAAGGAAATGCCAAGTCCTGAAGCTGAGACGGAGTAATCCCACTCAACAGCCCAGGCACCAACTGGAAAGGAGAGCAGCTCTACAGAAAAGGACCAGAGGGACCTGGTGGGCAACACATTGAACTGATGCCTGCAGTGCATCCTTCTAGAAATGAAGACCAACTCCATACTGGGCTGAATCACAGGCAGCAGATAAACTGACATGATCGTTCTCCACAGTTCAGTGCTTGTGAGACAGCATCTGCAGCATTTTGTCCCACTTGGAGCTCTCCAGTAGAGAAAAAGATAGACTTATTGAAGCCAGTCCAGTGGAGGGCCACCACAATGATCAAGGCATGGAGAGAAGCTGAGAAGCTTGGGTTTGTTTAGTTTCCAATCTTTAGAAATAAAGATTAAGGGAGAATCTAAATGCTGTTTTCAAGATTATGGATAAGAGTGAGTCAGGCTCTTCTCAGAGGTTCACCATGAAAAGACAAAAGGCAATAGACACAAGTTGCAGACAGGGAAACTCCAATTATTCCTTTCAGATAGAAGGAGGCAAAAACTCATAAAGATGGTAAAACACTGGAGCATGTTTCTCAGAGAAGACTTACTATCCTTAGAGTTATTCAAAATTCAGCTGAATAGGGGCCCTGAGCAACCTGAACTAACTTTGAAGGTGGCCCTGCGTTGAACAGTGGGCTGGACCAGATGACCTCCAGAAGTTCCTTGCTACCTAAATTATTCTGTACCTCTTTCTGATACAGTGTCTGTAAGGAATGACAAAGATAATGCCTTGGGCTAGGAAGCCGACTGTACAATCTCCAGAGGTTCATCTCAGGGTTTTTTTTCTGCAATCCTGAATACTGAAAGGCACTAATAAATCTTCAGACAGAAAATGTGTTTTCTCTTTTTCACATGAACAACACTTCATTTATTTCAGCTAACAGGTTATAACCATAAATAAATATACACCATTACATACTTAGAAATTTAATACTGATAAACTCAGAAATTAATTTTAGATACCAGACTGCATGAAAAGGATGGGGGGGGTGGGGGTGTCAGGGAATGGCAGTGGAGAAAGTTACCATAGTCAGCATATAAAATAACATTTTCAAACACTTCCTTATCCCCCCTGCAGTTCCCAGAGAGGCTCACAGGACTTTGCTGACAGCCAAAGCTGGAACCTCCACTGAGTACTGGGCTGACTGTGTGTAGTGACAGAGGAATACGCAGTGCACAATCATTGCAAGTAACTTTAAAATCCCTTTTTAACTCTCAAGGCCTTTGCAGCACAAAAGACAAAGGGAGACTGGTTATATCACGTAGGGAATTTACCTGTGGATCTTCCTTCCAAAAAGGTTCAAGAAGGGAACAAAAACCCTCCAGGTGATCACCTGTGAGACTTCTAAAATTAATTTCACCCTGGAATTATGATCACACAGCCCTATTTTCTGTATCTCACAGGGTCTAGTGACCACTGGTGACGTATGCAGTCCATGGAGGAGACCCAAATCCTAAGCTGATGCCTTCTAATGAAACTACTAAAGATATTATAAAGTCAGAAAATTCTGTAACATCCTCTCCCCTAAGTGGATATCATTTTGAATGTTCAGAAGCAACATAAAAACACTTCTTTCAATTTAAGACCAACACTTACATTTCCTTTAAGGTGCAGACGTAATGCTTTGTCCTCACTCTAAATAAGCTGTTAATAAACGTGTCATGAAAAAAAAAAAAAAAAAAAAAAAAAAAAAAAAAGCAGCTTAGAACCACTTATATTAATACAGTAGTGGCAGGAGAGACCACAGTAATACCAATTACCTAACGTGACTGACTTTGTCAGCTTTAAAGAATAAATATTGCTTGTATGATCAACGTCCATAGTTTTTGTCATATTTTCTGTAAGAAAAAAACCATAACTACCAGGTTCTACAGCAGAATTTTTTCATAACTTTCCTAAAAGGCAGTATTCCCCTTCTGCCAACTAAACTAGTAAGTCTTTCAACATTACAGTTCAATTTGTACTGAATACTCCAGCACAGATCTCAAACTCTGCAAAGAAAGCTCTAAAAATGCACCTCATAAGCAGGAAAAAAAATCTTATTCTCTTATATGCAGAAAAAAAAAAAAAAAAGAATGCTCACCATCTGAGAAGCCTGAAATCTCAACCTGCATATAAACATCTACTTTATTATATGTATATATATATATCTACTTTTATAGTAATTCTCATTATTTTGGTGATTCAGCTATATAAAATATGCATATATACATATTACCCTCAGAGAATAAAGGCAGAAACTGGTATGATCTTTAAACTGCGAAGTGTGTATGTATAACTTGAATGAAATTAACAATTCTGCTACAATTTAAAATTAAGGAAATATATATGTCTATATACTCCAGAACCCATATTCGTATAGCTAAAGACATGCACACAGAGACCTTTGATCGAAATATGAAATCTAGATTTTAAAAGCTTAAGATTTAGTAAGATGCTGATAGTTCCATACTCATCTGAGATTAACTTTTCTTAAGGCTACCATGGTAAAAATTTGCTTTTGTAAAACACGTTACTCAGGAAACAAGAACAAATGCATGTGCAATATGAATCAAAATCCAAAAGCCTTGGATGAAACTACATATACTAAAAATAAGTCATTTTTCTCTCACTTCCCTACATCCAAGTCAAAGATTTCATCATTATTATAAACAATGTATTCATGACTTCAGTAATAATTTCATGGTAAAAAAGCGTTAACCCTCCTAAATAATAGAAAAAAACATGTTATTTTATTATTGTACATTTATTACACTTTTTTCGGCAATCATTACTGGAAGTTTTACTCTTCAAATCCAACTGACATCCTGTTACAAAAATTTTAAACTAATGGTACAGAAGAACAACATAAGTCTCAGAAGTTCACAGAAAACTAAATAATTCCCAACATGAGAAACTGAGAGAAGTGCCAAGACGTTTGGCAGAGGTGCTCTCTAGCATAAATGGTTACCTACAAGAAAAGGAATTTCAGCTTCACCTTTAACTTGTAAGGGAAACCTATTATTTGCAGGTGTAAAGTTCCAGAGGTGTTTTTGTTTGTACTGTAGATCTTCCATGAAAAACAGAAATTGTCACAACATTTTTGTGCACAATCTGAACATGACATTAGCTACTGACAGAACAACACACACAGTCAGACAGCAGTCTTTGTCAATAACGATACTTCTCACATAAATGCTGATTGGTTGGGTTGGGGGTTTTTTAGATTTTAGACATTAATAAACTACTGTGCATCTGACAAAAAGAAAACCTCACTTATTATACTGTTCATTATAATAAAATCAGTTTGTTTTCCAGAATATGGCAAGTGGGTAATATCAGTGACTTAACGTATATTCCTTAGCTAACAAGAAACTCAAGATAATTCCTGCTGGAAAAATTGGTGTAACCCAATCCCATAAAATAAAGTATTTAAGAGACATGCAAGAGAGGATTCTGATGCACTGATTTAGGAAAGGGATTAAGTTAATACCACTTCTCTTCTGAACACTACATTTAAAACACTTCAATTATAAATCTTTGTTAATTTATGAGTTCTTGTGTCTGGGCTAAACTTGTTACTAGGCCAGGAGGAGTATGAAAACAGCAGTGGGATTAAATTAAGCTGTAAAACTTCAGTGGATTACTTACACCTAGAAAATGTCAGAAAACTGCCCGGACTACTAACTAGATATTCTAAGGTTAAAACCAGAAATGTCATCAGACAGAGGTGCTTTGTGGCAAGCTCTGCATTGCAGAGGTAAGAAATAGATCAGAGGGTTTGTTGTTGTTCTCACTTCTCAGATGTAAGAAACTCGATCCATCAGTTTTTATATTCTGCAGTGCATGGAAAATAATAAAACAGTCCAAATAACATCAAAATAATCATTTACCCATTTGGTGTATTCAAAAGGCAAGAAAAACTTAAAAGCTGCCCAAGAGGCTAGAAAAACAAAGCATTAAAAGTTAACCCTACGAGTTACAAACACACTCGAATATAAACAGTAACTGCATCTTTTGGAAGACATGTCATGTTTTTTGTCATGTTTAGAAACAATTATTTGAATTGTCATAGGCTCCAGTTGTATTTCTGGTCACCATTCTAATAATTCTGTTTAACATTTCATATATTAAATTTGTTTGTGCTTCCTCTGTTCATTCCACTTGTCTTTTGCTTGACTACAGATGACCTCTTACAGTCTTGTCTTTTTTCTTTCTCCCTTTCAATTCTCCAGATCTTCTCAGCCATCCTTATCTTTTCCTTACCCTTCAAAAATCTTTCTTCCCTTCCAAACTCAGTTTTACTCTTGCAGTTGCCTATACTGTTTTCAATGACTGCACAGCTGTGGTGGTGCAATTCTTATCCCTCCCTGCCCTACTTGTTGGACTGCATGGTGCCAGGTGTGATTCCATCTACAACCCCCCCGAGCCATACACCAATCTGTGGAGATAAGGACTGATAACAACAAGAAGCCTGGCTCCTGCCCCCCTCTCATTGCTCGGAAAGGGTTATAATGGCCCATCATCTCCTGATGGCCTGACACACATGTGCCTGGGATGTGGTCAGATGGAACAATAACAGGGTTGCATGTTCATCAAATTCTTGTGCAACTGCCCGAAGGCACCAGATAGTATTTGACAAAGGTCAGTTATCTTGGATCCTATAAACTGCGACCATCAGAGAGACCCTTTGAGCTCTCCTGGATCTCAGCGGGCCTGTGACCAGCATCTCCCCTGAGCTGGGATGTCTCTCAGGTGTGGTCAGCTCCAGACGGAAGGCCAGGGCGAAGTCCACCCGCTCGAGTCTCAATTATGGCCCGTTGAGGAATGCCAAGGCATTGGGAGTATTTGCTCTAAACTCGAGAGGGAAATTTTCTTTGAGCTACCTTCTATTTCACCTGTTCTTTCCCTGTTTATTGGTGTGTGTGGGGGTATGTACTCTTGCCCTTGTTTCTGTGTGTGTTTGTCCCGTGTTCATTTTACTGAAACCAAATACCTCTGTTTCTGTATGTATATGTCTGGTTTGTGTATGCACATGTATATACGTGTATAAATTAAGGGACCGTTAAGTAAGTTAGAGTGAATATTGTAATTTTAGAACCTGAATAAGTTGCTTTTCTTTCTGAGTTATTTTGTATTGACAAATAGTTGTTATTAATAACTAACTAGATCATTACCGTGTCAATACTTTCATCGGCAACAACAGCCCACTGCTTTTCTTCCCCACGGAGAGGTTAAAGCCAGCAGAAACTGAGAAGAGCTGCTGACATCTCATGTTGCCTCTGTGCAAGAAAGAAGATGAAGGCTCTTCCTGCCAAATGGTATCTCAGCCACCTCCTTCAGTACCTGCCCTTCCTCCCTGCTCACTTCACACCCGTCTCCCCCATCTCTTTCTTTCTGTGGTGCTGTTGCCTCCCTATACACTCCATTTCCCCTGACTTTCTGCTTTCTACCATGCCCCATATATGCATTTTCCCCTAACCCAAGTACTCATATTTTCATATATATATACATGCACACATACATCTGTGTCTGGGTATTGACATACACCCCTAGAAAAAGATAAAGCCTCTACCTTTCCTTATTACTGTAACTTTATTTCTGCATGGATTTTTTTTCCTCAAGATGACTTATGGTAGATCATACTCAAGAAGCACAAACTAAGCTTACTTTTCTTATGAGCTAGTAAAATTTACACAGCCAGACTCTAATTCTTGGGTAAATATTCCAGATATTGCAGGAATTGTACTCATTAGAAGAGAACACTGCTTCTGAAATAGTAATTACAGCTGTTCTGAGCTCAAGAAAACCGCATCTCCAGCCCAAAGTCTTCTCATTCCTTTAATGCTGAGGTTAGCACACTTTCAAAGCAGGGTGACAGGCAGCTGTGCTTTTGTTTTTCAAGTTAAAGGTTAAGCATGCCGAGAAAAACCCAGCAGGAACTGGGACATGCTGTTGAGCATCTCATCTCACCTCAGCACAAGACAGCAGCTTCTGATTCCTGCTGAACCAGGCTCTCTGACTTGAGAGATGCTTCTGTCAGTGCCGAGCTCAGGGCAAACAGTCCCAGGTCTCTCCTTCCTCTCCCCACACCACCTCTGCAGTTCCCATCCCACCATCTCCGTGCCACTCCCTTTGCTGAGCTGGGAGAGCCATAAAGACAGCACACCGTGAGCTAGGTCAGGGATCAGGTCCAGGTTAAAAATAAGCATTCCTAGGAGAGTCTAGCATCCATGCTATAAGCAACTGGCCCCTCCTTGTGTTTGCCTTACAGAAATTCTGAAATGGTGGCACAGCTGTAGCTTTAATGTGGCCATCTGCCACTTGAAAAAACATTCTCCACCATCAGACTGTACTTATTTTGGAAGGAACATTGAAACCTACAATATTAAATTAATCTTCTCTCATTTTTCTCCATTGCTGCTGCAGTTGCTGCAGCTGATGTATGTAATTCAATCTACTCTTTGCAAAAAGGGCCTGAAATTCTCCATTTCCACATCCTCTTGAGTAGACTTTTTTCTTCCTCAAGCTCCATAAAGGCTGCTCAATGCAGATCTCTCAAGTTGTTTTCACTGTTGTCTTTGAAGTAGATACATCTTCTTTTCTTCCTCAGCTCTTGGTCTGTTAGAACAACTCCAGGCAAAACCAGGAGGGCATTACACAAGCAAAGACAGCGTCACCATGGGCAATGCTCACCACCATCAGGCTGCTGTGCCTGTGCTGAGTTCCGCCATGGGTGGCAAGGCAGCACCTATCTGTGCCAGACACAGGCCCAGGTAAGGACAGGGATTTTACCGCAAGAAAAGTGGCCGTTGTTAAACCTGTCTGAGCTTCCTCAGTGGAGGATGGACTAATCAATAATAATTTTCAGGCATCTGTCACTTTTGGACACATCTCAGAGATACAGGAGTCTTTAACTTTCCAACTCAATGCATTGCTAGGACAGGTACTTGGAATGTTTTCTAATTATTTGGCTTTGACAAGGATCTGAATGATAAACACCTAAAATGAATTTGAAAGCTGGGATCTCTATCACTAACCCTTTCTCTCTGTTTCCTACCTGTTTATATTTTTGTCCTGCTTTTCATGTCTAATACACCCCAGGAGAACGTTTCTATCCCCTGCTATCTCAGGAAAAGGGTGATGATGCTCTGCCGAGCTGTTACTGTGCCTGTTCATCAGCTACAGGACTTTTCAGAGTATGGCAGAGGATGGAGACACTGGGGTAGTGGGAAGGTGGGGACTAGTATGCCTGTGATGACGCTGTCTACAGGAAACATAGTGCTGTGCTACTGGCACTGAAGAAAAAAGTTCTGCACTTCCATCTTGCACAGATTTTTCCTGTACTTTCAGCTTTGCTGCTGAACTCCTCTCAGACCAGACCTCTATAACGGTACAATGCACAAGGTAGAAGTGAACACAGGCAGAGGTCAGTGAAGGGCCCTACCTCTTTCAACTTAAAATTTTCAGTCAAAAACCATATTCTGTGAGCAAAGGTCTGTGACAAAACAGTCTAAATAAATATAAACCAATTAAATATACAGCGAGATACAGTATTTTGACTATTAGGAAATTAAATATTTTATGCATCTCTAAAGAAAATACTACTTTTTTTTTTTTAAATCATAAAATTGCAATGTGAGAGGTCTGAGATTTGGAGTACGAGTCTTGGCTAAGTGTTCCTGAAGTCAGTGAGCTCCCTTTGAGGGAGCCAGGGAGCCCACAAGCATTTCTCCAAGTGACAACAATAATGATGAGAAAGACTAATCCACACCGTGGTTTGGACTGGATAACAAAATGATCCTCCCTCACACAAATGTTAAAGCAAGGTGTGAATAAAGCTAAAAATACCATTTGAGCAGAGCAACAATATCAGAGAAACTACAACATGAATTCATGAAGCAGCTTCAGTGTCTGCCTTGGAGACACTTGCTCACTTGCCAAGTCTGTCAGAAACAATTAACTTGTCAGCAAAAAAAAAGGTATAGTATATGAAAAAAATATTTGTTTGAAAGTTACACTGCTATTTTTCATCTTTTCACAGACTATTTCAAGCTTTCGGGCATGATTTGCTGTTTTTCATCTTGTTAACTGTAATTCTATCACATGGGCTCATCCATCCTGTCCCTGATGCTTATATAACACCACCACCAAAAGAGAAGAGATTTTTAAAAAGAGATGCTTTGCAACTTTATTGATGGCTAAGAACAGGCAAAGGATTACATTAAAAGCATCTTGAATTTTGGGACAGAAGTTTCAGGTTAAGGATCTGTTAAGGGTAAAGAAGTCTGTCTGAAGCAACAGCTGAAGACGTGATGACCTGCACAAGAGAATTACAAAGTTTCAGAGCCAGAGGCCATCACTATCACACCCCAGCCAGCAAGGCCACATACAACCCCAAGCATCAAGGCAGAATATTTGATTGAGAGATTCAAGGAATAATTTAAGAAAGAGAATGTAGAGATGCAAAATGATGTCCTAGGTTGAGTGTTTGGAGTTGGTTTGCACTAAATGAATTGGCTGATGGAGTTATTTGGACAGCTTTTCAATCAGCATGTGAGTGGTGCCCTGGGTACCAGGACTGAATGAAGAGAATGACAACATAAACTTGTAGATGCAGGTAGCCACAAAAAAAGAGCCAATTTTAACTCTTCTGACCTCAAAATGGGCACTGATAAAGAAAAGGAAAAAAGGAGCATATGGTTTACTGCAGAAATGCCTTCATCAAAACCAGCTATTGAACTCACTTGCAAAAGTATATCAAACTGTAATGCAATGGAGACACAAGGTTCATCTTCAAAAGTAAAATAGTCTTCTTACCAAGAATTAGGTAGAATCCATTAATCAAAAAACCACACATCAGCAGTTCATTTTTTGTAAACTGGTTTCCGCACTTAAAAATAAATACAGAATTAGTATTAAAAATACTAAGCAGTGATATCAGAACCAACTGTTAGATTGTTATATTCTGCAGAAAACTACCTTAGATACTGATAATTAGATACAGATCATCTTTTGGGGAAAGCAAGAGTGTAAAACAAAAATTAGAGCAGACCAAAAAAAAAAATCAGAAAGCGTATCCAATAAAAATGTAATATTAACATCTGAAATCAAGATTGCACATCAATATTTTTTCCAGTAACAAAACCATTTGATTCTGTGAGATTTAGGTGGTATTTACAAATAGTAGTTTTATTTAGCAGGAGTAACTTCAGTTATTTAGTGTCTTCTCTGTAGACTCATAAAATGGTCTGGGCTTAACCTTGTCTGCTCTAAACCAAGACCACTTTGCCTTCCTCCACTGACCACACAGAGCAACTCTTTGTCTTAGGTTCATCAGTCTTTACCTCCTTCTCCAAACAAAGTGTTTTCCTTCAGTTTAATTCAATACCCACATGGCATGGCCACAGACAGAGAGCTGAAGGATGGATCCTTCATATGCCATCCTTCATTTGACAGTATTTGCCATGAGAAGACCAGGATCATGGGACTGGCTTGATACTACACTGAATGCAAAACTGCACAACTTAAAAGGGGAGGTATATTAAAGCCAAGAGATGAGTCCAGCCATAAAGAATCAGGTCACAAAGTCTCTGAATGAGAAGTCCCACCAGACATTGCATCAGTCCAGGCAGATTCTGTTCAAATTCACCAGGCCCCAAAACAAACATTTTGGTAGTGATAACTGTTTCTCTGGTACTCATTAGCTCAATGTAAGGCTCTCCCCATAAAACATACATGCAAAAAACCTCATGGAAAAAGAATGACAAAAATAATGAAACCACATGTACTGAGAGACACTTTCAAGTTTTGTAGAAACTAAATTTTCTGATCTGAAAATACAAAATGACAAATTTATGATAAGTCTTTTCAGTTTAGGCACAATACAATCTTGAAGAGTGGTTCAAGAAACAGAGGGGAAAAAGGACAAGATACACCTAACAGCATGAAAGAAACTCTTGCTTTAGCAAGAAAGTAAGAGCTTTGTCACTTAATATTACTGTCCTTAAAGATGATACCTAAACCAACCAACAATCACATAGCCCCCTAGCATGGTTTCAATAATGTCACATTCATTCTTTCATAGATATCAAGGATGCAAGTGGTGATGATGACCTCCGGAACCAAATGGAAACAATTTGCAGCCGAAACTGATCCAAAAAACTTGTGGTTAAAACCAAAAAAGGCAACTTCTGGGTAGAAATCTAGAGAACATGATATGTTTCTACAGATTTACTAAAATGGGAAATTGAAGTATTACTGGTGGCATCTAACTTCCAAACATTCTGTTACAATTAATTAAACATAAGTTAACTAGAATCTCTGATGGTATTTCCTTTTGTTATAAACACAACAGCTTTAAACTCCTCCTGTACATGTGTAAACACAGGCTTTCCTGGAAATGTGCTGAAAGAAATGCCATGATACATCAAAATAGCACCAACACAGGTGAATAAAAGGCTTCTCCACTGCTAGGTTAACATTCCGCTTCTTTCTGTCTCTTTCTTTCTGTCTCTTTCTTTCTGTCTTCTGTCCCTGAGCCTGCTCTGGTTTGGCAACGGTTGTCTCCTAGTCCGTTTGGCTTCGGTGGTGTTCTTACTAGGTATGCCTCAAGTGTTTCATTTGCCAGTTTGACTGGGAGACACTACTGGGAATCACAAGAATTTTCAAGGTAACAAGATGACAACAGAAAAGCGAGGAACAAGTCAAAGATGAAGTCAAAGCCAGGGTCAGAGCTCAGCAGAGGTCTCCATGAATGCAGAAAAGGAGGCAAATGGGGCTGGGATGGTACATATGGATCCATAAGCAGCATGGACTATGATTAAAATTACAGCCTCAACTGCATCACATTACTTGGATTCTGTGTCATGCTCTAACTTTACTTCTATATAAGCAAAACCATCCCATGACAAATATTTTATTCTGATTTCTTTCACTCCATCTCACCTCCTGTGATCAAAGCATGTCTTCTGAGCAGTAAAATGCACTGTGTGCGACAAACCTGACACAAATATCAGTAGCTGATTGCCAAGTCCCATTTTGTCAGCACTGGGAAATCACGAGGCCAGAAGCCTGAGGAGCCCCATGGTGCCATCACTGCTCTCATGGTCCTGCCGGAGCAGAAAGTGGGCAGTCAAGGCAGGGAGTTGTGCAAGTCATTTTCTTCATTAGTTTCCTTGTGACAGGAATCATTATTCAGAGCATTTCTGGTGGGCTGCCACCGCCTTGCATAATAGCATTCAGCAGTTCACATCGTCTCTGCCTGTGGTTTGCACTTGCCAAAAGCCCTCAGCCAGGACCACACAAAGGATTTCAAGTGCAACATCAAGGAAAGCCACAGTATCTGGCTCAAAATAAATAGAAGCCCTGTCACTGCAAAAGCCCTTTGCAAGTAGACAGGAGCTTGTGCCTGGCTGGTCCTCAGTGCCCTGGACTCAGGCACTTTCTTCACTCGTATCATCAGCAGAGCAGGGGCAAAAATAAAACAGGGAAGGTAAAGAGGGAAGGGGAAGAATATATTCACATGCAGAGGCTGGCTGCCACACAGGAAGAAGAATGCACATCTGCTAAAGTACTAGGAGAAGCTGCCCATGCGGGGAGGAAAGACGGTGCATTTGGGGAGAGCACAGGAACTGGCCAAAATATGTTAAAGGATGCAAATGATATGGGGGGAGAAGCTCCTTTATGCTTATGGTAGAATGAAGAAGAGAGCAGCTCCCACACTACCATTTCACTTGGAAAGTTATGCCATGTGACACCTTGGTTTCTCCAAAAGGCTTTGCTGTTACAGCTAGACCATGGCCACACTGGATACTATCCACGTGAAGGAGACACAAAGCACTGAGACACGGGCCCTCCAAAACATCCCTGGGGAGGGGGAAAGCCCGCACAGCAGCAGAAACTTGTCCTCCAAATCAGAGCTGTAGGAAGAAACCAAATGCTGGGAGAGATGGGCTGAACGTCTGTGTAAAAGGACTTCATGTCTTCAAATTATCACCTAAAATTTCATTTGCTCAACCTAAATTAACACCCCACTTATTTTCCTAAGTGAGTTTCATCACAACTCAAAGAATCTATCAGATAAAGCCCACTGTGCACTGCTGAAAAGCCATAAGAAATAACTGAGTTTGTCGAGCTGAACAATACCAGCAATGCCTTATTTTTCCCCCTCTAAGCCTATTTATGTCATCTCCAGTAAACTTAAAATCAGTAATCCCCTACTCGTGTTTTTAAGCTTCCCAGAAGAAAAAAAAAAAAAGTATCGGTATTTTGTTCAAGGGTTTAAAGGGAACATCTTTTTGTTTGAGATGGAGAGAAAGAAAATATATGTTACAAAGTAAGTAGTATTCTCTAGAAGAGACTCACCTACCCTGGTCTAAGCTATTTAATTCTTATATATTTCCAAGCCACCGATTCTGGAAAGCAAACAGTTGCTTCTGTTGACCTCAAGTATGTAAAAGCACATAGACATTGTCTGATTCCAATGATGCAAACCCTGCAACTATACTGTTCCACACACAGTTTCTTCCATCTATAAGCTAAGTTGCTCTTAATGTTCTTGCTGCAGAGGAACGATGGCTAAGATGAACTGGATATGCTGATTTTCAAGACTATGTGAGCATCTCACTGGGGAAAAAGCTCTGTGCCATCAGCTTTTGGTAAACTGTGGAAAATATTGATACCAAAACAGTTTATTCACATCTGTACTTACCCAGAAATCTTCCAGTCAATACTTTCAGAAGAGACATCTAAACAGCAAATTAATATGTAAATTGAGGTGAAAATTATTCTAGAGAAGGATACTTTGTGGAAGTGATACCACCCAATATCCTAATTTCCAATAAAAACTTCGCAAATAAATAACACTAAGGCAGCTGTGAAATAACAGCAAATACAAAGGTGACTCCTCATGAAAGCCAGGGAGAGCAGCAACAGAACTGCACCTCTGGGACTACCACCTTCATACAATTAAAGCTGAAATCATTATGCAGTTTTGTTGGAAGGATTCTCAGCAGGTCAGCAGCAGCCTCTTCTTTGAAGACAGCAAGAAGCCTGCTGAAGTGTCCTGGGACAATGCTGTCCCCTGTGCTACCCAGCTAATGAGAGCGAAGTGTTACAGGCTATCTGCTTAACAAAGACTCTGACCTTCAGGGTGGGGACCCAAGTCAAAGGATATGATGCAGAGGCAGCATGTCTTCAGGTTACTAACTTGTCAAAAAACTGATTTTAGGTGTATCTTCAGTCTCTGCAGGACTCCTCAAACAGCGAACCCCTCAGAAATGGACCATGTGCCCCCCTACTCACTGAAGCATTGCTTTTCTTTAATGAGAGGACACAAAGACAGTTACTTAGAAGAAAAGGCATATTGATTTCAGAAGTTGACAAATTACTGCTGCAGGTAGTGATGTTGCGAATTTTTAAAAGAACCCTATTACATAATTTTCATTGTCGACTGCATGGTATAAAGGTCAGACACACACAAACATACATTTCTCTTTACAGGTTCAGACCTGTTTTTTCACTTCTCTTTCCTCACAAAGAATTCAAGTGAGGAATCAAAGGGCTTTTTCTATCCCTGTGGCAATAATACCACAGCTGACTTCTTGCCCATCACCTTGAATATCTATTTAAAGGTTAGCTACAGTCACAAAACAAGTACCCAGAACAAAGCACACAATAAGATTTAAGAAAGTTTTTACTCTTTATGAGCCATTATTTGAGCTAACAGCAACTATCCAGTACTAAGGTAAGGATTAGTACAGAAACAAGATCTCAACTTATGAAATCAAACCATAAAAAGAAACTTACTCCAACCAAGAAGCTCCTCCATTAGCTAGATATCACACTAATCAGTAATAAAGTCTCCCTCTACAAATCTGTCAGTGGCAGTATCTGTAGTCAGTTTGTTCTTTCAGCAAGCAGGAATTCATAAACATCAGTAGTAAGAGTTTAAGATCTGTTATTATAATGAAGGGGAAGTAGTTTTATTTTGTAGAGGAAATGGGTGATAACCCACTCGTAGCAGCATGGAAATTGGGCAGCTGTGCTGCATACTACACACGTGGGGCCTTTGGAAGTGGTGCTCAGGCCAGTCTTTCAGAAGACAAACTTCGTCTCATACAGCAAAAGTAAATTCAATTCACCTTTCACCTCTCTTGTGGTTGACCCATACCAATGGTGCATCAGCATCTGAGATGTTAGTTCAACGGCTTCTGGAGGCATCTCAAAAAAGGAAATATTTGATTTGAGCACCACGGAATTCTGTGAACACAAGGAAATGAACAGTCACATAAAGGTTTGTAAATCTAATTTATTTCTGAATAGCCTGATCTCTGATAATAAGCAGGAACTCAAAATCCTTAGCTTGCCTGAAAAGGTAGTCAATACCTTTAGCCTGTCTGCTGAGTCTAAAGGAGGCAAGTAGAGACAAAAGAGTCTGCCTGCAGATCTGATTTTGCCTTGAGACCCCTCATTAGCACAGCTACCATGACAGATACGGGCCACGATCCCAGCTCACATTCGATCAAGCATCTGCCCACCCTGATTCCAAATCCCCCAGCCCAGCACCTGGGACAGACAACAATCCTTACTTGAACTCAGCAACACATGTCCCTATGTTATAGTCACAAGCATCAAGAGCAAAGAAGGTCAAAGGCCCATAGGTCACAGCTCAGATCATATGGAGGATGCATATCATTGCAGACATATTGAGTCCTACAGTAATGATGGAATCAAAGGTGTAACTCCAAAAATATGGGTTGTACAGGAAATCAAAGTGAATTAACTTAATGATTTTGCCTAGAGACATAAACAGCTGCTGTGAACTAGCATCAACTGAAGCAAAATTGAGGTGTTTATTCTCAAAATCTGCTTATTTCACTTCCATTTACAATGAAAGACTGATTATTTTAATTCCAGGAAGAGCTGTATCATCTGAAATACGATTTTAAAATACATCTTTGACAAGAGCACCCACATACCTCTATGGAAAACTTGTGTCCACTAGGCTAAACAAACTTTATGGTTTGTCCTTAGGTCTGTAATGCATCAAAATGAAATGCTAAACAGCATGGCTTTTGGGGACTTAGATTTCATTCTTAACATTCTTGCCCCAATATGTAGGAAATACTTTTTCATACCCTTGGTTTTACTTTGCTTTCACCACCAACTACAGAACTGACACAAGTATGAAGTCTGATTAATACTTTTATTATCTTATGTAATCTTATTAAACCTTTTAAACTCTGAGTTTTGTCATGTGTTGTCTCCCATTTCCTGAAACATTATTACTTTTTGGAATTCTGAATTATTTCACTCAAGGAGAAAAAAGATGAAAAAATGTTTTCCTGAAGAAATGAATCACCCAGAAACCCTTTTGAAAGGGAAGCAGATTTTGACAAGCAATGTCTTTAACTATCCCCTAGATGAACAATTTATTCAACTACAAGAAGACCGAAATAAAAATTCTACATTTGTAATGCACAGATGGTTGGGACTAGGCATGGCACTTTGAAAAACATAAAAGCAATTAATTTTCTAATTACATTTCCAAAATAATCTATTTTGTAATTTTGGGGCTGATTAGAAATAAACTCTCTTTTCTCTCCAGTTGTGTCTTGCAGGCAGAGAGCTACCCAGACTACAAAACCACCTCCCCACTTCCCACACTCACCATACCACAGGGAGGGTAGACAGCAGAGCACAAGAATTTCTAACTGTTCGCAGAATCTCAGAAGGTAAGTACGTATAACAAGAAGAGGCAATAGCAAAACCAAATTACTAGCAGAAGTAGTAGGATCCAGGAAACATATATCACAGAAAGGGATGCCATTCCAATTTAGGCTTAGCCTCACAACTACAGTGATTATCTTTGCTTCAGATAAGACCAATTTAGATACAATTTGTATTTACTTCTTTTCAACTTCATAGTAAGGAGGGGTAGGTGAGAAAAAAGGTTATGATTTGATCCAAGTCTTTGTTCTAAGGAATGTCAGCCTCCAGAGGGATTCCTTATTAATGGATTTCCTACGACTGACACTCTTCGTCATGAAAGAGAAGTGGTAAAACATGCACGTTATGGATTCAGATGTAGAACATTCCTGCTTTCCTAGTTTAAGGTGGCTATTACTTACCAAGTTATTATTTCATGACAAAATAAATGCCTTAAAGCCTCCCTTGTTTTTCGGATACTGTTGATTTAAGGTAAGGAGATGATTTGTTGAATACACACAAAATAATCAGTTCAATTACTATAGGCCCATTAGGTCCTTAGACCCTAGTCTGAAAGCAATGTAATTTTCAACACTTTTCAACAAAACTGAAGAGTTTTTTACCCTTTTAAAAAAAAAAAAACATGAATCATTCAAGGAGTTCCAACAACCAACAATGCAATGGCTCTGCCTCAGAGGATCTATGCACTGCAGTCCAGCAACTGGGCAAAGCCCTCAATGCAAGGATGGAAATGGAGACCCTCAGTTCAGCAAGACCCCACCTTATTCACTCAGTGAAAGAGACACAGTCAGACGGCAACATCTGCACACAGCCTCGCACTCAGTGTGCTCATGCCTCGACTGGAATTGTGGATGAGCACCAAACCATCCCAAAGAGACAATCTGAATTCACAAGGCATAACTGGAAACTTAACCAGCTGAACTGCCATGGAGTTTAGCGGTTGCCTTATTAAACATCCAAGTAGGGATAGGCCTTTGTCAGGCAGACACAAGAGTTCATCCAGTATCTCTTCTACATGAAGTAAATCCTCTGCAGGCTGGTGAACAGTGAAACCAAATCTGTAAGCATCTGCCTTGGACAGAAGTTTGTGCCCTGCTTGGCAAATTTTAAAATTTTAACACATACAAAAAAAAAAAAAAAAAAAAAAAAATGGTTAGTAACAGATGGATAGGAGAGTTTTTTGTTTGGGTTTTTGTTTTCTTGGGGGTTTGGGAGCTATTTGGGTTTTTTTCCCATGGGCCATATAGGGTGAAACATAAAAGCACTTTTAGTCAAGAAAAGCTGCACTACATGCACTACACACTCAGAACTGCCAGCATAGTGACCCTTTTAAGATACTTCTACATAGCCTCTTGGAAAAATGGTTTACCCTTGGGAAATGTACACATCTTTGAAAAGCTGTAGATTTTTGAGCATCTGCAGAGACAGCTGGCATGATGGTTACAGCAGCTGTCGCACTTGAATTATGAAATTGTGCATTGCCCAAGGAAAGGATCAATGTCATGCAAATCTCACAAACCTGAATTCAAGTCACAAAGAAAATAAAGGTGGGAGAGATAACTGTTCTAATGTTGTGAGCCAGACATGTTTGAATCACTCCATAATTTCAAATAATGCATTACATACAATGTGCTATAATATATACTGCATCTCTAAGGCTTTCATCTGAACAGTCATTTTATTTTCAAATGCCTACTAAAGTTTTACTAAAATCTTTGGAGGAAAAAAGCAACACTAGGGAAGCAAGAATGTTATGGAGTTTTTAAATAAACTTCACTTAAACCTTAAATTTTATGCACAGACCAAGCAGGAGATGTTGTCAATCCTTCAGCATGGTTTTCCTTCTTGAGAAAATTATGCCTTTGTTCACAGCCGATTAGTTATGTGTCTGACCTGATTTATTATGTATCACTGCTACTTCAAAAGAGGAACAGCCCTGAACAAGGAAATAGAAGTTACATTAGTATAAGTGACCTGTCTCTTAAATGGTTAACAGAAATAATTACACATTTACTATTTTTTAACTTGCTATTCAATATTTACTGCTTTGTGTGAAGAAAAGAACAGTCCTCTTAATGAAATTTAGGTAATTAATAAAATAACAGCTGAGGTTGTCAGTTCACACATTGCACATAGGAGCAGAGGGCTTTTAAGGAAGTCTTCTCCCTGAGACTCGACTTTGCTTTTGAGAGACTCCTATAAATCCAGGGAGCCCTTGGGACCCACAAGAGGTCACAGCCAGCTGCTCAAAACCCTTTAACACTCCACAGCTGGGTCTGGCCCCTTTTACAGCAGTTACATCAGACTTTTGAGGAATTACAAAAGTCACACCATTTAGTTCCTTGGGAAAACATGTTGGGAGGTTTAAAAGAAAACAGCCAAACATCTAACAGTTGACAGGTAATTTTTTTCACTCCATTTTTATTTTCTTTTTCTTTTCCCCAAGTAATTTCCATAGACTGATCTCATGCAGTGCTAAATTCTCCATGTTAGGAAGTTATCAGCTCCCCCCAGGTCAGGAAGTGCAGAACCTGCTGAAGGTAGGGTTTCTGGATACCAACTCATCAGTGGAAATGCACAACTTTAAAAAAAAAAATTGCTGAAAAATCATTTATATTATTAATTTACATAAACATGCGCTAAAGATCCTCTATTTAAATAATCTAGGACATTGAAAGACAAAATCATCCCACAAATCAATTTCAATATTATTAAAGGATAGAAACATAATCCTATGATTTACCCTATACAGTCTGGACACTAATAATAAAGACAACATGACTAAAAACATTATAGGACAAAGATTTATTTTTCCTCAATCATATGGGGAAAAAAGTCAATTAAGTATGTTGTATCTGGATCATTGAATGATTTTTCTTCAAGTTTTCTCCCCTGTCCATCTTTTCATGACTTGAAAAAGAATTGAAACACATGTAATCATCAAAATTATTTACTTACTGCAAAATCCTTAGTGCTACAACCAAAATACACAAATGAATACAAAAGCCATCTGATGTCAGTTTGCAATGGTTTGCTTAATCATCAATAAAATTTAAAGTTTAGAAGAATATATATTATTTTTTATTTTAAAAACTACTGAATTCATTATTTTAAATGAGAAATAATAGCAAGTGAAGACAAGTTCACTATTAAAATATTGCAGATCATCAGTGCTAGCAGTACATTCCCTTCTCTAGAGAATTACGTACACTTTGTAAAAGGGAATCACCTTCAGTTACTGCAACTAATCCAGTGTGGACAAGAATGTTGAGCTAGCAAAATGTCATTTAACCACTGCCATGACAAATTGGCAAGCAACAGAAATCAGAGGAATATATTCAGAAGAGTCCCCAATAATCAATGCAATGAACAGCAAACCAATAAAGCATTTTAGTGTCCTTTCTCATGATCATGCAGTTGATTAATTCACTAATAGATTTACACATAACAAGTTAGCCATGTGTATCACTGTCAATTTTTAATGGAGGTTCTCAGAAGTGCTTCATGATTAAGATCACACACCACTTTAGTTAAACAAGAAAGACTATTAAACTCACTGTAAAACCAGCCTGATTTAATCTCTTTAGCAGCACATTAATGAGCATAGAAGAAAACATTCTTAAGTAATACTTGTCATGCTTAGAGGACCTTATCTACACCACTCCATGATTACTGACAACAAGCAGTTAATCCCTTGCATTCACCACAATCTTGGTCATATTCCTACTTCAATTTTCTGCTTTTGATAACAACAAGGCAGCAAAGCAAACAGATCTTTAAGTATCTTTTTAAACTTCTATATACTTAAATATGCAAGAATCAAACGCTTTCCACTGATTTAAAGTTCTGCTTATACGGCTAAATAAGAATGCAAATAACATGAAAATTTAAGAATTGCTACTTTAAAGAGAATTTAAGAACTACAGGCACCTAGGACATTATAGAGTACAATAAGGACTACAGTCCTCCACAGCAGATTATTCCTAAATCAGAGAGACAAACATGAGGCATTTTCCCGACCAACAAAAAGGATGTGAACTGGTAAATTTACCAGTATTCAATCTGGCTGACTGTTTCTGCTTAGGGTCTATCAATTCTGAAAAGGCCAATGACTCCTCCTTGCTTATTTCAACTCTGCTCCCTAAGACCCAGATCTGTTCATGACTTCATTCCAAGACCCCTCAGGAAGCAGAACCACCAGGCTGCAGCTGAACCACACTATCGGTAAACTTCACAAGAAGTGGTCATCAGCTGTAGCTCAAAGTCTGCAGAGATGCTACTTTTGGAAGAGACACCAAGAAGTCACCAAATTTAAATCATCCTAAGGTCTCCAAAACCTATAATCTTAGCTTTTTGTATGGGATGAACATAACATCCACCCAACTATCCCAATTTTGAGGCGTGAATGACAAAGAAAACTTGCACCCACTAAGCCTTTCAGATCCTTCAAAAGTTATGGATCACAAGATGGCATCAACTCACCTCACTACTAGAGGTAGTCAAGGCTACCCCTAGCTGAAGCGGCAAATTCCAGTGAGGTGACACAATCAAAGTAACACCAAATCTACCCCCAGTGAAAAGTTATCCAGGTTTATCAAGCCTCTTCAATATGTACACATAAGTGGGGAAAAACCCAAAAAACACTCTTTTAAGGTTGCCATTCCTTACCTATCATCATTATGTGTATCCCTCCCCTCTGAATGAAGAAATAAGGTAAGTCTGTGTTCTTACACACACAGGAGTGTGCGAAGAAGAGGACTGAAAAGGAAACGATGGCACCTTCACAGAACTCTCCCTTTCCTCATAGCTGAATTTGTTTCTCATTTGTTGATAAAATTCACAGTTTTGGCACATTTCATAGAGCCTCAGTTGCCCCTACATCTCCAAGTGGCCCTCTGGCAAAACTTTTTAGAGTGTTCATCTAGTAACCCAAAAATGTTTTAGGTTTTTCTTTTGGAGCAGACTCTGACTTTCTGACTACCAGATGGAGAACTTCCACATTCAGCAGACACTTCAGGAAACCACTTCTAACACACACAGTGGTGTCTTGCTTGCTTGACAGTGTTATCAGCAGAAATTACTTCAAAATCTTTACAGGCTTCTTACTCCTTCCTGGATGAGACTCAAGATATTGAAGTTTCCACATGATTTGAGACATATATAACAAGACGACATTTCTCTTTCACACACTGTTATGAGAGTTCCTATACCCAAATGAATTAGATTGGGGGTGGGATTCTCAGCAGATAACAGTATTACTATTTCCCCTTACTGGTCTGGCACAGCCCATTCCGTTATCTGAAAATTTGCCACACCTCAGTTTATTCCTTTCTCTGTATGATTGTCATTAATTGATTTTTTTTATTATTATTATTAAAATACATGACAAATGCTTTTAGTAAGTCAGTCACAAAGACTGCAAAAATTATGGTCTAGCAGTATCAGGTCTCTTGCCCAAGGCAAGGAAAAACAGTTAACATTCTGGTTACCTGAAGTCTGACAAACTGTTGTGGGCTATTTCAACAACTAATACTAATACACAGATCAATATACCATTGGGTTACCTAGGGATGCTTCAAACAACCTTTGTGGTTGTTTTTACCAGTTGAAGGGACAGAAAATAAAATTCACACCTGCACATCAAAGATATTTATAGCACAGTATTTAACCACTTACAGTAAGTTCTTCACATTCTATCCTGGCAATTCCTACCCAGCTGAAGAAGATCTTGGGGAAATTACCTTGTTTAAAATTTCTACGCACTTTGATCTGCTGTGGTGCAGTGCAAGAAAGTTGTGTGAATTGCTTGACTCTAGTTTCAGTTTTTCAGCAACACCTGCTCTTAAGCATTTATCAGTAGGGACTCATAGAAAGCTGAAAAGATCACTGGAAACAGCACTGAACATCATTACTAAATAACCACCAAAGCTTTACTTGACATGAATGCTACACAAGTTAACGCAATTCTGCTTTAAAATGCTTTGGCCTTCTAATCTACCACTGTTTACAGATATGAATTACATACATAGTTGTTTACAAGTATGAATTCCATACATAGGTACAAACTCTAAATGAGTATTTTTTTCTACCCAAACCTCTCATTCTATGGTTACAGCATAGTGCCCTCTGCTGTACATTTGTTTATGTACAAATTCTTCCGACCACCAAAATATCAAAGAAAACCTCACCATGGTTATTTAAAACCTTTGAGCATAAGCAGCCCTACAATATGCAATTTTGTCACTAGCAGTTTATACAAAAATAAGATTGAGCACTGCACATTCTATTCTGCAAGTATACAAAAGTCTACACAGATGTACGCTAACATATGGGTGGCTCCTGAATAAAGAAATCAGATGAGACCATAGGGAACCACTGCTTTTATTTCTCTCAGAAAGAATCCAATTTTTATGGTCACAGTTGGGGTTTACATGAATCTTCTTCAATTAAATATTAACATACATTTTTAACTGCATTCCCTCATTAACAACAAATGATGCCACAGACTGTAAGGAAGCTGCCAATTTTCAGAGTTTACTTTGCTCCAGCTTACAATGTCTGTCCTAAACACCTGATTTTTTTTTTTTTTTAATAATATATTTAAGGGTAAAACAGGAAGAAAAAAAACCTGCGTCCTTGGAGACAGCCAACAAAATGTTCACAATAAATCTTTGGGATAGTATGTCTCAGTATGTCTCAGTATGTCTCATCAGAGTCTGCACTGAAATGAATACTATAGTGAGATGCACCTGCCTTATGTGTATCCCTACTCCATCCTTTCCTTACCAAACTAATCACTCTCAAGGTCTCCCATCCTTCTCTCATGAGAATTTTACCTTTCCTTGGAGACCCTAAACAGAGTTGCCTTTCCGGTGGCTAAAAAGTTCACTTTGGCCTAGAGAATGGATGTATTACTTCTGCTTTTGCCACTAGATAGACTGAAGGATTGGCTAGCAAGAGCCACCAATACATGAGAAACACACCTCCTAGGTAGCACTTATTTGTATAAGCACACTTTAAAAATACACGAGGTCTCATGGCACTTCTAAACCTCTCTCCCCATGACTTACAACTGTGCAAGAGCCAAGGAAATGCAGGCAGGTTTTTAATGCAGTGTCTCGTTATATACAGCCTTGGGGAGCTCCCCGCAGCCAAGGGGAGGGATGCACCCAGAGCACCCACAGGCACCCGGAGGTGTGTGGCAGCCTCTGGGCACACAATTCTGCTGCTGTGCTGCTAAATCATCAAGATTTTTTTAGAAATACTGGTCCACACTTCCTCCAACACGTTCTTATTCATGCAACTGAGTAAAACAACAGTGTTCATATTGGTTTGTATTTTAAATTAGACATATGAATCCATTCTCAGAAGCATTTGGTCTCCTGACAACCAAGTCCTAAAACCATAAGATCTTCCACCAAACAGATAGAGAATTCAATCTACCACTTCATGCATTTCAGTTTCTTTATTACACAAATTGAAATGTGCTGCGTGCATGGACACTTCATGGAGGTTATTCCAGGAAGCTATGTCTCAGTATTTCAAATACTATTTATAATTTCAAGCCAAACAAATTTCTTATCAGATCAGGTGACCCTCAGGTTTTCATTTTTACAGTCACAAAAATGCTAGAGAACATACTTTGTGCTCAGAAACTGGAAGGTAAACTTCAAATAGCAAAGACATTAATTTTATATTGTGATTTTTCAAATGCTTGGGTTTGACAGCACTGCAGATGGTTAATAACACTGCAGCTGAACTCTCTTGACTATCTCAATCATAGCAAGTGCATCTAGTCTCAGTTTTGGAAGGAGGAGGAAGCTGAAGTTCTCCACTCTACACAGCAATAGCAGCAGGCATGGAAAAGAATTTTTTGAGGCAATAGAAGATGCTGCTGTCATATTAAATGTATCCGATTTGCCTGCTGTGATATTTCATTGATTATAAAATGAACATGCAGAGAAATAACTCTAGAAGGGTACAAATATTTCTCCGGAGTCACACCAGCCCTGCCAACCGTGAAATGTATGCTGCTAAATTACTGATGCTGCTTACAAATTAATGTTCTCTACAGAGAGAATTTTAGAGTAGCAAAACATTTCAAATAGCTAATTTGCGAGTTAAACAAGGAAAACAGATGAACCTAAATTATTCTGATGAAAAAAGTATCACAGTTAAGTCCTGAAAGTCTCCATGTACATTGTCTCAGCGAGAAGCTGAGGGTCCATGACTTTTTCCAGCCAGCATCTGCAGAAGTTACACACACAAATGACAACCACACCAGATAAACTCAATCCCATTTTGAAGATAGCCAGAAACTAACTCTCCAGAAAACACAAGAGAACTTCATTTGCTCTAAAAAAAACCCATAAATGAAAATGATAAAAAGATATACTTACAAAGTTGTACCAATACCCCTTTTGAAACTAAACTGATTTTTGTAAAATAAATTAATAAATGGATACATTGCAGTTAATTTGAAAAGACAACTATTCAAGTAAATCTGTTGAGAAAATACTAGTTTCCATACAGAAGACAGAGTTTCTGTTCATTAAAGCCCTGTTTTGATTAAAATAATAATAAACATGATGTCCTATTTGTACCATTCCTGTTTGTGTAATACAGCTATAGATATATTACCTACAAGTGACTCTCTTGGCTCTGATTTCCCCCTGCCTTTCTCCAAAGTCACTGGCTGCAGCAGAGCCTGTGAGCACAAGACACAGATCCCCTGTACCCTACATTTTGCTCTGCTGACTGTTACTCTGAGCTACCCCTACTTTCAGCCAGCCAGTTTGTAAGAGTTTCAAAGGCAAAGGTAATAAATACTGATTCCTTAACAGCACAGTCCATGTATGTTCTCTATTAGCCATGTTTCTCTTCTGTGTCTCCACACATTTTGCAGGAAAACAGAACTGAGTATAGTTGGTCTTATAAGACTATTTGACCACTAGTAGGGCTTGAGCATAAGCAAGGCACCCTGACTGCCAAGCTCTTGAAAAAAAGCAGCTTATTTCAATCAGTAACTTGACATGCTAAAATCTCTCTACTCCAAAACTGTGAAAAATCACATTTATATAGTGTGATAGCTATACAATCTGTAATACAAATTCACCTGGAAGTAACACATTCATTCAGCAGTCTGAATGGTCCTCCTTCATGACTTGTACATAATAATTAACCATTGGTATTAACAAATAACTTCTTGAATTCAAGAAATAGAGGAATCTGCTCATGAATGCTGTTGACAGTATATTTAGAAGGTTAATTTCTCAGATCGTTTGCACAGTAGGTTAATCCCACACGTCCATCATTCATCCAGTGAACAGACTAATAATAAATGCAAAAATCTCGAGCAGTTTCAGATTGCACCTTACGTGAATAACTGTTTCCACTCAGGCACGACTGCAAAACATTCCCTAAAACTCTTCAGCTTGCAGAACATAACAGCTGAATTATGATTTTCTGAGGTTCTCATGTGAAACTTCATTGGTCCTTTTAGGGGAATTAAAAAACAAACAAACAAACAAGATAATCACAGGATCTGCTTTTTACTCTGAACTTTGCATTTCCTCTTTTCCCCCCATGATGTTTCTCCCTACTGAAATTAAGGGAGTCTGCACAGTGCAGCCAAGTAATTCTGTTCAGATCAATTAGTAATTGCAGCAGGAAAAGCATATTAAAAGTTGATCTAAAGAACAGAAATTGGTGTCTCTGTATTGTGCAGAAAAAAAATTTTTGGGTCACAACACAGCACTGTCAGGGAAAATGTCTCAGCATTAGCTGAGCTGCTGCTTTGATTCTCTACTCTTAACAACCCCTCACTTGAGGATGTTCTGAAGTAGTCAGAGCAGAGCCGAAGATTTATGATTCTTCACTGTACACAGTATTATTTGCTGAAATCTTTTAGCTTGAAAGAGGACTGCTAAGGAAAAAAAAAAAAAAAAAAAAAAAAAAAAAAAAGACAAATCCCCATGATCAAACCAATGGAAATCAAATCTCTGTTAACACACCAGAGGGTTGGTTTTGAGTTTAGCATTTTTCATTTAGTTTGGGGGTTTTTGTTGTGGTTTTTGTTTGGTTGGGTTTTTGTTCACTTTGATGTAGGTTTTTTTTTTAAAGAGAAAAACTTCCAACTCCCCAGTACAATTTCAGCCCGCCAAGTTGATTCTTTCTTTTACCAATGTACTTGAATGACAATTTCTTATTGGACAACTCCACGTTTTAAGGCCAAAATCAGTACAAATTTTGGAGGGATTATTCAGCCACATTCACAAAATGTAATTTTAACTTTTCAGAATAGCACAGGGAAACAAAGCTAGCATGAATTTGGCAATCGTGGTCTGTCTTTCAGGCTTAGCCTTCAGAAAAACACCCTCTTGAGAAGTTGGTGCTGAGTGTCTTTGTGATGCAGACAGCCCTGGGCATCAAGGCTGCCCATCCAGTCCTCAAGGCAAGAACATAATGCCACAAAGGACAGTTGCAATGCAGCCCCAGGGCCTGCCAGGGGTCTGGGACTGAATTACAGTCCACTCAGCTCCACAGGGTTCCCACATAATTCTCATTTGCTTAGGCTTTCATTCAGAGGGAGTAAAATTCACTCTCAACACCTATTTCCAGGAAAGCCTGCTCAGTATTTGTGCAAAGTGTATTGTCTCAATAATGTAAAGTTTTTTCTTTTTCATAAAATTTACTTAAACAGAGTCTATGGGAAAAGAGACTTATCTAAATCAGATCTATCAGTAATTCAGGGACAATAAAACACTGCATGCCAAGTAGTAATACAGGTTTATTAACATGCATTTTTATTACAGGGGTGCCCAGGTTTAAATTTTACTGATGAGTGAAAGAAAACAATAATTTGTATTTATAAGTAAGCAAAGTACAACTTTAACACTTGAAACAGACACCACAGACTGTTTTTATCTTTCATTCTGACTGTCTGAGAACTTGCACAAGAGGTATTTAAATGCATTTTATTTACTCTAGATTTTAAGACAACATATAAATCAAGGAGAAGTAACATTGTATCTTTTTTTAAGAAAACTTCCTTTTATATAGAAATAGAAGAATTTTAAGCCTAATGAAATACCAGGTTCATACACTAGAGAAATCATTCAGTCACTAAAGGGAGTACCCGAGAGCAAAAGCAAAGCTGCAATTTTACACAGTAAGTACAAAAATATTCCTGACTGATAGCTTGTAGTTATAAAAAGAGTAAGTTGTTATCTAGATGTATATTAACACTAGATATAGCAATGACCTGTAGGCTTCATAATTACTTCTTCATTCCATTAGACTGGAATCAGGACTCCCCATTCCTCCAGGGTAACAACAGTGCCATGGATCTGTACCTTCCTATCTCTAACCAGATGAACTGCTGCTAATACATATTTTGTACAGACAGACCAGAGCTGACCCAAACCCCAAAATTCTTTCAGTAGAGGATACCCCAAGACATTTCTATTAGCTTTCATTTGGACAACAGACTGAAAATCTTCCTGCCCTGTAAATCAAATATTTTTTCCAAAGGTGTCTATTTTTTTAATTAGGAAGCATTTCATTAAGTATTTTGATCAGCCTCAAAAATTACCATCGTAACCTGTAACACCATCAAAAATATGAGTTTACACTTGAAAGACTGTATGTTTCTTGATCAGTCTCCAAAACACTGAGATCTAAAGGTGAAAGTGAACTTCCTCTACAGACCTTATAAAAACATCCCCAAGCAAAATATATGCACATACATAATCCTATCATACCTGTTCTGTTTCGGTTTTGCTGATAGTTTTACATAATCAGACAATCAGGAGACCGACAGTTTCTATATTCAATCCTGTCAGACACCAATGTGAAGAAGAGGCATTGAATTACTGATAACCCACTAGTATCTTCTGACTAAGACACAACAAGCTAAATCCTAGTTCCCCAAAGACCCTTCTTGTTTTTCCCAGTACTGTTATCAGAAAACATCACCACTTTGAAATGTGATGGCAGCCTACCCTCTGCTATTGAGTGCAACAGAAACTGGAATGTATGAAATAACCTGTGTAAGGCTGATAGAGAATGATGCAAGTTGTGCTGTAAGAGCACATTTTCACCCTTAACAAAGCACCGTAACAGAAATTTGTGAAGAGGGGACAACTTTAGGAAGCAGAGAGAAGAGCGAAGCAGCAGTGCAGCACAGGGCATCCTGCGACTCTGGGGTGAAGAGAGCTTTGTCCTCCCCCCATGCTAGCATGGGGAACCAAAAGTTAGTTGATCATTTAAAAAAAAATTAAAATCCTCATTTCATCAGTTTCACCCTCTGCACGGTCAGCTATCATCTATATTCAGCATGTTTTTACTCCGATTAGTAGAGCTGCACTCTCTTTTTGAGCCCAAAGTGAATGGATGTTGTTGCAGTACACATCCACACAACAGACTCAGCTGTAAGACCAAATTCCACTTTCATTACTAGAACTAGTACAATTCACTGAAGACAGTTAAGCTTCATCACTATTACACAAATGCAGCATTTAGCTTGCAATTACAATGTATCATCCACAACTCATTACTCCAACTTCGGCACTGAACTTTGGATTTGTCAGGAGCCTCCCCAACACGTAGCTGGCCATGGTAGTCACGCTGAATAAGGCGACAAGGTGTTTAAAGTCTTGTGATCCTCAAAGGACTCAAGAGGTTATTCTATTACTTGTTTTCTTAACCTAGGAGACATGGGAAAAATTAAAAAAAAAAAAAAACAGAGTCCCTTCACATATAGTGGTGAAAGGGTGAAGAAAGACCATCAAAACACCAAAGTCACCCTGGTTATGGACAACCATTTCACGTTAAGTTTTCTCAGACTGGCTGAGAATCACACAGAGCCATGCAGCCAAAGTCGAACTAAATTATTCTTGGACAGTGACTCTTTCTATTCCCCAGAGTTATGGAGAAAGGGTTGGTCCATACTGTTTTTTGTGGGTATGTACAGTTTACTCTCTGCTTTTCTATCAGCACTAAAGACAATAATAGTGTCTGTTTGATTCCCATTCTGCACAAATGCCCATTATCTGTATAGGTTCTGATTTCTTGTCATGTCCTGGAAGCATCACAATTAGACGTTGCCTAACACTCTTCTTTTCCTGCGGATACTTGCCAGCAGATCCAAGTATAGCAGATGTTAAAATGGGAGAAAACCTTCCAAAGGAATCTGTGTGTCAAAGTTTTCTGTTTAGTTTTGTTGGGTTTTTTTTTTTTTGGTTGGTTGGTTTGGGGTTTTTTTGTGTAACATGAAAATGAAAAATTGTGACAATTTTAATATACCCATTAATATGTACACACAGCACATGCATTAGTCTGTTCAGGGGTTAACTTTGATAACTGATGGGTTGGTTCTGCAAAAATGTTAAAACAAACTGCCAAGAACCTTCACATCCTGGTTTACCAGAATAAAGACAGAGCTTAGAGAACATTGCTTCACCCTTCAGTGCGAGATTTCCAGAAAGGTACACAGGCAGTGGTGCTGTGGTAAGGCTGCTTCTTCTTCAACAAGGAATTCATTAGACATGACACTCTCAATCCTGGTTAAAAACCTAATGAAAGAAACAGGACTACTCCCATTTAATGGTAGAGGAGTTTAACAGAGAACTGGACTGGACCCCCACACTGTGGAGGTCTAAAACTTTTAAGAGCTTTAATCAAGAAGAGCTAATCTGCAGCCTTGCACTGCATGTCTAGGCTGCCTAAGCAGCACACAAGATGAGTTCAGAGCCCCTGCATGGAAGTCACAGGATCAAGCAAGTACCATGCGAGCTGGGTAGCCTACCAGCACTCAAGACAACGAGGCATCTGAAACTGCTCCCATCCCTGGGGTTAGGGTCTCTCTGCAGCCTTCAGTCTGACATCCACATGCACCTGGGATTCAGGACTTCACATCCTTCCTGATTTCAGGTGACCAAGTCTCTTGTGGGCTTGGGCTATTTTATTATTTTTTAAAATGTTGTTTGCTTGGGGTGTTTTTAAATACATTTTAATTTTTTTAATACATTTTATTCAACAGTGTAAAAGCTAGACACTTTTTAAGACAGAGGTCAATCCCTGACTCTCAGCACAGCAGTGTTCCAGGAGAGGACCATGACCACCAAGGGAGGGAAAGAGGGAAGACTGGAGCAAAAACAAAGGAAACAAGAAGCACTTCACACTTTCAGATCCACTTTGAAGAACACTGGATTTATGAAGCCACAAAGAAACAATACAAAACAATTTGTAGTTTAGCAATAGGAGCACTCTGCTGAAAGAGGGGATACCCAAGACAATTCCCAATGTTGTTTACACAATTCACAAAACTGCCACTTGAAATAAAATAAAGGAAGCCCTGAAGACCAGAACTGGAGGCTTTTCTCCTCCAGTCAAATTAGTTAAAACACTGGCTTAGAGGAGTTATGCTCTTCCACACGTCACCTCTGGCTCTATGATTCCTGAGTAAGTTTTTCCTCCACAGCTTCATCATCAGGAGATAAGAATGACCTTGCTACAACTGAACATCTCACTTTAGGTAAAATCTCTTTTGTGAGTCCTTCAGGTTGTCAAAGGCACTAAATCAAAGTTTTTTCTTTCAGAACAAGCATTCCAATCAAGACACTAGATAACTAATTTATATAATCTGATCTATATAAAAATAAGGCCCTACCATGACCTAAGTTTCTAATAGGAAGGGCTGCAGCTGTAATGTTTCATGCTGATAGTGTCAGACACTGAAAGAATGAACCCACCACCTCAAGCCCCTTAAGAAGCCAGCACAGGGCCAAGCCAGCATGCAGTTCAGCTTGGTCACAGAGATACTGGGAAGATTTTGATTAAACCCTCTGTAATCAAAGCAGGTGACAAATCAGATTAAATTCTGCAACATTTTCACTGAATTTCAAACTTTCATATAGAGAAACAAGACAAACATCAAGCAGCTCATTGCCTCTTGCATCCCTTTCCACTTCAGCATTTAACTTCTTACCTCAGAATTACCAGATTTACAAGTCTGAAATAAAATGTAAAATACGTGTTAGAAATTATGATCATTAAAGAGTTGGAGAAAACACAAATTATGATAAATAAGTCATCCCCTTACCATTAGAGTTTCAGAAACCTGTAATTTTTGCTGATGTTTTTGAAAGACTCTCAATCAAGATCACCTATTTGCTGTCATGCATAAAATACCAACTGCAAACTCAAAGTTAAGCATAAGCCAGATGTCTGACATACATCAATTTTACTGTTTGTTTCACAAATCATTTGACTAAATGTGCTTAAGAAAAAATCCTTATGCATTTATTACAAAAGAAACATCTGTCATGCCTCTTATTCTTATACTGGCACCAGGACTGGTGCCCACATTTTTAAGGTAAGTAGGTGTCACTACCCTTTTATACCTAGAAAGATGCAGCTTACCCTAAGAACTCAGATTGCTGGACTTTTTTCACTGGCTGCAGTAAAATAACCACAACAGGTTCATACCACATCATCTCTTCCCCATTCTCAACACCCAGAGAGGGCAGGTTTCATTTACTGTATGTTTTATGATTAAAAAAGCCAACCACCAATAAAACAACATTAACAACTATCAGGTTATCTTCACAAAACCCCAAACTGTGTCTTAGACTCTACACAACACTGATACAGCCTTGTTCTCTACATCACTATTTCTTTTCTTCAGTTAAATCATGTTTTCAACCTCAGAACAGAGATGCTGGTCAAGTTGCCAGATAATATAAATGAACACAGAGTTTCATCCATTTAAAAATCATAAATAAATTTGGCTCAAGAAGCCATCATTTCATTTGTTTTCTTCTCCTGTAATTTTTTCCAACCATGCAGCTCCCAACCAGCTCCAAGAGAACCTTCCCATGGGTAAGAGGCTGCAGGCAGCGGAGAGCTGGCCTGGGAGAGATGGGAAATGAGGCAGCAGACAGGAAGGGAGTTGCAAGGTACAAAGGACATCACATGAGTTAACTCTAAAACAAGCTTCTCTAATACATCATGTTATCCAAAGATGACTGCTTGGCATTAAAAAAAAAAACAAAACACACCTGTAATGGGTTGATTCCATCTGCCCAATAAGATAAAGTCTTGCTCAAAAAAAAAAAACCAACCCCAAACACCAATTTAAATACTTTAACTTTTGATATTTCATAGCTGAGGGTAGAAATCAATTTTAAGAAGTGCAGAGCATCTGCAAAGAACCTCAGGCTCTTGCTCATCTTTGCCTTTAGACCTTTTCCTTCTTCGTAGCCTCAATTGGCCAAAGCTCCACAGACCAGAGAGCACTCTCCTGCCATGACTGAGCCAAATTTGTGAGAAATATTTCACATCAGCTCCTGCACAGCATGACTGGAATACATGACCAAAATGACATCATAGAATTTTAAAGTATACACAATAAGAGCACACAATAAACAAGGGTCACACAGCTCAGTGCCCTGTTAAAACAATAGTTATTATGAAATATATATATATGGAATATATGAATGCATGAAATACAATAATTCAGATGTGAGCTACCAGAAAAACCTATAAATATGCAGACATCCAGTTGAAGTGTTCTGAATTAAGACTTCCTAAAAGATATATCAACAAGTACTACCAGTCAGGAGCAACCTTCATGCTGATTTCAGCTTTACCACCAGCAACTGACCTAATGAAACATAATGACATCCTAGCAGACCCTTTACAGTTTTATCAGGAGTGAACCAGTACGGATATTGTACTCAGCCACCATATGGTGGCTATCTTACAAGAAGGCACCCAAAAATCTGCTAGGTGGCATCCCTGAACCAGGGCCAGACCACATAGTCTTCAAGCAGCATGGCAGACAATCCCAGGAAACTTGAACTGAAACCCCAGGCATGACTACTCTTGGCATTGTCCTCCTTCTAAAACGGAAGAATGCAGAAGTGTTTAAAGCCATCAGAATTTAATTTCCACTTAGACAGTCCAGAATTTATCCCTGGTCCTGCAGAACAGACACTAAAAAAAAAAATTTCTTAAAAAAATTTATGCATCTCTACCTTCCCAGTTTAAAGGGGGTTTTGATAGTTAAAGTTGCCTTTGGTCCATTTGAAGAGGAAGGTAGTACAAAGAGGACAGAGATTACAGTCAAAGGTTCCAAGATGCATTTTTTTTTTTTTCTTTAAAGAGGAAGAATAACACATTTAATGGTTCTGGTTTTGTTTTATGTAAGGACTTATTTTCATCACTATCAATAGGGAATTACAATTTGTTGTACTACCTCAAGTCATGGTTACCAACAGAAAAGAACTGTACATCACTGTTCTCATATGCTAGAAGCAATATTTTGGAAGAGGAACTTCAGGTTTTTTTCTTTAAAAACGTAAGTATTATGGATTCAGGACAAATATTAACTGGGGGGCGAATCATACCTACAAGAGCACTTCTCATAAATAATCTCACTCCGAGCTGAAGTGACTTTTGCAAAGGCAGATAACTACATCTGCCACTGATTTACCTTAAGAACTGATCACTGTTAATAAATGAAACTTTTCTGAATGATTGGGGGCAAGAGGTAGGAAAACTCTTACAGCCTTCTTATAAAAATATGGATATAGTTGATATTCACAGATAAGTCTCCTAAATGTATAATATGAGTTGCTTTAGGAGGAGAACGGACTCATTTTGGAACCCAGATGACCATAGTTTATCCTACATCACAAAAACAACAAGATATAATTACCACAGAAATTGGTATACCGTAAGTATATTTACCAACTGCATGCTCTTTCAGTGTTTGGAAAGTTAAGCTGCTTAAAGAAATGAATGAACATTGCTCCCTATGGTACACAAGAGTTTTCTTAGTATGAAAAGAAAACTTAGAGTGTTTTTTTTTACTCCTACTTTAGCAGAAAAGTTTAATTCTTACTGCTTCAATTATTTCTACCTTTTATTTTTTTTATTAATACAAACATGCTGACGGAGATAATTTGTAAATTCACAGGTTTATTTTTTTAAGTCACAATTCCTTTAAAAATTCCTCCCATGTAAAAGAGGCAAGTACCATCATCATTTTCACAGTATCTGGGGGGTTGTGTCAAATTTACTTAGCCTCATGCAAAACTTCAATTACTATCAACCCCACCCCATCCCCTGCTAATAATTGTTCTTGAGTCACAATGAGACCCAAGTTTTCTTTGTTTGGTCTCTTTGGAAAATGCTTTTGTTTTCTCTTCTGAGGTGGCTCCAAGTTTAAAGTAAATTAAATTAATTAGTTAAACAGAAAATTATATTTTCAGGCACAAACACCTTTTGATTCCATATGCATGTCATCTATGAAACAAGAATCTGTCTTGTCTTTCTGATAAAATTATGTTTTTCTACCTTACCTATTATCAGGGTGCAGTGACACTGGATTTATTTCATTAGAAATCATTTTTACAGGTGCACAGGAAGGAGAACGAAGGAATGGTGCTGTTGCTGGGGAAAGAGTTGATAGTAACATGTGCAAGGAGAAAAGATCAAGGATGATTGATTAAAGTCCTGGGAATTCATTTGGGCTCCCAAACCCATATTATGATAACTGTCTTTTAGCAAGACCACTCAAATACAAGGCACAAAACATGCCACACATTGAAATGAGCGCAACAGACATTTGAGGGGCAGAAACAGAATATGGTTGTTACTTGCTTCGTGCCAATTCTATCAAGTCATCACTGACATTCAGTAGAGTATTTCAATATAGGAATTATTAAATTAGCAGTAAATGGACATTATTTTCAAACAAACACCAACAAATAGCATCTTTTCATTAACTGATCAAAAACATGCCTTCTGCTAAAGGCATTTTAAAATGTATACACTTAATAATTGGGTCTTAAAAACCCATTAACCTTTTGCAGTCCTGTAGTATGATACAACCCGTTTCCAAGCTAGCTGCTGATACATTATTGGTTCTGACAAAGTCATGGAATTCTATTAAAACTTACAGTTTATGACATATTTTTCAGGTTCATTTCTGGTTCAGTTATATAAAATTATGAGAATTTAAGATTTTATAATATGATTTCTACCAAGGGAGAACATATTATTTGGCAATAAATGATAGAAACTACTGTAGCTTGGTTCAGAGAAAAGTCTTTGAAAGGGTTTTACGATCAGAGGCAAATACGCATATTTTATTGACTGAGAATGCCTTTCTCCACTTTAAAAATAAATTTCCATATACTTTACATACATTTTATATAATATTATGAAGTCAATACAGTAATTTCCTTCTGTATTTGTAAGCACATGATATAGAGCTTCTGAGGTCAGAGATCTGGTTTCTCATCAATTCTTATGTTTTACCTGCACTGCCACTAGTTAGAATTACACACAAACAAAATAGAAAAGACACTTTATAAGAAATTGCCAAGAAGAAACAATACAGAAAAACCAAAATGGTGTCAATGAGGGCTGGATGAGACCCACACAACTTTCTCATACTCTTTGTCTTAAGGATGCCCACCCTGTTCTCAGCACAGATCTCTTGTTCAAACACCTCACTTCGTCAGACACAAGATACTTTCTCAATTATTTGAGGAAAACATGGGAGGGAGAACACCACAAATAAACAAACCCTCTATATTCAAATATGCAAATAAGACTAGAAGTATCTTCTGTAGTTAGTATCAGCTTTGAAAAACTGAAGATGTAAAACTATGGCAGTCAGGTCTGGCTTGCCCCCCCCCTTCCTTTTTTCTCCTTTTTTTTTTTTTTTCTTTTTTGAGCCTAGCACTGCTAACCTGCACCACAGACAGCCAAAGCCCCAAAGCCTTTCTGCTCCTCCCTGGAAGACCTGTGCTGGCCTAACACTTTCTGTCAGCAGTCCTTGGGGTGTCATCTTCCTTCACTATATTTCAGGGAGCCTCAAGAGACAGAGGTGCAGCTCCCAGGCTGAGCTGTTCAGATGACCTCAAAACAAAGGCAGTAAAGACCCTTCTTCCAAACAGCCCACCTGGGAGTCCTTGTCACGGAAGACTAAAGAAGGGGTGGCAAAGTAATGTAAGCACCAGTGTGGTTTTAAAAGGCAGAGGGTTCCTCTGGACAGAGCAGCAGGATCCACCACAGGTAGGGGTGTACTCGGGAGGGTGAGCCTACTCAGGCAGCACCCACAGGTCTGGGAAGAAGTGAGGCTCTCCTGGGACCAACAGCAGTCACCAGGTCCACTCAAAAAAAGGAAGCCTCGGAGCTTCCCTCTTGTAAAGTAAAACCCTTCCAGCAAAGCACAGAAAGCAGCAGGTGGGAAATCTGCCCCCAAGTTGACCCAGAAACAGAGAGCATCAATTGGAGACTGGGTTTGAGATGGTGAGAAGCCACAGGCCAGACCTGGAGATGCAGTTTCTGCAGGAATATCAGTTCTGGTTTTCTCCACCTTCTTTATTCTTACACACCAAAACATACAAGCCTGCCAAAATGCTTAATTTAGGATTTTATGCCTATGCCAGTTAACTCCACATTTATCTGTGGAAGATAAATTTTCAGCACCACACAATGTGCCAATCAACCTCTTTTAATCATATCACAGAATTAGTAATTACATTTAAACCTATTCTATTCTCTTTCCTCCTTATTTTGGAGGGGGAAGGTGTTGGGTTTTCTTGTCTTTGATATCTCACCACTTCAAAGAGAAAGCAAGAGATGCATATGCCACTTACTAGCTCTGGTGCATCACCTAAGGGGTCCCAATCGCTTTCAGATACTCCACTGATAACACTGAACTATGAAGCCAACCACTGAAAGGACCATCTTGGCTGGTGCATGCATATTTTTGACCAAAGCGTCCAGAATTTCCCTCCCTCCAAACCTCAGAGAAGGCTCTCTAGTGCCTGCCTACCCTAGGCAATGAGAATTTAAACACATACTTACCTCTTCTATATGTGTACTGCAGTAACTTATTATAGGTAAGGCTCACTGCTAAAGAAAATCTGATTTTCCCAAATTATACGGTCTTCCTCCTACTTACTATTAACTGTTTACTTAACACATACCACTCTGATCATTAATTCAACTTACAAAAATAAAGTAAAAAAATTAGATACAAGAAATCTAGCAATTGCACTCCCCTTACTACAAGTAAGAAAAAAAAAAATCTCACTTTAAGTAAGGTTTGTCAGCATAGCATTCAAATCTGACCAATTCCAGCATACGCTCTCTCAGTTAAGCTAAATGTTTGCTATTATAAAGAATAATGAACTATGATAACACCATCTGATGCTTTCTGACCATTAAGACAAAAACTGAATGCAGTCGTCAGTAACTCAAGACTTAACAGGCCAACACAGGCCTGCCTCAATAACTCTGGAGTGTACGGATTTTTCTGTAAAGATTAGGTGATAATTTGAACAGTGAAACTGAAAACAAATGTACTACATTGCAGAAAAAAAAAGAGAAGGCTAATCAAGTTGGGCACACTCACTATATATGTGAAAACTTAAATATTAAATATTAAATAGAAAAAGGTTAAAAATAATCCAAGCACATGAGGGGGAAAAGAGGCAAGAGTTTTGAGGCAAAGGCTAGCAAAAGGCCCTAAACCAGAGAACCTTGGAAAACACTGACTGGAGTACAAATATTTAGCCCTTTACAACTTTCCACTCCTCACATTTATTAACACCTGAAATGGTGGAACAGTTCACATTAAAAGAAAAAAAGGTGTTTATATGTTGACTAGAGTTTAAGAGGGGGGGAAAAAAACCAACAAAAAACCAAACAAACAGCAAAAAAGGGAAACCAACAAGAAGGAAATTGCTTAGACAAATGCCTGGAAGATGATTTGATGTCTGTTAGCTGTAAGGAGTTCCTAGGTACCCATAACAAAGCATGGATGCTGACAACAATAACAACTTCTCATGTAGTCTTCTTTCTGAGTCTGTTTCTCCCATATGTCTAGTTTTTCCCCAAACTTTTTACATTTTCAGTTACAAACATGAAACCACTATTCTGGTGGGACTGAAGGAAAATTTGGAATTTTTTTATTTATTTCAATAAAGATGCTGAGCTGCGGTTCAGCAATGCAACTGATAGGAAGAAGCTCACATTCCCCACGGGCAGCCAACGCAGAGCCACAGGGCTCAGCGTGCCCACGGCGGAGCATCGGCGACTTTGCCGGCCACACCAAGAGGAATGCCTGACTCCATGTGTGAGTCTGTACGAGCAGCAGTAAAGCACAGCAGAACAGCAGGGAAGATGTGCTGTCCCAGGACGTCAGAAAACAAGCATGACTTTGTGAAATACATACTGTCCTATTTTCATCCATTTGAAGTTTACAGGAAAGCAGAGTTTCTTTCAATTCAAAATGAACACACCCTGAAGTTCTGCCTAATGGGAAATCTGATTGTCTAACAGAAAATGAAGTTTTGCTTAAAATGAAACAAAATACTGAACAAAATGTTGTCTCTACTACAAACACCAAAGGGTCTCATCGC
Organism: Athene cunicularia; assembly: GCF_003259725.1. NCBI lineage: Eukaryota > Metazoa > Chordata > Aves > Strigiformes > Strigidae > Athene > Athene cunicularia. Next base: position 44,916,384 of record NW_020799092.1, on the reverse strand, counting down.
ATTCTCATGCTTGAACAGAGACACAGACTTAAATACCTTCATAAACTTAGATTTCATCGCACTGCAGTAGCTAATCAAGTTTTAGGCTCCTTTTCATTTCTGTTCAGCTTTATTGCATAAAGGGAACATCCAGAGGAATGCCATTATACAAAAATCCTGAATATTTTGTTCCATTGTTGTCTACGCTATTTATTACCTTTGATTTATGGCAATATCCCTAACTCCTAGATCTGAAACCACATCAGCAAAACACTAACAATATTACCGTCTTTCTTTTTTTTCCAGAGAGAACATAAAACAGGATATTAAAACACATTTAATCTCCAAATATGTAATTACCATATATTTAGTATATGACATGCAGAAATAATACTAATAAAAAAAAGCATCAAAGCAGAATTTAATGATAATTTATACCATCCTGCAGTCTGCTCTCATACTCCCCCACCCCTCTTCTCTAGGCACACATTCCCCAGCGAGAAAACAAGCATTGCTCTCTACTTTTAGCATACTGCAAACCATCATTAGCTCATCTGAATGCAATACAGAGGAGCTCCACATCTTGAAATTATCTCAGTTAGTAAAAGATTTCTAGAAGTGGTTCTGCTACCAGACCATCACACCAAACACTAAGATCCATGGACTGTATCTCCAGCCCAAGTGACCTGAAGGGCAACACAGGGATGGGCTTTTGGCTCATCATTAACTGTCCTTACTGCTTCAAATTTCCCAAACCTAAACAAGTTGCTTTATCAAACTAAGTTGCAGTTTTATGGAAACAATCAGAATTGTATTTTTGAGGTAAAAGAGTCTATAAAAAAAATTTAAAGACAGCCTCTTATGCTTCTATCTATTTCAAGTTTACATGGTCAACTATTTAAAAATTATGCATGGCTTGGTGTAAGACCACCGCTAGAGGAAACCATGAAAACAGGAGCTTTGCAGGAACTACTCAAAACGCTTGACTTAATTTTCTCAGACAGCTTTGGCAATTCTTCAAATGTCACCTCTGGGCACTAAATGTCCTCCAGGAGAGGTGCAAGAGCCCACACACACATTCCAGGGACCAGTGTACACTTTATAAAAAGTACAGCCCCAGCAAGAGGTTGCAGAACTCCACCTGTGGTTGAGGGGTAGCTGAACACGCAGCTCCCACAGAGTCCCAAAGCCCAACCAGATGCTACACCACAACTTTCTGCAACCCAAAAGGAAAACAAAGTCTGCAGAAGGTCAAACCTCTCTGAAATGCCTTAACTACAAATATGTGAATTAGATGACAACTGAGGTATTGTGCACAAACAGAAGTGTCACCCGAAGTGATTGTTAAGAAATACTAAACAAATAAAATAAAAAATCCGCACCTCCATATATTGAATCTGGTAAGATTATGAAGTTATTCCTCCATGAAGCTGCAAGAGGAGAAATGTTCAAGAGACAGATAGAAAACAGGAGTCGGACATTAGCTTTACACCCTTTCTTTTGCTGTCTTGAACTTTTGTGAGGGATGATTCATTCACGAGTGGAGTGGGCATGAGCTGCCCACACACAACCTGGCCCAGGTGCACTGAAGAGCCAGGCAGCCTCGCACGTGGTGCACAGCAATCTCAGGGGCTGCAGCTCAAGGCAGCCCTGGGGACACAATGTCAGGAGGTCACTATTTCAGACCAGTGCAGGCAGACCTGCTCAGTGGCAAAATAGCTTCCTCCCCTCTGGAACAGGGATAGGCGTGCTGTTATGGCACAGACACAAGCAGCTGCAGAGCCAACTGCTTTAGAAAGCCAGGAACAGTTCCCAAACAACAGAGGACATTGTCCTTAGGCAAACTAGGAGCAATTTTCTCATGTTCTCATTCAAGCACCATCCTTTCAATAAACAGCCTGGTTGTTTCTGGTGTTTAAAAAGTCATGGCCTAAGTATCTGTATGCAGCTGCCACAGCATCAACTGTTCCAGCTCTGCCTCTCAACTGCTGTTGTCCTGAATAAGTAATGATAGCCTTCGTTCACAGTAAAATGATGCACACCCAAAAAAACCTAGTGTAGCTAGCTAACGCAACTACTATGCCCTAAGTTTACACCACATCCTGCATGCACCAGTATTCTTACAGATCAGTGAATGCTAAGCTTGATACCCCAGTACTGTTATGGTGACTTTATCCAACCAGAAGATGGGAGCACTTTGAACTTTTTTCTTTGCATTTGTTCTCTGTAGTTCATGAACATGTTATTTTGTTCAACTATAGCCTGGATTTGGCTGCTAACATAAGCTTCCAGAAGCTGCCTTCATGTCCCAAGAGATGAAAACTGCTTTACCTTCAAGGAAGAAAGCAATAACAAGTGAGGCTGACTTGCCCAATGGGCATAAGGTGAAAATACTAACTGCATTCTCCATTCAAAAAGCAAGGCTTCACATGGCAGCCTGTCCACACTATCAGAGTGCCCATTGACCATAAGCATCTCAGGGCATCGACAATCCAAAATATACTGGTGCTACAGCCACAAAAAAACAACCTAGTATGAATAAACTAGGGTGTAACTTGCAACCTATGATATACATCACCACAACCACATCAGAAAGTACAATAACATCACCCTGCACTTACCAGATGAGGCAAATGTATTCACACAGGCAATCACCATCAAATAGCCAGCATACCATAAAACTATGGATAGCATCTACCAAGGGAAGTTATTTGTGGAGCCATACCTTTAACGCTGTAGTTAAAGGTATGAAGAACAAACATAAAAGAACAAATTAGGATGACCTTGGAAACGAAATCATGAGTGAAAGCCCTCAACAAGCAAAGTGACTGATATAAATCTGTATGCTGCATCTCTTACTATATATGCAGATACTTACCACAAGGGTTGGGTTTATTGTTTGGTTTGGTGGAGGGGCTTGGGGATGTGGGTCTATGTCCCAGCATATAGGTAAGAAGATAGCTGTATGGAAACTAAGCAATTTATATTTGTAAAGCAACTTGACCCTAAGTACCAAAGTAGAAGAAATAGTTCTTGTGATTACTGAGCTGAGCAAATCAGGACACTGAGGATATTGTAAGGGATAAATATACATGAAAGCAATTTTTTTTTTGACAGTCTGTTTTCACAAAACAACTTCCACTAGGAAAACATTTTCATCGTGGCTGACTTCTTTTAGCTGATGAAAGGAAGGTTATGTCATTTTCTATCAGACTCTCAGAGTACAGAAATGTTCCAGAAAGAATTTCTCTCCCTCTGAAGCTTGAGTTGCATAGATCTTCAAGGTTTCCTCTCCAGCCTGTTTCTGAAGCTTTCCGAAGTTCTGCTGAGCAGATTTGATGTCTACATCCAATGTTAAGATTTCCATCTAATGACGAAGTAGAGACAAAACTCTGAAATAAACACTAGCTACAGGGATATGCTGCAAATTAGCTATGTCTTCTTACTGACAGGATAGGTGATGCTGGGCTAGATGTATATATATATATATTTATTTTTTTTTTTTTTTTTTAAAAAACAATGCATCATCTCTTAAAGGTTACCTAATTTTCTACCTGCATACGGTAGGGTATCACCACTCGTAGTCACTGGCTATTCCAGACTACCAATGAAGCCACCAAGTAGTATGAAATCATACTTACTTCAGAGGTAAAACTCTCATGTTAAGAACAATTTTTCACTACACCCATAATTTAGGATCTTCAAATACTATAACTTTTTCTTGTCACTGTGGTTTAACTCCATGTAAAAAACTTTTTCAAATTATCCATATGGTTTCCTAAGGAAATTAAACTTATTTTATCACATTATCTGCCCACTCATCCTTTAAATCTGTTGGCTGATTCTAGCCAAATTTTAAGAGGGATAAAAACCCTTCAAAATAATTATGGTCCTACAAATTTAGGGAAAATCAGCTGCCAGGAACAGCAGCATAGCCAGGCAGTGTCATCAGGTGCTGCACTTGCCACCTCACATACATGGGACAGGTTTTAAGGATGCAGCTGGGAGAAGAAGAGTTTTTGCTCTGCTCTGGACAAGATGTTGGCAAGGGAGACAGCAGACAATTAATGAAGTCAGGCTTCATTAGTTTCGATGCTCAGGGACCCAACTGCTATACCTTATGATTTCAATTTACCTCTTGTACATTTGCTTTTTCACTAAGGAGCCCGTTAGCCATGACTAGACAGCATCACTGAAAGAGATGGTCGATAAATCCTATCATACAGATTTTGACAGGCTTAAAATCTCATTCCGTGCTTAATAATGGGGTGATGAGATTGAGACACGGTTTTTCCCCCAATGTTTCCAACAGTTGGCAGAATAGAGAACACTGGAAAACTCCCAGAAGGAAAGCCAGGTTTTGTTTGACAGTATTATGATGTACAGGTATGAAAGATGGGAAGACAATAGAGAGATGAATCTTCGGCAGTGGAGAAAAGAAGAAAGCAGACTTAATACTGAAAAGCCATATTAAATTTGCAGGCCAAGTTTCTGGATGGTGAAAGAAATTTGACCTAGAGCTATAAGAAAGGTGATGCATAGAAAAATGGAATAAAAGCTGTGAAGACACTATATTCCTTTTACTGGAAATAGTACTTTTTTTTTCAGAAAGTGAAGACTGTGTAAGTTCAGAAACAGTCTCAATGTATTTATCAGATTTACATACCATGTAAAAATAAAGCCAAAGTATTCATATGCTTGAAGCTTTTGAAAATGATACTGAAGTGTCAAGGTCCATCACTTCCTGGAGAGGGGTCTATGGCACCTGCACTATTTGTCCTACGGTGCTGAGGAAGGATTGGGGAGAAGCATTCTGCTCAGGATGGCATCAAGGAAAGAACAAATTATTCTCTCTAATCTGAACCAGAAGAACTTTTCCATCCAGGGTTGCTGTACTGCAATGTAATTCTCATCATCTTACCTCAGTTTACCAAGAGCCTACAATCTGATTTTCACCATTGTCCTCATGTTGGCCATAAATAGAGCACAAAAGAGGCCACCTTCTCCTCTGTCAGGGCACCGTCAGCCCAGGGTGCTCAAACAACTCCACACTGCAAGACACTCTGACGAAATGGAAGGCTGTCTTGCTCTTTCGTTATTTTGTTGCCTGTATTTTCACTAATGAAACATTTTAATAACAGGGTGATGATAGTTTTTGAAAAAGGTCATGGATGGATGAGAAGAAAACAGAAGCCTGTAAAATTTAAACTGAAAAAAAATCTAAATTTGCTGAGGGATTTCTTCCTTTGATTTAATACAATATCTAAACAGCTAAAGGAAAAGTCTCATTCTTAAAGGTGTATTTTTGCCACTCTCCAAAGACTAGCTGACTCAAAGCATACACTGTGTTGGGCTTCAAGACAATAAGAGAGGTCAAATATGTTGTTTTTACAAATGCCAGATGCCTTTCAGTTTGTTTATTCTTCCCAACTCCAAAAATTTATGTCAGAAGGAAAATGCTGTGAAGGACATAAAAAAAGATAAGGTACACTCCAAACAGCAGGAAGGACCTGTAAGGAAACAAAAACATCCCAGCATGTAGAGAACTGTCCCCAGCTCTGAACAGACTACCAAAATTCATTCCTTGGAGATACAAACCGAGGATGAAAGGAATCAGTAAAAAAGCTGCCAGACTTAGCAGTAGAAATAGAGCAATTTATCAGAAGCCGAGAACTGGAGAAAATAATAATAAAAAAAAAAAGTTTAAAAAAGAAGGAAGAAATAACAGCAAGCACCTTCTGAGAGCCAAAACTGATTGTACTGCTAAGGTCTGCAGAAAATTCAAAAGTTTTGAAGAAAGTATAGCAATATAGATTCAACTATACAAGTCTTTTTTCTCATCCTATTATTTCTTTACTGTGCATGCTGTGAGCTATGGATGTAGAAATATTTGTTTAGGCAAAACAATATAGGTTTGTCCAAATCAAATGCACCCCACAATAAAAAAAAAAGAACATAATTACCAAACCTTGATGAGTCAGCCAGAATAACAGCCCTAGAAAACAAGCACGAGGCTTCTTGTATCTGCTAGAACCACGCAGCTCTACCAAAAGGGTGGTGAAAGCAAACAAGTTTTGCCCTGGAAGGGTTGATATGGGAGCAGCAGAGAGGGAGGGCTGCCTTTCCTTCCCACTGAGCCCAAGTCAGAGTAGCAGGAATTGTAATTCATTCTTCTCTACTGGCAATCTGAGGTTTTGCTAATGGTCCCCACAAAATCACCACTTCAGCCTAATTGCAAACTTAGGACACTAAAGAACTCTATGGGCTGTTACAACTGAACTGCAAAAATCACTGCTAGAAAAAGCACCTCCAGAAAAACGACGACTTTTCTCTTCTTTCTAAGCCAAGGCTCTTGATCAAATACACATTAGATCAGTAGCCAAATAAAGGAAAAAAAAAAAAAATGTACATACAGTTGAACTGCAACTGGGAAAAATTTGGGAGGTAATTTTAATAAACATTTTTCATTAAAAAAAGAGGAGGCATATCCAGATCAGTAACAGGACACATGTTTAACCAAATAATAAACTTGCAAAATACTCACTTCATTTTTATTCTTTTCATCTTTCTTTACTGGAATTTCAAACAAACAGAAGTCTGGTAAAATTTGCCTCTTTAGAAAACAAAGAAAATTTCAAGAATACCAGTAGGTGGCACTTGGAAAAGAAAGAAAAAAACCCAAACCCGAAACACTAACTTACTCACAAAATAAAACTTTTAAGAATTTTTATTCTAGTAAGACATACAAAGAATTCTTTTATTTTTAAAACACACCTTTAAATGAGATCCTTTTAAGAAAAATAAGGCTCCGTTCCAAGTATTTGTTGCAAAAGGAGGGGATGTAGTTATTAACTCTATTTTTAAACAATATTTGATTTAGCTAGTTTATGCAAGCAGATATCCAAAGGCACTTATTACAAAGACAAAAAAATATATAAAAAGGAAGAGTGAAATACACACAAGGGATGTAATTATACTCAATCACCTACAAAAGACAGAGGAAAAAGCATGTGGTAGTGCCACTAAGAGGAGGCTGGGATGGTTATGAAGAAGCTACGCTTGCAGGTTCCCTCCATGAGGAATGAAGGGGGCTTTTGCCAGGCTTTACACACAGCAGGTGCCACAGACACCCCTGGCAACTTCGCCTCGAGGAAGAAAGGTATTGAATTCTGCCTGTTGTTTAGCAATATACACATCACTGCAAATCTTTCAGGAGTTTCCATAATATTTTTAAGAGGCTGAGCCATTTTCCAGCCTATTGGTCTTTCAGCAAAAACTCCTAACAATCTTGGGGGGAAAAAGTTGGTTTTAATATGTGACAAATTGGAGATGAAACATATATAAGGCAAACACTACATTTTCGCTTTCCAGTACTCTGCAAAGTAGCTTCTGCTTTTTGCAAGTAAACCAAACATAAAGTCAAAAGAGAGAGGGTCTATACAAATAGTGAAATGCTATGCTATATTAAATTTAAACTGGGTTTATTATTTTTAAGTGAACTATTATGCAACAGTAACATCTAGAAAGCTGTTTTCACCAGTGCATTCAAGAGGAGCAGCAGTGGAAGTTTCCAGGTAATTACCCCTCTCTCAAGGAATTCTCAGTCAGTTAATATGTAAATTAGTAAATAGCAAATTACATCCATCAGCTACAGGTTGATGAGGCAGTATCAACACAAAAGTTTTTAAGCAAGTTGACTATTTCCCACATTCAATTAAAAAGTGTCACCATATACATAGCTCACATGACAAATGTGCTGGAAAGCCTACTCCTGTAATTAAGCAGAAGACTAATTATTTATAAAAATCATTTGCTCATTTACTAGATACAATCCAGACTTCATGGTCCATGAAGCATGACAGCATTCATTTGTACATGCAGGCAATAAAATTTCAGTTCCTGCCTGAATTCCAACTGACACAGGGCCACCTCAAAATTTAAAAATAAAAGAATAAACACGTTAATTCAAATGCATAAACAATAATGAAAGACCTGTCATGTAAAGCAAAACATAGCAATGACAAAGAAATCAGAATACAGTCAAAGCAACATTACTGTGTTAACTTTAAAAAATCTTCACTGTCAACTCATTCTTTGACCATGACTTGCTCTGGAATTTGAAGGTTTGGTAATATTTCCTCTTGGAAGTATGAGCCTTCAGCCACATCCTTACACCTGACTCTACCCTAAAACTGAAATAATTTGCAGGATTAGACTTTGATAAAGTTTATTTTCTATCCATTACACAATGCAAAAACCAAATCATCAACAGACAGCATACTCAGCAATTACACATTCCATGCTATCTTCGTTTTCTGTACCTACTATGCTGGCTGGCCACAGGTAACCTGCCCCTATGTACAGCACTAAAAAACCAAGGTTTTAATTCCCATGGCATTGCCACATCCTTGATGAAGAATCTGGCTACCAGTAGGAACCACTGCCTCCACCCCGGGAAGGGGGTTTGTAGTGCAGAAGTGGGATGGAAGGGCATGGAAATGAACAGGAGGGGACAGGGATTATACATGCAATGGGCTTGGGAGAACAGAAGCAGGGTGGCTGCTGTGCTCTTTTTTCTCCGGGATTCAGGGTGAAACAGAGGGCAAGGGGATGGGGAAGGGATGCTGAGAAGAAAGATCAAGCAGGAGAGATAGGAAAGAGGACAGGGAGAAACAGTGCTGTTACTGGGGCTTCCTGGTATGTCAGGAGCCAACTGAGCTAGTTGGCTCTCCTCAGGAAGACTCCTTCCAGGGTCATTCAAACTTCCCCTTAATTTCATAGCAGAAATTTCATTTTTATTAAAAAATGACAGGATTGCACATCTGTGATCAGTGCTTAGAGCTCAGGAAAAGTTGTATGACACCAGGGGCAAATTGTTCCACATCCCTCTGAGGATGCCCTGCACTGCAGGCCATAATTCAAAGAATTAATGACCCCTTTAGTCTTTCTACTTCAGAAGAGAGCTGCAACAGGTCTGTAGGGCTTGCAATGTATGCTCCCTAGCATCACCACATCAGAGGACAGCTGAGGAAAATGGAGGCCACAGCCTTTTGCTACAAAGATACTCAACGAGACTACCATGCTAGGTCCTAGGCTTTCACATTCTGAAAAACTCAGCAAATCTGTGTAATTCTTAAAAGCTTCAAAGACTTAAGGATACTCTTTTTCAAAATTAAATTTATCTTTAAATCTCTGTAGCTGTACAGACAACTTTCAAACTGCAAAACTCCACCTTGTTCTCAAATTCAAATTTTAGAATTATTAATGTCCTGTCCAGGTTATAATTTTGACCTGAAAGACTCTTTACACCACTAATTACAAGAGTCTTACTTCATGAAGCAGTTCTGTCAAATTCAGGTCACCCTCAAATTTTTTCATCCTTTTAACTCAAGGTTGTAACATTTGAGAGATCAGCTTTTACCCCAGGAAGAAGTACTGCCTGACCACCAACTGAAACAGTATCTCTCCTTGGCTTGGCACCTTTCTGGGAAAGGCACCCTTTAAAACTATGCTTATGCAGCACACCTTTGCAAATACTGACTCTGCTGCAGCCATGCACCACAGGATAGGGCTCTTCCTCCAATGACAGCTCAGGAAAATCACAGGGGAAGGAAAAGAAGGAAGATATTTCCCTCTTCAAGAAGAAGGATTAATTGTGAAGAAAAAAAAAAAAAAAAAAACAAAAAACACACTAAAAACATTTCAAAGCTTTTATCACTTTTTCCTAGTAAAAACAAATTAACACGTAACTAAAACACTGACCTACTGCATGAAGAATGCAGCAGAGTCTCCATTCAGTTTTTAACTCCCATGGGCAGAGTGGCAGAAGACAGTTTCAGGCTGGAAACATGGCTGCTTGCTGGTCCTCCGGTGTTGCCATGACTGCAAGAGGAGAAAAGTTGCAAGGTACCAGGGAGGGAATTCCCTCTGTGTGTCTGAGAACACACTGCAGCCTCAAATCCCTCCTTCCATCCCACACCACATCCACTTCACAGCATTACTGACCATGGAAGCAGCCTAGGAACAGACTCGGGGATGCTGGGATTCTCCAGCTGCACCAAGCAGACATGTTCCCATAGTCACAACTGGTATGCCGGGGAGGGAACTACCAAAGCATTAAATTAACACCTGCCTTTGACATCTCAAAGCAAAAAATATCATACAGTTGTTACATGGCACTTTTTTTTTTTTCGTATATGGAAGTAGTACAGAAATTTTCAGGATCTAATATATAAAAGTAATTTTTTCAAATTATGAATAGTTCTATCTGATAGCACAGTAAGTGACATAAAATGGGATTTAGAACTTGTGATAAAATGTTCAGTATTTATATAGATATACATAAGGCAAGGAAAAATATCTCAAGGGAAATCTGCACCAAATCGTAAACCACAAGAGGGACCTGAAGATTAAAATTCTGGAGGCATTGTGTATTAAACGAGCAGTACACTATTCAAAAAAATCAATTGAAGCAAATTCAGTACTTCTGCAATTATTATAGCACAATAACTGTCATTTTGAAGGATGAAGGTTGGTTATTTCAAAGGTTTCTATACAGCACTTCTCTGTCTACTTGAAATGTAGTATTTTTGAACTGCAGTATCAGCCAGACAAATAAATGTATCAGACACCTTCGAGCAATGCACTTAAATGAGAGAATATTCATAAAGGATTTAGAAAAACATCTCAATTCACTGACCTAAATATTACAAAGCAAATCACCAGACTGTCTTCTACATGCAACCATGTTGGGAAATTTCAATTACTTCTTATCTTATAATTAAACTACTGGCTTAATACTTTGCATTTCTATGGTACCTTTCACCCAGGGAGCTTAACGTGCTTTACAAACATTATCAGCTTTTACAGTTAGCTGGCTTTTGTGATGAGACACTGTATTGCAGACTTCCAGTTTGAGGCTTTATGTTAATTACATACAAGTAAAAAGGGATCTCAAGTCACACCAGGTAATGTAAAGTTCATCCAAACAAACCGAGTTACAGTGAATTCATTAATGAGAAAGTGAACGTAGAAAAGCAAGCAGGAGGAACATGCCACAAAACATACCTTCTTTGGATATCTTGCTGCATCATTGCTGCCATTTTAAAAATAATATTCCTTAGTAATAAAGACACAACATTATTCTAAACCCTTTTTAAAAATCTGTACTAAATACAGCAGGAAAAATTAACATGTATTAATATGTTATTCCATTCACATGGAATATGTTATTCATATTAACATTCACATTCTAAGATATGAAGAAATGGATAGCATTGCAGCATTACACAACCAATACTCCTTTTTGGCAGGGTATGTTGATTCAGCTGTTTAAGGTTTCATTGCTCCAATAGCACTGTTAAAACCCAAGTGCTCCGAGATGTAAATCATCCTGACTTTTCCTAAAGCAGCTTAAAGTGTTAGAAATCTTGCCAGATCAGGAGGAACCAAGGAACGCACAGAAGTCTTTAAAGTTCATCTGAAACAACCTGCAACAGTAAGCACCACAATTTCCACTATGGGTGCTCAGCCCATGAAGGATAGGAGACAAGTGTAGAATTCAAAGTTCAGCATGTTGCACTATTAACGAAATAAAATATTTAAACAAACACTTTAAAGTAATGAATAATTTATATGTACAACTCACTGCTGCAGAATGAATCATCCTTAAAGGACAAAATGAAAATATTTTTATAAAATTACAGATTCAGAAAAAACAGAGAATGAATGCTGAAGCGGTGAGGTACCAAGTACAGCTTCACATGAGGTATGCAGTATCTCACTCGAGTCCAGATTGAGGTGGGGAAAGGGGGGGCATAGCATCAGATCTTTAGAGTCCAGTAGGCTACATTCTACAGACACCACATACTTTTACTGAAAAACTACTTGAACAATGGTTTAGAGAGCTTTCAATATTTTATTGGGACCCTTTATTTTCTGTTTCCACCTGCAAAACACAGTGCTTTATTCTACTATATGTTTTACACTACAGCTTTTCTGAATTTAAAAATTGCAGTAATTGAAATGCAAGATTTGGGCTCTTAAGTATAGCCAAACACTGCACCCCAGTAGAAAACAAAAGCTATCTCCGTTTCTTAATGATATAAAATTATAATCTTTTTCCCTCTAAGATCACGAAATACAAGGAACACCCCCCTAAAAAGCAGAGACAAAAAAATCCCAAAACAGAAGCACAAATTCCTACCCAGGAAAAAAAAATCCTAGCAGAAGAATTGATTTTGGAGGAAAATTTCACAAGCAGTGGGAGAGAACATTTAATTTCTAGATTGATATTACAAAGACGCTAGGATAAAGACAGAGATGGAATAATGAGCAAGGCATATGAGGCAGAGCTGCATGATAAATAACTATACAAGTCCATCACTCATCATGTGACTCAAGTCAAATATACAACCCTTTCTCTGCCTCTCTTTCTTCCCATCTTCATCTCATCGTTGTTAAAATCACATCACAGTAGTCACCATATACTCTATAAAGCATGTACACAAATAATATTGAAAGAAAGGGGATGACAATTTTTGGACACATATGCAGTACTGAAGCTACTGCTCTCAAAAGACAGTCCCCAGCACACCCTGCATCATCCACTCACTCTATTTACAAGACTTTATACTTCCTCATACCAACAAAATGTTTTGTTGTTCATAATCCATGTATTTGGAGAATTAGTCCACTTCAACAATGCTGAGGTCACGACTATGGTTTTGAATGACAGCAGATAACAACAGGTAGATATTTGAGGTCTACTTGAAAGCTTGTGTGTTCACAAAGCCTCTTTTAATAATCTACAAATATGTTATGTGACCTAGTTATCCCACTGAGTTAATTCAAGAGGAACTACATTGGAAAACACAGTTACGAAGGCAGGTAAGAGCAATGCTGGCTTCCACCAGCTCCTATGAAGCAACCCCACCTGGCATAAGGAAACCAAAAAAGCACAGATATATCCCAGAGAGACTGTTAGGGGAAAAAGGACAACCATAACAGAAACCTCAGCCTTCTCACTTCAACATGTTTTGTTCCTATGGCTAAAGATTACACAATGCTTTAAAAAAACCAAAGCAAATCAAAGTAAGCTCTTCTGCATCACTGTACTCACTCCCGATGACAAGTTCTTCCAGAGGGCAGCGTGGGTGTGCTGAGACCCACAAGGCTGCCAGGCTGGCAGAGTGTGGGCACAGAACCCAACCCCACAACTCCTCTGGCTCTGCCTTCAGAAAGATGCCACCAGGCAGGAGGGTGGTCAAGGATGCGCTCAAAGCAAGAGAAGGGGCAGCCATGTAACACAGCAGGCAGACTGCGCCACTTAAAACTATTTCACATCCACTGACTTCTATCTTATATTTTACTATCACTGAAGGCCAGGAATTTTTTTTTTTTTTTTCCCCTGTGGTTAGGTCAAACGTATCAAACAGCTTCAAGTAGTTTACATTAAATCTGTTAAATTGCACTCTGCAAATGACGAGGTTATATGTGGCCTGAAGCAATCATTTGAAAAAGAAAAAAAATTCTCTTTCAGGTCAAGTGGAAATATATGACTCGTTAAGTCAGGGTAAAATCAGTTATGGCCTGGAGATGAATCTTTCCTTCTGTCTGAATAAAACTGACATTTGTGTTCCACACTACATATTCAACAAACAAAAGTTAATTAATTTAGGACAGCAATTCTTTTAATGCTTTTGGCAACATCCTAAATCAGTGAACACAAAGTCAAGTACTTAAGATGTTCTGAAATCTTAGAAGAGAGTGGCAGTCGAACAATTCAGAACACTTTAAAAATAATGCAAAGAGCTGAGTCTTGATCTATACTGTGCTCAGATTGCTATACTTCCACTCATTTGTCAAATGCCATTTGCAACTAAATATTTCTTCTTTTACACCTAAGTGATTCATATTGTTGCTTGCTTCCTTAAATTCTTACTGCTGCAAGGATCAGATCAATTTTATAACTGATGCTTATTTGTTATTTGTGAATTATACCAATAGTTTGCAATATGTTTGGAAACACAAATCATCACATGCATTTTATATGCACACATTTTGGGAGAGAGAAAGAGAGAAAAAAATATATATTAGAAAGACAATAATGTGTTGTAACATTTACCAGTCACTTGCCAGAATCGATTCCTGATGAGTGGACTAATTTCCCCAGAGACAGATCATACTGTATCCTGCATGGCTGCAGTTTTACTGCCCTGAGACTAAAGCACAGCTCCTGTACCAAGCCTGGAGGTGTGAAACAACACCTCAAGCTCTAAACTGGCCTGTAACAAGTGTTGATGTTTGGTAAACACGTCTAGTTCTACTGCAGCTAATTCTGCACTAAATAGTTTTTTAATAGAATGCATGAAATTTAGTATTTCATTGCCTTTTACACTCCAGTAACATCTTCAACTTTGAGTTAAACGGTATTCTAATTGTCTTGTATTTTTTTTCTTGTCTGGGCTTACAATTAAGTCGTGTTCTACTATGCTGAATACCTGGGCCTAATCCTCTCCCCTCCTGTGGACTCCCAGTCTGAAGTTATATAGTGTTAAGTCACTTTTAGCTTCAACCATCTATCTTTAAAAAGGGAAGAGCAGAGCTGCTTTTTGCCTACTCTTGACCTGTTCTGTATAACCAGTTTGTAAGCATACACTCTTGTGTGGATGACACACTGCTGAGCCCAGAAAGAGCTTGGTCTTGCTCAAAGCTTCTGAGAAATAACTGCCATCCTAGCATGTGTTTTTCCTTAAATACAGAAGGAGACAGACAATCAGGACCCTTCATCCCTACATTCACAGGCTCTGCACTACCTACAAAAAAAGCTGCAAGGTGGCAAAAGCTGTCCAGGTCCATAAGGTGACTTAAGAGGAAAGCCTGTTGGAAATCTAATTCCAGTTCTGCAAAACATTTTGACGTAAAATCCCATTTGATTCAAATATCCTCCTTTACCTCTATTCACAACAACAGACTTCCAAGCTTCCATGTTTTAGAACAGACCTCCAACGGAACTGCAGACAGGTACTTGATATTTGAAAGATGCAAAGCTGAGGCAGACAAGTTTGATACAGAAGAAGAAAATCCAATGCTCCACAACTGAAACCAAAAAATAGCAATTCTGAGGGGCTGGGCACCGGTCTGAAACCTGGTGACTGGAGATGCAGGTGCCTTTGTGTCAGAACACTTTCACTTGCTATACCTAGCACAGCACATACAGCATCAGTGTATACTACTCCTTTTCAGCTTGATGTATGCTCCAACTTCACTAACCAAACTAGGGGGGGGCTACAAAGTTTACACTGGCAAAACAAAATAACAAATACTCAGCCACCCTCGCAGAAACAGTACACTAAGTTTAATCAGGAATTATTTCCAGAGCCCAGAGCATAATTTTATAGGATCCCTATACCAGAACATGTTAATTCCCCAACACAATTCTGGCACAGAGCAAGCACTGTCCACCCCATCTCCAATGACAAAAACTCCACACAGGAACTGATCACTAGTAGCCTGGGGTTAGGAAAAATCTCCTATACAAATTTTGTCCGGAGGACTTCAGTGCCAGCCACTGCAGCAGTGCATCATCTCATGAGGTGATTTCACTATGCTGCTGCTGTTTCCACAGAGGAGTTTGCAGGATTTCCGAAAGGACTGACCAGAAGTCACAGATACACTACAGAAATACAAAAATCCTGACAAAGAATATTCTTAAAACCTGAAGAAAACCAAGTGGAATGACTGGAGATATGGATCTGATACAGAATGATCAAAAGAGCCATATTTTATTACACCCTCAACTGAAAACCACAGTTCTGCAAAAATAATTCAGGAAAAAGATCGGAACTGGGTATGCTCATAAAGGAAAAAATGATAATGCAAAACACTAATCAAATCAATTTTATACTTGCTTTTCACAAGACAGACACTTGTAGGAACTTTCAGGAATAAAAAATTCTATAAAAATTACTATGGTTAAGATAAATCAGAAAGAACACATGAATTATTTGTTTATATGGCTATGAAGCATGCTATAATAATTTTCTAAAAAATAAAGCAACATCTTTTCACAACTAGCATACTATTCCTGTGGGTTTTGTCCCTAAGTAAAAAAAAGGCCAATAGGTTTTTAAATATAGATATATATATATAT
>NW_020799092.1:44895876-44900202 GCF_003259725.1 Athene cunicularia | reverse complement strand
ATATATATATATATATATATATATATATATATATATATATATATATATATATAAAAAATATATATAAAGCCAACACTCAATGTTTACCAAATGGGAAGCCTCAGACTTGTCCAAGTACCAGCGCAGATCACTCTGTAATACTGACCTGAGATGCATTTCCTGCAAATGGAAAAGAACACAGATGGAGCAAGATACTCAGTTCTGCTGGATCCTAGAGGGAAGTTTTTAAAACAGGAAAGTGAGGGGAACAATTAATTTATATGGAAAAGTCAGAAAAGCTGAATATATTTAATCTGCTTAACAGAGGTGCATAGGTACCTGCTTACGTTGAAGGATGACAGGACTAATTCAGAAAATGACAAGGGTTGGTGAAATTATTACAAATGATGGAATAAAACTGTTGAGTAAATAAATTCTGACAAATAGGTATTAGAGTATGAAACAATTTCCAAAAGAAAATGGCAGAAGTATCATTGCCAATGACAAGCCTGATACTACACCAGACAAAAATCCTGAAAATAAAGGCAGACAACTATTCTGTCTGCTAAATAGAAACAGTACTGAATAGTTTTAAAAAATAAGAAAAGATGCGTGATGATCAGCTGTCAGAGGAAAGTCATCAGTAGTTTCACAGATGTTAAAACCTATGCTACTCAACATATTCTTATTAAAACTAGGAAAAATGAATAGTGAGGTGCAAGGTTTGTTGACATCATTTGAATTACACAGGAAAGTACAAATACAGGTCAACTAAAAAAATTTATGAAGCTACATTTATGAAAGGCCATGCACATGGTAAAAAATAATTTTAGTGTCACACGTGAAATAATGGGCTCTGATCTGACCACTACCACTTGGGAGTATAATTTTGGGATTATAGTCGTATTTCACCTACACAAATAATACACCTCCAGTCTACTCTCCCAGGCCCATCAGCCCCCGCAAAGCCTAGCTTCACAAATCCAAAGGAGGAGAGGCACAGCAGCAGGCAGGACCCCAAACCAAAGACTCCTGCTGAGGAACACCCCATCTGTTCCAGGAAAACCTCAACCCCAGCATCTAGGCTTGGAGCTCAGTGAGATGAGTCACGGGGAGCAGCCCTCCTCATCACCTTTCAGACTGAGAAAGGTTGCTGCCTCAGGGTGTGAGACACATGATGGGATGAAGAAGGGCATTATAAGCATGCGAGTCCTAGTAAAGACTGAGCTGAAAAGCAGAAGTAGTGGCCCAGGAGCGAGGGTTTTAGAGTGGGTCTCTGAGGGCCAGCTCTGGGCTGTGATCTGTGGATGAGAGCATAGCGGGTGTTGGCTGTGGGACCAGGGGGCTTGTTATATCCCGGTGTCAGCAACTGGGGAGACTGGGATCCAAGTGTCCAAGCCCCAGCTGCTGGAAGGATGCTCCTCATACATATGCTTACCCATATTCTCACTCACAGATCTCCCTCCTGCTCACGCAGACCTGTCTTTGTTCAAGTGCTCTAGGTCTCTACATTACCTGTGCTGGCCATATACACACACAGTGCACACCCATGCCTGCTGGGGGGACATTTCAACCTCACCACCAGTTGGACCTGGGGACACAGAACAGAAACTGCCTCACCTCTCTTGGGCTGCTGGACTTGGCATAACATATTTTCCTCTAACATAAAATACATGTTTTCAGACAACTGTCAGCTAAATGCTTAGCAGTCAAAGCAACCCAGTGGGTTATTAGGAGTTATGAAGAGGAGAGAAAAAAATAGACACAGGCTTAACACTGCCAATAAACCCACTGTGGGCCTGCACCTTGAATCCTGCCTCTACAGTTCTGCTCCTCTCCCTGCATAATAATGGCTAAACAGCTCAAATCTCACAGTCTGGACAGGGGATGAAGGAACCAGGATATAACAGTAGCCAATAAAAGTCAAAGGCAACACACCCAGGATAGAGAGGGATCAGTTATACCTCCCAGAGTCCAAGAGATAGGGAGCAAACAGTAGCGTGTTCACAATGAACAAACGGAAAACATCTTCCACAATTTGGATCTAAGTCATGGGACTCTGCCACAAGATAGTGTGGACACTAAAACCCTACAGCATTAAGGAGAGGCCCAACAGATTTATAAAGGAGCAATGCAGTAAGGGTTAGTAACCAAACAGAGATCACCCCTATCCCAGTCACATACCACTGAAGGGTAGGAAAGGAGGGATGGGGAGAGGTCACTACTTAGTTGCTGTAATCTTCTCAAGCCTGTCACTTTTGACCACTGTCAGAAAGGATATGGGGTTAGATGGACCTCAAGTCTAACTCAGTGTGAGTAATTCTTAATAGTCTATTCATATTTTTATTTTTTTTTAAATTTAAAATAGTAATAATACAGAGGACAACACCACACAGTGCTGATACTTTTCTTGCTATGAAGACAGACCTGTTTGAAGCTTCTTCCCTTTTTTCTGTTTGCAGTTCCTTTTTTCACCTGGATCATTTCACAGACCAAGGTTAGAGAAAGGACCAACATAACAACTGCCACAAGAAGGAAAACTAACATCCTTCTCTGGGGAAATGGAAAGAGGCAGCTGCAGAAAAAAGAAACAGGAAAACAATGCCAGTTTAGATAGGTCTGCTATTGACAGAACAGCAGTGTGGAACCAAAGTACCCCTTGCCTTGCTATACATACACACCAGATAAGAGTGAATAAAGGTTAAAGCACAGATGCACAGGAATCCTCCTGCAACCCCATTAACATAGCAGAGGGTCCAGCTCCTACAGCCCTTTAGCAGTAATCCATAGCATCCATATAATAGCTTAGATTTTTCCATGAGGAATTTGCAACTTCACTGCTGCTTGTAGTCCTTGCAGTACAGCTTCTGCTGGACAGGATAAAAGTTAACTCTATAAACATCTGAATGTATCAGCTGACTTTGATAGTGAAGCCAAAAAAATTGTGATTCATTAATTCCACCAAAACATCTGCCTCACCAGAGGCCCACCTCCTGTGTGACAGAGGAAGTGCAGTCCCTATCTCCTCACACCCACACTTTGGGACATGTGCCTTTTTTTCCACACAACATCCCACGTTAGACAAGCACGATGACACAAACTGCATCTGTTCCAAGAAATATTTAAAACCTCAGTCATGCACCGCAATGTCACTAGCAAAGCAGAGAAAGGAGAGATGGGATTTCATTCAACTAATTTTTAAACAGTTCTCAGTTTAGGTAAAAAGCACAGTACAAACTTCCAAAAATTATCTAAAATGTTACAATTATACAGGGTCACCTCAGGCAAAGCTTTCGGAAGCAGCAGAGACTATTCACCCATAGTGGAGACAGCAACCCAGTCATCACAACAGCACTTCGTTACTGTTATTTAAAAGGACAGAGTCTAGACCAAAGACACAGAATCAGCAACTCCAAACTCAAGTTCAGTGAAGTAAGACAACTCAAATGCCTGTAAGTAAATAAGCAATAAAGAAAAAAGGGGGGGGGAAGCATTTGAAATGGTAAACATGCACTCATAAAACTCATGGCTAATAAGGATAGTATTTCAAAGAACGAATCCACAAGACAAGGGCTACTGATTGACAACAGCTTTCAATGAACAGACATCATTCAAGTAAGAGCTGTAGTGCATGAGAAGACAATAAGCATACATAGTAAGAGACCTCAATAAATATAATTCATTCCTACTTCCAAAAATTAAAGGCAAAATAGCATTAAGACATATTTAATATACAAATGATGAACAAGGATAACTCTTCATAAAACTCTGAATCTAATTCATTTATTTATTTATTTATTTATAAAGAAAAGCAGAACAAAATTCTCTGTCTAAATCCTGACTGAAGAAAACCCCTCTGATGCAAACTGAAGGTCACCATGCTTAGGATCTGATGGACAACTGGGAGAAATTAATTTCCAGAGCTCCACAGAAGTGGTATTCTTGATGAGTACAAAACTTGAGTCTACCCCAGGGCAAACCATCTTCCAAACGTCTCTGATGCGAACAGAAACAAGGAAACAGAATTACTATGCACTACTTCAGACACAGAGAAAACCAAGATAATTCTTATGCAGTGACAGATAGGACACTGAGCACAATAAAGAAGCACATACAGATCTCAAGAGCTCGTTTGGGCACTCTTTATACCAATCTTGTCCACACTTCCACTTTCTTCTCAGATGGTAAAAAACAGTAGGTCATGTGTAAAAGCTCAAATAAAAGATGCAAAGAGGAGCAGAAATTTTTTTGCCGGTGGCTGTGGGCAATGAAGTATTTACTTTGCCCAAACTATCAGTGAAGACACTCATTGCTTTACAACATACATGGCAAGGAGGGGCGGGGGGG
>NW_020799092.1:44889540-44895826 GCF_003259725.1 Athene cunicularia | reverse complement strand
GGGGGGGGGCGGGACAAGGACGGTCAGGACAGGACATGACACCATGTAGTACCTCAAAGCAGAGCACAGGAAGCCCTGGAAATACAGTTCACTAGCACTGAGACTCAGTGCTAGTAAGCCTCACCAAAAACCTTAGCACAACATCATTCCTTTAAGACACAGCATGTTCTCATCATCCTAAACCAAAGATACAGCTTGCTGACACTGAATTTCCAGTTGAATTTTGTTTCTGGCTAAGCACCAAAAAATGCAACGGGTAAGAAGCCTTTTTTTCCCCCAATAATTGTTATATGCACATACGTTTATTTGTGTGTGCATACACGTGTGTCTACATAGAAAAACCCCATTTTATTTTGCAGTTCTGGCACATAAACTTCAGCCAGATGTATTCTTTACAATTTACTTACTAACAGAATTGTAAGTTCAGTAAAAATAAATAACGCAAACACACAAAACAATCAAGTATTGTCCAGAAGTGGAAACTACCCATGGTGTTAAAACATTAACACATTTCATTTGCAGTCTCTAGCATTAAGTGTGATGATAGAAATGTCTAGGAATTAATGAACCATTGTATCCTTGAGATTAGGTTAGTCTCCATAAATGGTATGCAGTGGATTTCAGAATATGTAAGAATAAATCTTATCAGAGTGTATCACTAGATAGTGTTTTAATGAGATCTTACTCTCAGATGGGGCTCCTCATGAATCCTATATGCGAAGCAGGAGAATGGCAGATACCACCCAAGCCTCTTCTTTCCAAGTCACCTGAAGCTATATATTCACATAGAGAGAATGCAAGAGCAATGTGATTTACATGGCCACAACTAAAACCAATTCAGCATACCCAACCCGCACACAAAATATAAAGGTACTGTCTGTTAATTAGATAGGTTTCTGCCTCTTGCTTCTGCAAAATACTCTTCATGAACTTTTGCCATGTGCTAGCAGTTGAAACCCGTCAAAACAAAGCATGACTTGGAAATAAACCCACCCTAGCACAACTGTGTTTAAAAGCTTAAGATCTGTATGTGTCTTTTTAAGTGACATACATATTACCTTTAATTGCTTAAAATGAAAGCCACCATAAAAGCAACTTTATTATTCTTTCCCTTACTGCAAGGGAAAAAACTACAAAAGACAGGGAAGAATTAGGAAGATATTATTGTAGAGCATCATCTTTAATAGTACAATGGACATCACAAAAATTAAAGTGGGTTAAAAACATGCATTTCATTAAAGCTATTTTTTCTGAAGGAAAAGAGAAGAATCAAAATTTGAATTTCTGAAGCAGATCCTAGCAGCAGCAGACACTGACAGGTGAAAGTGAGTCCAGCAGAAGCACAGATAAGAAGATTTGGAATAGAACAGTAGAAGAAAGCCTGACCAAAGGAGAGATCTAAATATTAGAAACAGAAACTGCTATTTAGCCACCACAAAAATAAAGCTTAATACAGCCAAGTAACTTGCTCTGTAAACTCCGTACAAGCTAAACTGTTGGCTGCCAGTGCAAGAAGACATCAATCCAGCTGTAGTCTATAAATGCAAACATAATTTCAGCTGAGTTTGCAGCTTGTTTAGTTTCAAACTACCAGCAGTAAGCAAAGATGACAGCCACAGCTAAGGACAGTCCTCATAAAAACACACGTGTGGTCTAAATTAGCTGTATTTCAGACTAGAGCCCTCCCCCAGGGTTGTAACAGTGCTCATTATCAGCAGGTGGAAGAAAGCACTTAAAATACCCAGTGAAAATTTAAGATAGACAAGGCTTATGATACTCGTTATTTAAGCAAATAGCACATGCTAAAACTGCTTAAAAATCACTAGGAAACGAAGACAATCTGTGCTAAGCCCTTAACTCACTGTATCTGTTAAAGTGTTATTAAACGCAGTGCACATCTGATGTCAAGGAAAGCCCCTTGATTTTCTAAATATTTATAACTGCACTCTTCAGTGCCAATTATTAAAACTGATACTGCCTTTACATGTCTCTTGCTTTGCTGGATTTTAGCTGGTGAGCTGAAATTTCTCATGATGCCATGTTCAGATTTAAATTTTTTTTTTTAAATTTTTTTAATAGACATTCTGAGGAAAATGGAATGTTATATATGACATGAAATTTCTTTTGAGACAATATTTTCTTTTGAAAATTTTAGATATTCCCTTTTCAGCTCAGGGATTTGAAGCCCAGTGGAGAGGCACTCACTGTACTAGAGACTGGGTAGACTTCCCAGAGAGCTCAGAAATCCTACAGAGCAACAACTGACTGATCAGATCTCTCAAAGATCTTAATTTGCACACATCTATTAAAGCTCTAATGGATTTTAAAAGCTAATATTTCTACAGGGTCCATCCCTTCTGTCAATGCTTTTGGGAAGCTTGTGCATGGACCCACATCCACAGACAAACCTGGCATGGGAATAGGCCACCCATTCCCATCAGCCTGAGACTATAGGGACAAAGACAGAAAATGCCACCTTCAGCAGTGGATAACAGATCAGGAACTCAAAAGGACAAGGGGAATCCTGTTCTCTCCATGAGACAAACAGTGTAACAAAACCCAAAAACGTAGATTAGAACAAGGTGCCCAAGAGCATTGCAGGAGCAGAAGCAATGTATAGTAACATATAGCCCACACAAACAGTAATTAAGGCATGTTTGTAACACACACTCAGTGCAGTCTGACTACTGCCTCTTTCTAAGGCAAATTTTACTTTAGTGCCTTGGTAAAATCTTGCATGCACAATAAATACAACACAAGGGTCTGAATTGGAAAAAAACATCTGTCCTAAGCTGTGCCTTCTGAGGCTCAGGATAGCAGGGTCTTGGCAGGGCATGCAACTCCATGGCTCGCCCCTCCTGGCCCTTTGGGTCGCTACAGGCACAGCCTGGGTCATGCATCCTCGATCCTAGTAACTTTTGCAAGTTGCAAGACACTTGCTCCAGCAAGCCCTCAACAAGGCTTTTCACACCAGAGAAAGGCATCATTGGGCAGGAATGAAGAGGGAACCCTCAGCACTAAATCTTTGTGTGCTTTTTTGCACCAAGGGGAACAGTTTTGGCCCTTTAGTTTGCAACAACCTGGCAAAGTGTGAGCTCCTTTTCACCGTTGCTCCCCAGTGCTAATGCCGTCCGTTAAAAAAAAAAACCAAACAACAACAACAAAAAAACCCAAAACGAATCCAAAAAACAGCCCACACAGGAACACTGCTCAGATGACGTGGCATTAGGAAACTCCAGTGCCTACCTACAAGTATTCACAGAATCAACTAGGTTGGAAAGGACCTCAGTAGCAAAAGAAAGACCATGGAGAGCCTCCATACCCTGCTAGACACAGGAGGAAACATGGTAACACGTGATGAGGAGAAGACTGAGGTGCATAATGCCTTCTTCGCCTCAGTCTTTAATAACATGACTAGTTATACTGAGGGAATCCAGCCTCAGCAGCCAGAATACAGAGACTGGGAGAACGACCCCCCTGCATTCCAGGAGGAGACAGTCAGTGACCTGCTGCATCACACAGACACACACAAGTCCATGGGACCAGATGGGATACACCTGAGGGTGCTGAAGGAGCTGGCTGGGGTGCTCGCCAAGCCGCTTTCCATCATTCACCAGCAGTCCTGGCTGACCAGGGAGGTCCTGACAGATTGGAAATTGGCCAATGTGACACCCATCTACAAGAAGGGTCAGAAGGATGATCCGGGAAATTACAGGCCTGTCAGCTTGACTTCGGTGCCCAGGAAGCTGATGGAGCAGCTCATCCTGAGTGCCATCACACAACACATGTGGGACAACCCGGGGATCAGGCCCAGTCAGCATGGGTTTAGGAAATGCAGGTCCTGCCTGACAAACCTGATCTCCTACGACAGGGCGACCTGCTTATTGGATGAGGGAAAGGCTGTGGATGTTGTTTATCTTGCCTTCAGTAAGGCCTTTGACACCGTTTCCCACAGCATTTTCCTGGCAAAAGTGGCTGCTCATGGCTTGGATGGGCACACACTTTGCTGGGTAAAAAAATGTCTGGATGGCCGGGCCCACAGAGTTGTGGTGAACAGAGTTAAATCCAGCTGGTGGCCAGTTACGAGTGGTGTCCCCCAGTGCTCAGTGGTGGGGCCACTCCTGTTTAACATCTTTATTGATGACCTGGACAAGGGGATCGAGTGCACCCTCAGTCAGTTTGCAGAGGACACCCAGTTGGGTGGGAGCGTTGATCTGCTCGAGGGTAGGGAGGCTCTGCAGAGAGACCTGGACAGGCTGGAGCCATGGGCTGAGCCCAACTGGAGGAGTTTCAACAAGGCCAAATGCCGGGGGCTGCCCTTGGGCCACAACCCCCAGCAGTGGCCAGCAGGGACAGGGAAGGGATCTCACCCCTGTACTGGCACTGGTGAGGCCGCCCCTCGATTCCTGTGTTCAGTTTTGGGCCCCTCACTACAAAAAGGACATTGAATGACTCGAGCGTGTCCAGAGAAGGGCAACGGAGCTGGTGCAGGGTCTGGAGCACAGGTCGTACGGGGAGCGGCTGAGGGAACTGGGGGTGTTTAGTCTGGAGAAGAGGAGGCTGAGGGGAGACCTCATCGCCCTCTACAGCTCCCTGAAAGGAGGTTGCAGAGAGATGGGGATGAGTCTCTTTAACCGAGTACCAAGCGACAGGACAAAAGGAAATGGCCTCAAGTTGCACCAGGGAAGGTTTAGACTGGATATTAGGAAGCATTTCTTTCCAGAAGGGGTTGTTAGGTGTTGGAATGGGCTGCCCAGGGCAGTGGTGGAGTCCCCATCCCTGGAGGGTTTAAAAGTTGGGTCGACATAGCACTGAGGGATATGGTGTAGTTGGGAACTGTCAGTGTGAATGGTTGCACTAGATGATCTTCAAGGTCCTTTCCAACCTAGCTGATTCTGTGATTCTGTGAATTCACCCCTTGTTTCTAAAAGTGATGAAACCAAAACTGAAACAGGAAAGATTTTTTCCTCCCAGAGATCTGTAATAAAGGCAGATTCTACCTTTGTAACAGTGATAGGGGCAGAAGGTACAACTGAAGCAGTAGGACAGCAGCTGTAAGACATAACACAATCAGTTGTACCAGGAGCAGCAGATCCAGAGGAGTTTGCTTCCCCACTGAAGAAGTCCCTTCCTGAAATCCCACACACTCCCCTCTGTCCCTTTCCCCACTACTGACACTTTTCCACCATTATCACACTTGAAGCTAAGCTCCACATCTTTTTTTAACACCCTGACGGGGCAAACTGGTACCTCCTGTGGCCAGTTCAGAGCTATGTACATGCTAACTGCTAGCCCACACATGCCAGGTGTCAGCCCATCCAATAAAACATGTTACTTTAATGGCTGCCTTAAAGATGTATTAATTTGTACCTCTCTGCTTTACTCAGTCTCCAATATGTATGAAATCTGCTGGAATTTATGAGATTTCCAACTGTCTCAAAGCATGGCTGAATATAGGCTGAAGGTTTTAAAAATTCTACTCCCAGGTAAGCCAATACCACGATTCAACCCCCTGTGGTGATGCAAGTTCACTGCCAGTAGACACAGCTACTTGTTGGGACCAAAGCACAAAATCCTGTCCTGCTCTGTGCCACACCACCTTAACATGTCCAATAGCACTCACGATAATGTACCTCCAAGAGCACCTACATTTACAAAGCACTGATTTGTGAAACCCACTTTGACCATACCTGTACTCCTGAGACACTTGTGGCTGTCGTCTTCAGGCTCAGAGCCCTGAAAAACCTACAGGGAATCTAATGATGCCTAGAGCATAGCTGATACCACAATTTCTCCTGAGAATTTCTATGTATGTATCTCTTTATTTCCTAGAACACATTTCCCCATTCATGCAGTTGGCATAACAGTTTCTTTTGTGAGCAAAGCCTCTACTCCATGTACTTTGGGGAAATGAATACGAAATGGATTTTCTCCCTCAAACCTGTAACATTTCACACATTGCCTGTTTCATTCAGAAGCTTCCAATTTACTTTAATTATATCCTCCTGAAGCAGAGTGAAGAGTAATGCCAGATTCCTCTGTGGGTCCTATAGGGAAATATTTACTAAAAGGGCCCTTTATCAGCTCCTGCTCATTTTCTATATCAAGAATTTTAATTACATTTTTGGTCTATCAGAAAGTATTTTTTTGCATTAGATAACTCTTTCTCCTTGAAATGATAAAAGCAAGAATACCTGGAGTTTTTCATGGCAGTTTTCTGTCTTAACTGTATCGAATTTCTCCTCTTCTTGGAAGAGGCGGGTTGACTTCTATTCCTTAGCGGGGG
>NW_020799092.1:44873849-44889490 GCF_003259725.1 Athene cunicularia | reverse complement strand
GGGGGGGGGGGGAAGCGTAGACAGTCGCATTTGTACCAGTTGACCTCTATGATATCCCTTCAATACAGTGAAAATCAGCTTTTAACCACTCTGCAGGAACTACTTTCTCCTGCAACTCTCTCATTTACTGCTACTTATTATTACAGTTGCTACTTACAACATAGAACTTCCATAGGTAGCTGTTTCTTTGCCAGATCTTAAATGGACTCAAATCTGTGCTAATTAGTTGCCTCCAGGTGATTGTTGCTCCTACTGTTGTTCTTGTTTCAACCATATGGGTCAGAGAGTTGGAAGGATTTTATCATACTTGAAGTGAATATATTCGAAGACATTTTTCAAAATAGACAATGCCTTTACTTTAGAACATCCTCAGATTTCCATGCAATAGACCAAGGACTTCAAATCTATATCACAAATGTGTCATGGAATATTACCAAAATTTAGCTACAGTACAAAAACAAAGTATTCAGACATTCATTAGAAGGGATTTAGCATACTAATTTCTCACATTTCTGATGCATGCCCATAAGCAAGTTATAGCCCTGAGCTCATTAGGCATGCCATATTCCAAGGCTACAAGGACAAAAAGTGGACTCTTCCTGTAAGGATTACTGCTGAAGACTTTACACTCAGATACAGAATGCAGGTGTTAAAACATACAAAATACAGTGATTGTTATGACCAACAGCAGCTTGAAAGCAAACATGGAGAATATACGAGAAAAATTATCAGGCCAGGGTAAGGAAAAATTTATTAGCCAGGTATGGATGGAAATGAAGCATAAGGCCACAAAGAACTTGTAGAACTTGAAATTATGGGACATGGGGATCTAAAACTATTCTACAAGCAGACAGGGTGTTAGGCATGGAAAGCAACCATCTCACTGCAGAGAGACATCTGGACAGCAAGCCAGAGACAGTGACTTCCTTGAGCAAGAAAGCTCAAGGTTTACTATTACATTGGCATCACAGGAAGTTGAGAACAGGAATACCTAATATTTGGGTAAAAGAACAGAACTTTGATAAATTCAGAACTGGACAGCAATAAACATTTTAATGAGGCTTGGACAGCAGCTAGGAGCTAAGTACTGATTGTGCCTGCCCACATATTCAGACACAATCCTGCTGAGCATGTGGGAGCATGTGTGTGCCTGGGGCATTTTATAATTGTTTGAAGGACCATTCCTTGGTGATTTATGAACCATTAGCGATTCATGAACCACAGGCTGAATAACACTAGACAAAATTACCTTTTCGGTCCCATTGTGGCATTTTTCCTCTTGATTATATGTAGATGCAGCAGTCTGCCCATGCACTCAGTTATTATAGTACTTGATGGGAAAAAAGTTGTAAGTTCTGACCAGATAACAAGCAGATTATGTCTTATTTAGCTCGTCTTCACCATCATTACAATGCAATTTATTTATAATGCATGTCTAAAGAGGTAACTTTATAACAAGAAAAACCTGAAGATAAAAGATGGCAGAAAATGGAAAAAAGAAAGATTAAGAGTGACAGAGAAATTAAAAAGAAGAATTAGTGAGATGGACGAGGGGGAGCAGTTCAGAGACCCTTTGCTATTAGGAAGCAGGAAGGAGACAGCAGGGAAAAAGCCCCAGGATGACAAGTCACATGCACAGAATCTCAAGTGCAAAAAGCTTTCTGACATCTCATGTAAATCAACAGCTGAAATCGTTCGGAAAGCTTTGTAGCTATTGCTGGAAATTCCTCTTGTTGCTGGGTGCAAAACTACAATGATCATTACCCACAAAGCTGCTGAGAGTTCACTGGCTACTACTGCCAGGCATGCTTCTTCATGCTACAAACCAGGCCAGAGAGGAAGCCAGCTGTGGAATAAAATCAAAATGTATACAAGCTATTACATTAATTTATTGTTTTCATAAATAATTACTCACAAAAAAATTTAAACTTTTAATACTGTGGCTGCCACAATACTCACACCCTGCTGCTCCAAAGCCAGATACAAAGCAGGACATTGTCAGAGCAGCCCAGTTCTATATGCTACTGAACAGGCGTTCTTCTAGCAGTTAAGACAAAAAAGTGGCATTACAAAAGCTGCATGCATGTTTGCTGCCACCACTTACAACACATGCAGGTTGGCTCCCTGTGTAACAACCAGATCAGTTTACACACTTCCTCTAGAAGTCACTCTAAGGCACATAAAATCATCTATCTCACTTCCAGCAAGATGACCACAGACCATATCAACAAGACAATTCCAACTATTCCAACTCCTAGAGCAGTAATGGTCTTTTATACTTGGTCTTTTTCCTAAAGGTTACTTCTCTCCTCATTAATGATGTATACTTTTCTGATATGATCAGATGGTATTTTTCTTCATTACATTCTCTCTACAGTGGCACTGAACTTACACTTCTGGGTTCAAACAGCAAATCTACATCTTGACAGTGATATTAACTTTATTATTAATCCTTATAATCGGAGTTAAACAATTTCTAACAAGTTATTCATCAAATATTAAGTATTTCAAGAAAAAACATAAATTCAA
Source organism: Athene cunicularia (assembly GCF_003259725.1). NCBI lineage: Eukaryota > Metazoa > Chordata > Aves > Strigiformes > Strigidae > Athene > Athene cunicularia. Next base: position 44,886,961 of record NW_020799092.1, on the reverse strand, counting down.
CAAAATATTATTTAAAAAACTATATATGGATTCTGGTCATTCCCATGTTGAGCTGCTGGATCCACAGCTTCAGGATATTCCACCATGCAGAATGGCCAGAGACAGGGGGCTCTAGAGCTCCTGCTTTAGATTCTGAAATGATTTGGGCTTTCAAGACTTTTCTATTTCCAGCCACAGAACTTTTCCAAGCTTTCTGATACATGTGCTGAAGTACTTTTCTCTTCTCCTACCTCCTTCTCTTACCCATCTCCTCAACAGTCAAGTTAACTGTGATAAATTTTACCATATATATATATATATATATATATTCATGTCATAGAAAGAAAAATCAAACATTTAGCCCAAACAATAAGAAAAATCTTAAGTGACCAAAATAGTGTCTTCATCCTGAAGATAAGTTACAAGATTCACATACATGCATCTCAGTAAGGGAGGAAAAAAAAAAAAAATATAGATATAGTCAGCCATAAGTGATTTAAGTGCATTCAAAGAAATGTTCATGATCAAAATCTGACTTTACTTAACTTCATGAGCAGTTTTTATCAGTTCATATGAACCAGAGGGGACTAGCAACGTGCTTAAACTAGGAAAAAGTGTTCTTCTAAAAAAAGAAAAATACAGAAAAGAATTGAAGACCAACATGAAAGAGAGATAACTGATGAGATTAAAATGTTTACAGATCAAGCAATAATTATTAAAGGATAATGAAGAGCAGACTACGAGAAATATCAGGGTACCTGGGGAAAAATCAGTGGGATGGTAATGTAACAGTAGAGGAATGACAGACAATCCACTGAGGAACTCTCCTTAAAGAACAGTGGCTCCAAAAGCAATGAGGATGGATTTGTGAACAGTGGGAGGGAGAACTTCAGTTTTATAGTAAAGGTACGTCTGGATCTGGACCTGGGTCTTGCACTCCAGTCTTCCAACTTCAGAGGAGACACTGACCCATTACACAGGTGTGAAGGAGAGACAAGCAACATGCAGCCCAAGTAAAACAGGCCTCACAGAACACCACCAGCAGTGACAATGACAGATACAGGTGAGGGCAGGCATACCCTAGTGGGTAACTTCTGATTAGCCATTCCCAAGAAAACCAGAATATCCATCAGAATTATCAAGTAATAATATAAAGACTTTCTTCACACAATGCATAATTGTGAACTTCATTTCCATACAATCCTATTTATTGTAGTAGTAGACAACAGATTACAAGGTTATATCAGGCCTGTAGAGATGGCAAGCATACTAAATTTATAATAGTAAGCAATAAAATATAAACAGAAACTTCAAATGTAATACAAATCCTCAAACTTCAGGACAATAATAAATTTCTAACCAATATCACCAAGAGGAAGGTTAACCTTCGTTTCACAGCTACAGAGTTTATTGCCTTGAAGCAGGAAATACCAGACACAGTCAGACAAAGTAGATGAGAGGGACCTCTGCCCCAATGAACACTGAAAACAGAATGTTCCTGTTTGGTCATTATTTTCTCACTCCTTTTCTTTCTGTTAAAACAAAAATAATAAAATAAAAAAAGCGCATTGCAATAGCTGAAGATTGTTAAAGGAAACAAACAATGAAATTAAGTAATTCAAAAGAGACTAATACTGTGAAGACATCAAGATTAATAAATGTAAATACAAAATATTAGATAAACTAGGGGCTTAATCAGGATTACTTAGGATACTGGAAAAACAGTATTTTTGTTGGGTTTCCTTTTAAGAAATACCTCATTTTAATATAACTAAAAATAATAAAATAGAAAACCACATTTTGATTATGTTCATTAAACACTTCACTAGAAAATAAATTAAAACATTTACAGAATGACATGAGACATAATTAAAGCAGTTTCAAACAATTTCACCCCATGGTTTTTTGCTTATTCCCAAGTTTAAATATCCTAATTTGACTTTTAATGAATAAAAATTAGAAATGGGTTTTCAAAACAAATCATGTTCTGAATCTCAAATTATGCTTACACAGTCTATACTGTATGTAAAGAAGCAGATGAAGGAACCATTAAACCTTTAAGTTGTTCTTTAATCAAAGTGGCATTTTGTTACTATTTCCTTGAACAGGCAAATATTAGCTCACATCTTTGAACACCATAGCACAATCCTTATTTGCTGTGTATCATTTAGCAATTTTTACTTTTTCATTTTTTGTTTAATAAAACATCTTACAAAGAAACATCAATCGATCTGGAGTTCTCACCATTGCCAATTTAGTAAGGCTTCCATGGCAATATATTCTACCTGTTTGCCTGTGTTCTTCACTGAGCCTGTACTTTGCCTTGAAGATCCAAATTCTTCCCATAACTTCCCTAATTTATTGCAACCTTGACATACCACAGAAAGGTTCAATTATATAAAACCCCATTCCGGACTCAGTTTCAGAAACAAGCAGAACACAATACTGATAGTTGAATGCAGAATGTAATATAAAAACTATTTGCTTCTCTTTACCAGATGATGCCCAAAGCTTAAGGAAAGCTGAAGAGGGGTCACAAGGAAAGTGAGCAGTACCTGCTCAGGACAGAAAACAACTGGCAAATGCTATCTGTTATACAGTATTTGAGAACCAGCTGAGGTATTTAAGTCCATCACCACCGAAAAGGCAACCCTAGAAGCTCAGTAAAGCATGAGTCTTAGCAAAAATTCAGCAGTAAAACCTAAAGGTGTCTGACACCAATCTCCAGTATAGTCCAAATTACTGGGACATCAGGAGGAAAGGTGAAGATTTACCAGCTAAACTGGTCTCTTACAGGTGAACTTCAAATCACAGAATCATTAAGGCTGGAAAAGACTCTTAAGATCATCAAGTCCAACCATAAACCTCACTGCCAAGTCCCACTTGGTACTATTCTTCTGTACATGCTTATGTACCTTGGCATTCACACCTTAGTATTAGCTGAACTTTTTTTTTTTTCTTTCACACGACTACATGTAAATTCTTGGTTTTACATGCAAAGAAAAAAAATTGTCTCCTCTTTTCTGTGCTACTGGGCTCACAGATTATCAGCCCCCAAACTCTGCAATAGCAGATTATAAACTTGCTCTTAGAAGATCAAATAAGCAAAAGTGCTTTTATTCTTGTCTTACCTTTTATGCAGCACCTCAGTTCAAGGAGAACGATGACATTTTCATTATGAAAATAATGTCTCTCTCCCCTGATTGGACATTTTTGTTCAAGAGGCATTTCTTGAGGACTTTTTTTCAGGATAACCTTTAATAAACACACTGAGATGCATCAGTAGACTAGGAAACTAGCACACATAAATAAATATTCATACAGTTTAATGATTTACACACCAATGTTCCTTACCACTGCAATACTGAAGTCTGTTCAGAAACAAATGCATGAGTATTTTCTGTTTAAAAAAAAAAAAAATCATCTCTGTTAACTGACTGGAAAGCTATAGAGCACTAGAAGATATTTATAAGGAGTATCACATTGCAGAAGAATATTGGGTTTACTCAGCTTTTTTTTTTTTTAATCACTCAGCTTACTCCATGTGTGGCAACACAGAAATGGAGTTTCCATTTGACATTTACTTCCTGATTCTAAGGATATGCAAAAGGACTTGCAATCCTTCCTAGGCATTTTATTCAACGTCTTCAAACCAGAAAAAAATGTGTCCCTCTTTCTTCTAGTTGTATTTTCTAACTAAGTATCAAAGAGAAATCTTGTACAATTCCTGCACACAGGAAAGACTACAGACCACAGTGTTCCACCGACTGAAGAACCAGACATGAAAGAGTTCAAACTGCTGAGCAGACAACTACTGTGATCTTGCACCAACCACACCTCTGTCCCAATTTTTTTTTTCCCCAAAATAATACCTACTGTGCTGTAAAGAAGGCTCAGGTTTATAGACCACTGCTGAAGATGAAATGCTCTAATTAACACAAAGTTCTCTCTTCTGCTGGACAAAGCAGAACACATTAAGATTTGTCTGGGAGCATTTTATGACTTTCTTTGGAAATTTTATTATTTCTATTGTTAGTTTTCAGTAACACCTGCCAGGTGGCAAAGTATTTTCAGAGTACAGACGATACATTAAAAATTCACACACAAAAAAAATACTGGAATACTGGAAAAACAAAGTAGTAAGGATTATCCAGAAGTGTATGTATTTTAAACTGCCTGGGAATTAAGATACAAAGCAGAAAAATAGCATTGCTGCTATTTTTCCTTCAAACACCTTCTAATGCCAATTCACAGTAACAGTCCCACAGTGTTTAAATCCCTCTTTCTCAACAAGTGATTCTCTCATTTCATCCAACACAGTAGTCCAGTTTCTAAAAGAAAGCCAAAATTGCAGCTGTGTCAAATGACAACAGCATAGATAAATGATTGAAATTGTACTTTCAACAAATTCAACAAAAAATTCTCATTGATTTCAACCAAGATGATATCTTATTTTTAAATATGCAGTGGGAAAAAGTTTGTGTTGTTTAGGGCCTACATAAAAAATAAATTTGGAAAACAAATAACTCCAACAAAGATTTTTTTCCTCCTGTTATGATACGTAACAGCATTTTTGTGATAATGAATCAAGCAACTCCGAAAACATACTGGGATCTCTGACCTGTTTGGGTAAACAGTATGTGTCACTTTTGGTGATAAAACTTCTGGCTCACAAGTATACATTTTTTGCACATTACTTTCATTCACAATGTGACATTTTTCAATAACTGGAAATCAAATTATGTTTTCCCACCAGGAAAAAAAAAAAACAACACATAAAGCATCTTATGAATTTAAACACACTTAACCTCTCTTCCAACAAAGAATATGAAGAATAAGCAAAGGAATATCACCAAAGAAAAATATATTTTACAAGTTCTTATAAAAAGCCTTTTTTTCCCAGAGAAGGAGAAAGTTTAGAATATTTTAAATCTATTTTACTGGCCTTCTCTTTCTCCCACAAAACATATATTAGAACATATCACAAGAATGATCTTTAATTAAAGAAAATAAACAGTTTCCTTTTTTAGAATTACCCTTTGATCCACTTAAGCATATAAATTATAAGCCTAAATTTAAGGACATTGACTTCAAAGTGATTATTCACTCTCAAGCATCTATATACACTTACGATCAGCATCAAATGAAATGGGACCATGTGCAATATCCATTCACACAGTTAGAGCCTAACAGTTTTGCTGAGTGTCATGATTTGATCCAGAAAAACGTGTACATTTTTAAATACTTTGACACACCATACAGGGCAGTTTGCTGGTTCAAGTCCTTCACGTGTAAATTCTGCTGATAAACAGGTCTCTGACATACTACCAATTCATTATAAGTATTTGGTTTTCTTTTAATCCTTAGTGTGCTATCAATTGAGATAAAATGATTAATATTTGACTATCAAATGGAATCTGCATACAAATAAGATAATTTATGTGTTTGAACTTGAACACCCAGATTCATTACAATAGGGTAAGAAAAATTCTGTTTAAAGAATACTGTCACAAACCATGACTTAGAACAGTTTCAAGAACAGAACTTCTCTTGTGCTCAGTGCGGATTTTATTTTACTGCTACAAGCACACCACAAAAATACAATTTTAAATATCTTGAAAATGCTTACCTTTAACCTTCTAAAGCCTAAAATGTGTGTACAACCCTGAGCATTCTAATTATGTAGGAATAATCTACAATTCAGTATAAACTCCTCAGAAAATTACAACATATTCATGTAACTGCATAAAATCCAGAATTTGCCAGTTAGGACAATGAACAAGCTCATCATGCTATTTTTTTCTTTTTATGCTGACTTCATCCTTTACGGTTAAAGAAATATATTAAAGATGCCTAGTTACCAAAAAAAAGGGTCAGAAAAAACTACTGCCAACCCTGGTAAGATCAGAAAAAAGCAAGGAGTGATGCAAGAAGAAAAAAACATCAAAACTAGCTTGATGTATATTATATAAGCTGGGACAGAAAAGTATTAAGACAAGTTTTTCAGATAGCCTGGAACTCCAAAACTCACCTACAAGGATGTTTCCTATATTTAAGCCACCTACTCAAGAAGGTCATCATAAAATTCTCAGAGGTTGTGTTTTTTAAAATTACTTTAACTACTTTAAAAAAATTAACGTATGTATAGGAATATAGCTTCAGGCACTACTTACCTACTACCCTGATATTTGACGAAAACAGAAAATAAAATAGAGAGCCAGGAGCTGAATCGTCTTTTTATTTGGTTTGAAAAATTTATATTTAATGACAGAGGGCAAGTCATCTGAAAATTAAGGCTCTTTTCATATTAAAGTGTTTTGAAAAGCAAGAGTCAGTTCACACTAAATATTTAAACAAATAGCAGTGAGCACATCTAAAATGTGTCTAAGCAGAATGATGAATGACTACAATATACAGTATTTCTGATTAAAAAAAAAAACCAACCTACACACATAGCCATGCATGCCTGAGTCTGTGGACATGTGAAAGGAACACCTTAAGCAGATAGAAAATCTGAAAAACTTCAGAGTTAGTACCTTAAAGACAGACACAGGAAATAAGAAAGACTGTAAGAAAAGCCTGAGCTAGTGCATCATTTTTGCCAGCATTAGTAATGACAGGAAAGCTTGGAAATACTAAAGCCTTATAATATTCAAATCAAAATAACATTAAACTTAAGTTACAAGATGTTTTTATTCAATAAGCAAATATGAAAACACAAAAAACACCAGCCATGTTTTAGCACTTTGTGCTTGAAGCGTGAGAGGGGTGCTTGGGGTTTTTTTTTGCTACTGATAATGTTCCTGAATTAAGTTATTGACTCACAAGCTGTAAGTATAAAGCTACTGAATTACCCTTACTCATCACCCGTTTCATTCTTTCTCTCTCCTCTTCATACAGCCGCCCACACCCCAGCTGAAAGCATTTAATCGACTGCTTCACTTTTGACATGCAAATCCTTCAAGTTTATCTGGCTCCTGCACATTTTGCAAACAGTCCTAGTAAGAGGTGAAGTTAAAAGCACTACAAATTATAATTTCAAAATACAGTTCGGTAAGAGAGGAGACATTTCCTCCATCCTGCCAATTCATGATGTACAAAGAACCTTTCACAACACAGTTGACTTAAAGCCTACATTTTATATACTGTTTGTTTGGCTTGGGAAAGGTTAGTATTACAAGTAATTTACAGGTATATTCCTCATAAAATTGAAAGTTTTATCAAATAAATCAGGTATTTTGAAAAGGCTTAGGCTCAAATCTTCTCACTACATTCAAAAACATTGTGATATTTACAAAACCACCAGAAAATTTTAAAATACGAAAGAATAAAACTGGCAGATACAAATGAAGGTGGCAACATATTTTGGAGCAATAGTTCTCTCTGACTTTCCAGAAGAGACCTTTGACTAAAACTGCCTCTAACAGCTACCAGGGCTCAGTAAATTTGCTGTCACAAGTGTATTAAGCTCCAGAATCCAGCAGAGTTGCATCCATTTACCAGGCAGTGAATTTCACTCCGCAGAGTATTGTCTGTGTGACTACCACTCTCCTTTCTGCCCAGCTGTTGTGTAAATAATCCATTCCTAACACAAAAAACCCAAACCCAGATACTTCACTGAAAATACCACTGAAATTAACTTTGTGGGAGTAGTAAAATGGTCTGTTCATTCCACAACAGCCTCACATCAGACTTAGGTCCCAACCCTGTCATAAGGAGTGTGGGTAAAAGTGAGGACAATATCCTGCCAGTTACCAATGCTTCAAAGATATTTTGAGAATGCAGCGTATAGCAGGGAGCTTGATGCAACTCATTTGTTAGTACTATACTGGCTTCACTCAGATGCCAAAAAAACTTCTCAGGTGAGAGGCGAGACCTGTGAGCACCAGCTCATGGCTGATCTTTAGTGAGGAGCAGTTGGCAACAATGGTGAAAGACAGAAGCAGCAGGCAAAGCTCCTCTTTGCAATCACAGCACAAAGGACACAGCATCTGGTCCACAGACATAATCCAAACAGAAAAGACTAATATAATCCAAAGAGTCCACAGGTGTGTTACTCGTATTTTAATAACAGCTTTCAGTTAAGGCCTCCCATCAGCAAACACCATTGCTCTGAACCACTACCCCAAAGACCCAATGCACCTTCTTTCTTCTGCCTATGAAGAACACATTTATGACACAGACCCCTATTAAAGGATTTGGCCACTGTTAACTATTACTGTATCCTACCCCACCGCACCCCCCAAAAAAGTACCAGTTATTGTTCTTCATCTGTTTGCCTGAAAAAAATTGTTCTCATGAATACTGTGTCCCACTGTAGAAGATGCTAAACTGACAAACAAGCACTGGACTGTGGAACACCTGGTCTCCATCGCATGCAACTTGGAAAAAAGCTGGCATCACTTCTGTATCTTGCTGATATCCATAAAAACAAAAAGCTTGAAGCATGAGGAATTGTCTCAGACCTGGCTCAGTTAAACACATGCTACAGTCACTGATATGTTCTTCACATTTTGTTTGTTAAATATAAGTGTGTTGGTTTTAATTGCCTTTACATTGTGGGACAGAGAGACAGGTCTCACTGTACATTCACCTACTGTGAAACTGCTTCAGGAAGAAAGTGCTGCACTACACACTGTGGCTCACTAAACAACAAAAAGCATTTTATGTAGTGCCTGCCCTCTTAAGAAAGATAATAACTGGGAGGACATGTGCTGGCAATACTTTACAACATTCAAAATACTGTCTGCTAATAAGGAAAGATTTGTATTCAGTTACAAAATATTCAATTAGCACCCCACAAAATGGTGGTATTAAAAATTCAGTCATCCCACTGGTGAAAAAAAGAGTAAGTTTCATTGACAGCTATTTTTAAACTGTTGTTATTATATTTTTATCTTTAACTATATTTCAAGGAATAAAGAAATTACGTTACTTTGATTTTAAAAAAGTTAAATAGTGAGACAACTGTGGAACTGCCTACATGTCTGTGGGATGCCAGTATGTAAAGCGGATGGTCAAACTATTAAAATAGTCTCTGCAGCTTTCCCTGCACAGTAGCAGAATCTTCTCGGTGGCAATTTTCATTGGTAACAAGAAAGTAAGGAAGGCACAAAAAAGATCAAGATTGTGTCATTCATGCCTGTCTTTCTCGATTCCTGGGGTACTTTCTAAAGAGAGAAGGCAACAAAATTCCACACAAAAAACCTATCACTATCAAAGTTGTTGGTTCCTGCTTACTTGTTTTTCTTCACACGTTCTCTTTAAAATATTTCAACAGTAAGCAAAGAACATTGCTTCTAACTTGCAATGCAGAACCAGTGAAAAGCAAAATTAACACCAATAATGACTTTAAAAAAAACCCAAAACATTAGATCATCAGTCTCATTCAGAACCATGAAATCTGGCCACCCTGTACCACAGGACACTCCAGAACAGTTTGCAGTGCCGACATCCAGCACAGCCTGTGCCAGCAGGAAGAGAAAGGAAAAAAGAATCAGTAGGGCTATACAGGAACAAAGATTTCTTGTATCCAACATAAATGTTACTGTTTCACCCTGAATTTTACAGGGTGTCAAGCTCATCTTGCCAGCCTGAAACACTGAGCAGGTGATTGCCCTGTCCCCACCCACACAGATGCTGACACATCGCATCAATCTGTTTTGCATCAGTCAGGACGGACATTTCAACATGCATAAATTCAAGTGGCTTCGGAAAAACATTCAAACAACACAGATTTCAGGGCCACAGTGATAAAACCCTTACAGACAATTGCTGACTTGGTGCATCCTTTTTCATAAGCACCAACATGATTAAACTAGGCTCAGGCATGAGCAATGTGGAGGTGTACCATCAAGCCTTGCCTACTGCACGTGAGTGCCATGAGGTCATGACAGCTCTTCATGGAGAACCTGGAGCAGTGGCAGCTCAGGTAATTTTGAACCATACAGAAAACAACCCATAGCAGGGATACCGGTATGTGTTGAGATTCAAGAAAAGTTGTCTACATCTAAGTTACTGAAGGATCTAACACTGAAGTATCTGTCTTTTGGGTTATGTCTATCTAATGTTTCGATGCACAGGAAACACTGACCAAGAACTTGTGTTTAGAGCTTATACCCTTCACAGCTCCCAGATGCCCACAAAAGCAACTGTGCCTCTCAGTGGTAAATATTGTTAGTGCTTCAAATTCTACATGTTGTTGTTCTTTGAGGGAATCTAGAATGTTTGCTGCCTTGTCATCACTAATTGCTGGCAAATCTAACTCCATTTTTGATGAACGTGAGCAAAACCCTCTCTTGCCTCTGCAAAAAATAGAAGTTGTGTGTTTGTGCCTAGTATCTCACATTTTCTTTCTATATGGGGAAAAAAACCTTGGTTATGACCCAGACACAGTAGGTGATCATCTCCCAATCAGTAAAGACTGTGTCTCCATGAAGATTCTGTGACATTTATCAAATTCCTTTAATACTGCAGGTCATAAAATGCTGTTAACTTGGCTGTGCAGATCACAAGAGATGTAGATGCTTTTTGCTTATCCTCAGTTCCTTTCACGCTAAATGGGCATTAGGGAGCAATTGTTGCCTCCTTTCCATCCCTGTGTTAGAGCCCTCCAGTCCCAGATGCTTTTAAGAGAAAGAATGAAAAAAAATGACATAGCTCCCATGTCCTTCGCATGCTGATGAAAATTAGCTCTAGAGTGTCATCTTATCCCACCTGGCAAATGGAGAGAGACAACTGTCCAAGACAAAGTTGACTGAGTCAGACTGAGGTGAAAAGAGGCAGAAGCCCTGACAAGGACAAAATACATACCATTTGTAAGCAGTATTTTGTTATTAATTAATCTTTTATTATTAGTGTTTTCCAATACGAGATTTAGTTATCGTTTCAGATGCTACTGGAGGACCAGAAGGCAGCTAGCTAAACCAGCTTCTTATGTTACATCAGCAGCTAAGGTAATGTTTCCTCCTGGTTTTGTCCTTACCACTGTTATTCATCTTCTTCACCTTAAGCATATGCAAATTTGCACAGTATAACTGACCAAACGTCCCACTTGTTCGCTCACTAGATATCTGTCTGGACTTCACACTAAGTCTAGGCAATGCCTTCACCATGGTAGAGATGATCTCCCAAGCACCTCTCCAAATGATCACCCCCAACACCCAGTCCTGATTCTTAGCACTGCCACTGTAAGCACATCCATCTCTCAAAAAAGGCTTTTTGCCATCTGGTTAATGCTTAAACTTTTCAGAAGGCATATGACACAAGTAAGAAGACAGATAAAGGAAGACAGAAAGCCTTTGCACAATGTTTCCAATCCCAATCTTCCCTGACATCCCAAATTTTACTAATCAGTCAGCTAAATGAAAGCACTAGGTCTCAGTTTTTTCTTTCTTCAGTTTCTGAGGTCACACTTAAGCTCAAGGAAGGGATTTCTCTTGCCTCATTAGGCCAGATTTTAAAGACAAACAACAGTTATCCTAAGCCTTTTGTGTTGAAAATACAAGCTAAATTTTTAGCATGCACCTGGAAAGAGTATGAAGTATATCCTCTGTTAAAGTGGCCTTGTTTGATCAGATGTCAATTTCTGAGTCACAATAACACAGTGAAGTTCAATAACAGGCCTGTATCTCTTCCTTTACCTGAGAAATTAATTCTCTTTGAGCTCAATATGAGCAGACAAGCTCACACAGCAGTAACCTCAGGGATAGATGTTTATTGTCAGAACATCTTCCATAAGAACATACTAGTTCAGTATTTGAGCAGGATTCACAAAATACTTCTGTGGGTTTTTATCCTTGAGTCCTGGGTTTTAAAACATTTCCTAATGTTTCCTTTGAAATGCTTCCTAAAGTTCACCTAATTTCCCTGATTGTCAAGCACTGTGAAGACGGATGGAAAAGCAGAAAATAACAATACAGTCTTTCCTTCTTCCATGATATAACTGGACTACCATGTTAAGCACAGAGGCAGAACTGTGGAAGGCATAATACCTTTCTTAAATAAAAAAAAATCAAGACCAAGTATACTTAGACACATTCTTAAAATTAACAACCACATATATTAAGGGATCATAAGCAGTCCCATAATGAACATAGAGATACACAAATACTATTTTCTGTACTCCTGTCAAGCTTGATCAGCTATAAAGTTGAAACAGGAGTTCCATAAAATGCGTTCATTTAACTTGATTGGAAGGGATATTGAACAAAATTAATTCCTGGAACATTTTTCTTCTCAAAGTATTTGCTCAGATGTCACCTCAAAAAGTGTTTTAGGTGGTTTATAACAAGAGTTGATTTAGCATCTTAGGTGGAAAATTGGGGATGGGGGAAGTGTGCACTAAATTTTAATGACAATGTCTTATACTGGTAAGTCTTCACATGTCATTTTTGAAATGACAAGGTTTACTGCATCAGGCATACATTACAGTTCTTTTACTCAACACGGAGAACATTTCCTGTCCTCTAAAGGAGAGGACTCCTTGTGATAACTGTGGCAGTGGAAGCCAGAAGCAGCATAGCCACTGCAGAGTACTGCTCGATTACAGAGCAGGCAGTAGAAACCCAGTAACTGTGCTGCAGTATTCACAAAAAAGCAGCTCCCCACTTCATATTTTAAATACAGTTTTATCCTCTAAAAAGCAGCACAATATGATTTTTTAGTTGATATAAGTATTCCACATAATTTCTGCAGTAACGTCATCTAAAAATACTTGTTGAAATACCCCTGATCGCCAGCCCTTGGAAGAGAGTCTTCTCCACAACAAAGCACTCACAAATGCTAAACCCTACGTGCACACGTGTGCTCTGGTGCCTGACCCAGGGTATTCTCCTTCACTCAGGGCATCAATTATTGCCAAGGTGAACCAACAGCATTGACCACGTCTCTGATACTTCACTTCAGTAAGACCAGCCAATTTCCATTAGCAAAATCCTGGTTTTGCTGGGTTTCTGGATAACCTCCATTTCAGCAAGGACAGAACTGCAATATCCCAACAGCTCCTCACACCAAAACAATGCAACTCCATACAGATAGTTAGGGTTGGGGGTGGGGGGTGTGTGTTTTATTTTTTTGTGGGGGTTTTTGTTGGTTTGTTGGGTTTTTTTTTGGGGGGGGGGGGGTTGGGGGGC
>NW_020799092.1:44870052-44873799 GCF_003259725.1 Athene cunicularia | reverse complement strand
TACAGTGCATTTTTTGTTCTGTCAGACACTTGGCAATATTTTACGTTACATTTTGGAAGTCAAACACCATGGTATAGAGTCTAAATTCCTTGTCTGAAAGTCTTTTTGTTCTTAACCGTCAGAGAATATAAAAAAATCAGCTGTGGTATTTTCAGTCATCTCATATTTCAAATGCCTTTTTATTCGGTGCTTTTATGACCAGTTGCTTGACAACATATAGATATAGTTACTTCATGTGAACAATGCCCCTGTGCAATTGGTGTTGGTATGTATTTTTCAGGGCATATGTCGATATATAGTAGTTCCCAGCCGAGAGAGTTTTTTTAAAAGGGCTTTGCTGCAGTGCATTTTTACATGGTGAAGTGATGTTTTCGTTGAAACTCTTCCATGACATCCTCTCTAGGTTGCATCTATTTTAAGATACAAGTTTTATTAATCTGGAGTATGCCAGGCTCTAGTAGTGCAGCATTTTAATACTTTTAAAGTGTCTTTTATGGGATGTTATCATGGTTTTGCAGTAAGAATAAAATAAATGAAAAAAAGGAAACTGTTCAAGAAATTAAAAAGCCTCTTTTGCTAAAAAGGCTATATTGGTGAAAGAGGAAATGCTAGCATAAAGAAAGAAAAATAAAAAGTGTAAACACAAATGTTAAAAATCTTTATAGATTCCCTTCATATAACAAAATAAATTATATTCTTCCCAGAAGATATTTCTTTGAAAAGTTATTATATTCTGTGGGAATTTGGGATCATCTTTTAGGAAAAAAATTATATTGCTGCATGCCATGTGATAGTTGTGAGGAGGTGGGGAGCTTATAGAAAGTATATGATTACACAGTAAATGCTACTTTTTTGACTAATTTCTACAAAATCCCACTTAATTTCTGTAGAACTCCATCAATTTTATGCTTACTGTATTCCTTTTTCATGAGGAATTTGAGATTATTGTTTTAACCTTTTCCCCCCACTGAGTGGACAATAAGTGAAAGCGACTGCAGTGTTTTTTTTGGGGGGGGGGGTGTTGGGTGGCATTTTTTGTTTGTTTGTTGTTGTTTTGAGTTGAGCCCTCGCACCAGAAACACGTGCTGCAGCAGCCCCGCTATCCAGCTCCTGGCTTACTAGATGAACACATCAGGAGAGATACATCTGCCTTCAAGTGCTCCCCAAAGCAATGCTGAATTGGTTTGGACAGAGACAAAAGTATCACTTCCCAGTGAACCTTTTACACCATGGTGCCTCCGGGATACCATGAGATTTCCATGCAGCCCCCACATCCTCTCTAACAAATCCACCCACCTCTCAAGGCTCACATCTTAGCACCCACAACTTCCCTCCTTTCCACAGCTGAGTACATAGGGGCCCGATCAGCTCTACAGAGGTACAGGCATAGAATGCAGAGCTCCTGAGGAGAGACTAAAAGGAAGTCTGTGAGGTCTGAAGGGAAAAAGCCTGGGAAAGATGGTCTGTACAAACTACTTGTGGCTCACCATAGGAGAATCTGCCTTCCCAGTTTTCCCAGCACCTCCAGCAACAACTGATTTTCCAGTTCAAACCTGCTGCTACAACTAGGCTTGAAATTAAAGCTGCATGTAACTGTTTAAGGTGACAGAGAAGCAGGGTATGGACTGTGGATACAGTAAAGCTGAGACTGAGGGGGAAATTCAGCAGGAGGCACATGGCCAAACCAGGATTATTTAGCTATTCACTTGTTTTCTGAGGTGTTATTTGGTTTGTGGTTGTTTTTTCTGGTTGGGTGTAGATTGTGGGGTTCTGGTTGGGTTGTAGGTTTTTTACATTTTTGTAGTCTGCTTTGGGAGTATCCACCACCAAGAAACTTCAGTACCAAATTAACTGAGCACTTTTGTGTTGTTATACATCAAAATCACTACCAGTCAGTCCTGCTGGTGTACATGGGGTTGAATAAAGACTAACTCCTCTCACTAGAAGAAAACACTAGTTTAAGCAATCAGATTACAGGGATATAAAATCAAAGAAAATACACAAGCATTAAGTGTTTCTCATTCTTATATTCTATATGATTATCTAACATACATATGCATTTGGGATGGATGGATAAATGGATATTTTATATCCTATATATGAGTGTGCTTGTATATGTGACATAAATACATTTTATGTTACTAGATATTTCACATCCAATATTGCTCCATCTCTAAATCATAGAAAATTACAAGCTACAATATTAGTTAAAATAACAAAGTGTTCTAATAGCACAATGTACATAAAATGTTCTGCAGAGTAACTGAATGGAAATATTTTCTAGAAACAGCAGAGGGGGATGTTAGCACAACTGGCTTTGAACCAGAATTTAACTGTATCTGTAATTGCCTTTTAACTCAATGCCATACTAAACTCCTACATTAGCTAAAGATGCACCTTCATTTCACTGCTGCACTGGCCGTTTTTCTGGCTAGTTTGAAAGCTATTTCATGTATTCTTCAGACTCAAGGACTTAAATTCAACACTGATTAACTATTTTGACCATTTAATATTTTTACCCAGCCTAAAGTAGAAAAGTTCCAGTAACTGGAATCCTGCTAAATTACTAGCTAAACTTGAGCAATATACAATGCAACATACTTCAGAAGGTAATCATTTACTTCAGACACAGAAGACCTTTTTCATTTACACAGTGGAAATACAAAAAAGAAAAGCAACAGTGATAAGACTGTTAACATATAAATCTATCCAACTTCATAATGAAGATGAAAGATTAAATAAAAAATATGGATAAACAAGAACTGTTAACAAATTGGTACTCTAACTGGCATTAAATCCATCAGAGCAAAACCAGTGCCGTTGTTTACTTTAAACAGAGACAAGCTCGCATGCTACAGCTCATGACACAACCTTTATGGAGAATGAAATAAGAAAATCTTTCCAGTTTCTGACACAGCCAGATTATACCCTTTCTAAAGTTTCCTCATCTCTAAGAGCATCTGATACATTTTGACAACTGTTGTCCATCCTATTTCCGCCATTCCTCAGCTACACAGACTCCTGACAAAGAAATATGACCACAGATTGTAGTAACGATGGTGTTTACTAAGGGGAAAGACTAAAAATCTAACTTTTCACAGCCAAAATACCTGCTCCCATTTCAGCCACTATTTTTATGATGTCATATGTTTGCGATGAACTTTCCATTAGGGATAGGATTTACTAGTCACATGCATAGCAGCAGTTCTGCAACAGACCTCCACCTCCAATACAAGAGTACTATACTTCTTCCACACAGCAAACAAAACCACCTTTTTAATGCTCTGTGAATTCCCGTCACTAGCAGTACGGCGATCTATCCAATACAGCAGCGACCAAAACCAAACCTCCTACTTCAGGACTCCATACACTACCACGGAATTAACGACCTGTAAATCAAAGATAGAAGACGACGGGCATACCTCGAAGTTCCCAAGTGTAAATGCTGGACTAACCTTTTTCCCCTTGACTCACCGACTGAGGGTTGAGCAGTAACATGACAACCTTCCATGACGGAAGCCCTCTTTGAGGAAATGTCAAAGTTACCATCTTATTAGAATAAACACGTTGTTGGTTTTGAAAAGTGACCAGAACCTACGCGCCTTCCGCCAGGACCGACCCCTACGCCGGGGTTTAGGGACCCGAGGCCACCCCGAGGCCGACGACGGGACTGGCGGGGCAGCTCCCGCGGGCGCTGCTCGGCGCCAAGGCGTGATCGCCGCCGGTTCGCAGAGGGCGTTCGCGGCT